>NC_046313.1:21166353-21481353 GCF_009819535.1 Lacerta agilis | reverse complement strand
ATTTTAATTTTTACCTAAATACCTGCTCAGATGTTTTGGGCTCATGCACATGAAAAAGAATGAGGAAAGCTATTATTATCTTCCCTGACTCCCACATAAGTAGCTTTGTGAGACTATTTGTACACTCCTTCTCTTACTTCTCCTAAAATATTCTTCAATGTCTTTCTGTTGTTTCTCCATGTATTATCCATAGCCAAAGACTGCTGATTGGAGGTCTCAGAACTGCTGAGCCGCCACCACCAAGGAGTCATGCCTGTTGCAGCTTTCAGTTGTGACAACTGCTACAGTCATCTGTGGCTAAAGTCGCCTCTTAGTCCCATCTTTCTAGCAAGGAGAGAGCCGCCACTGGTCACTCACCATGCAAGTACCAAATCACTTGCACTTAACTATCCAAGTCTAGCCAATGTTGTGCCCTCCAGATGTTGGTCAACTCCCATCATCCCTGACCATTGACTATACCCATTGTCACATAATTGATGGCCACATAATTGGCTACCCCTGATCTAGGGAGAAAGAAAGAATTAGGCTGAGGCAGAACCAATTTCTTCCTTCAACTCAGCTCCTGGTCTCCATCTCTCAGCACATGCTACTTCTTGGCATCTTCCTCTTTCCATGGAAGTACACAATACACACTCTCCAAAATGATGAAATGTACATATTTCGTATACTTAAGCAGTGCATACCAAGTCCTGTAATTAAGCATGTATCCATTTTCATGGGAGATTCTGGTTGCAATCACTTGAAAGACCTGGAGTAACCTTATGTATCTTGAGATGCCATTTACAAGCTCTGCAACGTTAGAAAGGCAAAAGAAGAATGGAGATTCTGTTGGTCTTCTCTGAAACCACCATGGAAAAATGCTGTTCTAAAGAGAATATGTTAATATACATAGATTAAATGTGTAAAGTGGATGTGTGAATATAAATATATGGTTAGCAAGTATAGATTAAGTATGTAAGTATGTAAAGTAAAGGTGAAAATAAAATCAGAAATGGTTGTAAGAGATGAAGATTTTTAGAAATGCAATGAAACAAATTAAAAATTAAGGAAGTCGAGCCGTGGTGGAGGGAGGTCACGGGGTGGGCAAGGTGTCTTGTTTTAGTTTGTATATGTCGCATATGTGTCTCTGTGTGTATTTGTGGTATCTGTATGTCTTTGTCCATGTATTTTTTCCCTCAATAAAACAAACAAACAAACAAAACAAAATGATGAAATTGTCACAAATGCTTCCTTGAATTTCCTGGGCACACATGCAGGATTCTCTGTTTATACTTTCTGTTAAGGAACATGGGGCTAGAAACCAATATATTTTCATAAATGTCGATACACAGGCTTCTAACCACTTCATCCCAGGAATTAAGGCTTCCTAAAGCAGGGGTCAGCAACCTTTTTCAGCCGTGGGCCAGTCCACCATCCCTCAGACCATGTGGTGGGCCGGACTATATTTTGAAAAAAAATATGAATGAGTTCCTATGCCCCACAAATAACCCAGAGATGCATTTTAAATAAAAGCACACATTCTACTCATGTAAAAACACCAGGCAGGCCCCACAAATAACCCAGAGATGCATTTTAAATAAAAGCACACATTCTCCTCGTGTAAAAATACGCTGATTCCCGGACCGTCTGTGGGCCAGATTTAGAAGGCGATTGGGCTGGATCCGGCCCATGGGCCTTAGGTTGCCTACCCCTATCCTAAAGGAACCCTATCAGTCACAATAAACTGAATCAGAGCACGCACCCTGCTGAAACAAATCAAAAGGCAAGTTTTGCAGGAGTAAAATTAGGATAACTTCTCAGCAGCCCATGATCATAAGCTTACAGTGATATCCCTGCACTCTGCAATTTGGGGGTGAAAGGAAAAGGAAAAAAAAAAACGCCACCCATACCTTCCACCTAGCAAAGGTTGGAAATCAAATCCGTGCATATGGCTGAGCCAAATAGCACTCCTAAGTCCTAAATTATCCAAGGCAGCTTCCATAATCTTTATGAAGGGAAATATTAAGTCTTCAAAGAAAGAAGGAATTTAAACAATCTCTGGTTCAAAGAAAATTGCCACATGCCGACAAACATTAAGAATGATAATATTTTCCTAAAACCCCTTTAAATCATTCTGCGGCTTCTCTGCATTTCCTTTCCCATTGCCTCTTATTGAATGCACACCCAGTAGGTGGAGGGAGCAGCAAGGCAACGGCAAATGAGGGGGGGACGGGGACTGCTCTATTTTCCTTTAGCACTTTTAGAGAGTGCGTATGTTACGGCTTCGACCCCATTTCCCAATGTACACTTTTCCCCCATCTGAGTGCTATTCACTCATTAGTGATTACACTAGAATCTGAAGAGAAAAGCAAGAAATCGCCTTTCTGGTCAATTACTCCTGCCTCCCCTGACATGATATTTGACTTTAAAGGGCGGCGGGGAAATCTTCTTGTCACTTCATGACTCTTCACACATTATAAGTAAAAGTTTAGAGGGAGCAACTTGACCTTTCTGCAGGGATGGAGGAAGAGGGTGAGGTGGGGGCGGATCAGCTGTAGGGTGGCTGAGAGGGAGGAGGCAGGCAGACTCCTTGGAGGCCCTGCAGAGCGCCCTGCCCCGGCTGGCCCCGCCCTCATGGGCAGCTGGCTCCGCCCCTGGGTGCAGGGCACATGCGCCGCCCCAGGCTCCCAATTGGCTTGCTCTGCCGCTGCCCATACAGGCTATGTGGATGTGACCCATACCCTCCAAGTGTCCCGATTTTCAAGGGGCAGTCCTGGAATTATGAAAGCCATCCCGGCTTCTGATTTGATCCCGTAATGTCCCTATTTCCCTCACCAGTGCTGCCACCATTGAGCTCAGGGAGGAAGATGAGCCAGCGCTTGTCTCGGGCAATGGCGGTGGTGGCTCCAAGGCTGCTTCTGCTGGCCTTCTCCCTTGGGCACCTCATATTGGCTTCTGGAGAGCAAGTGAGGAGGAAGAGGAGGAGGAGAGGCTGCAGCTGTTGAGGCCCACCCAGCTCCATGTAACTTTTCCTCCATGAATTTGTCTTATCCTTTCTTAAAGTCATCCAGCTAGGTGGCCATCATTATATATTCCACGAAGATTAAGCAAAAAACCAACATTAGAGGTTGCAGGCCACTGATTGGGGTATTCCCTTGTCCATCTCTGCAGAGGTTGCCAATGGGAACTGGAAAGGCCTTCTGCCCTAACTTCCTAGACGTTGCCAGCGAATGTGCTGAGGCAAAACGGAGACTTAGAATCAAGTTGATTGTGAGGGGACGGAAAATGGAGGCAATATGATGCTATGTGGAAACACAAACTGGGAACTATATTATATCACCCTTAGTTGAGGCGAGTTATGCCCCATACCCAGTGCTTTTTTCTAAAAAAAATATGTTTAGGGGTACTCTCATTTTCGTACTCATATTGAAATACTACCCCTCAGTGAGGCCAAACTTAGATTCACAAAATGTTAAGGGGTATGTGTACCCCTGCGTGCCCTCAGAAAAAAGCACTGCCCATATCCCATTCTCTGTTTGCGCACCAAATAGCACCCGAAGTTCCTGGGCTACTAACACACTCCTCTCAAATGCAGGGGTTCTGGCTGGTAATCGCTTTAAGGCAGTGCATAGCAATGGTCCTGTTTGGGGACATTTGACAGGAAACCCCTGAAGCCTGATTACACCTTCTCTTCAAGCTTTTCTACCGTGTTGAAGCTTCTGTTTGACAAAGAAGAAGAAGAAGAGTTTGGATTTGATATCCCGCTTTTCACTACCCGAAGGAGTCTCAAAGCGGCTAACATTCTCCTTTCCCTTCTTCCCCCACAACAAACACTCTGTGAGGTGAGTGGGGCTGAGAGACTTCAAAGAAATGTGACTAGCCCAAGGTCACCCAGCAGCTGCATGTGGAGGAGCGGAGACACGAACCCGGTTCCCCAGATTATGAGTCTACCGCTCTTAACCACTACACCACACTGGCTGAAGCAGACCGTTTGCTTCCAAACTGATGATATCTCCTTCACAACATCTCCTTTAGATTTTAGCACATCCTATAAGGATGTGCTGGTCAGTGAGAAGAAGGAGGAGTCCCCCATCCATTCACAATGCCTTTGCCCCTTTGAATTTGGCTGGCAACATCCTCTCCTCTTTTTGCTGAGTAGGCAAGAGCTACACGCTGAAAGGCATACAGTTATAAAAACCACGGCAGCGTTTCGTTGTACACCGTTCAGGCACGATCCTGCTAAAAGAAGCTTCCCAATCCATCAGAGGAATTCTCCCAGCCGCAGCTGCAGACGCTTTCAAAGACAGAAAGCCCAGCTCCAGCCGTCCATCTGCACCCAATTTCGCAGTCCGAAAAAGGGGGCTCAGCTACCTTAGTGAGAGAATATACGGCATTAAAGTGATGAAGAACAGAAGTGGTTCAGCAAAGATCAAAAAACCTACGTCGCTCTACCCTGACCCTTTTAAACATGGAGCATATTAAAGCAACCACATCAAAACAATGCAGAGATGATTAAGTTCAAGGTTAATGACAGAACAGTTTCGTTCTGAACTTTGTCCTTTTATTTATTTTTGTTTGTTTAAGGGGCAGCAGGGATTTATGGAAGAAAAAAGGCAAACACCTGCCCTTAATAAACACAGGCATTATACACTCTTGCCTCCCCGACACCCCACCTTCAAACCCGGGCCCACCACAATTTGTGGGTTGATATCATGGCTATCTTAAAATAACATTGATTTGCTGGTCATGGCAAAGGGGACGAGGACAAGAACTGGGAGATTGCTCTCACAGGGAAACAGAGGCGCAGTGCGGCTGTTCCAGAGCTTATTTCGTGATGTGTATTGACTAAACAGCAGCCAATATGATGATAGAGCGGGTGAGCATAAGCAATCTCTGGGGGTGAGGAAACCTCAACTTCCTGCCACCTTCATATGCTGACCCCTTTCAGGCATTCATAGGACTGTGGAAGAGGCACAGGAGCCCATGGATCAGCTCCAACTTTGCTCACTCCATCCCCACCGTCCCATAATGCCTTGCTTTTTCCAGGCAGAGGTTCGCACTTAAAAGCTCTGTCCGAGAATGTGTTAGGTTTTTTTGTTTGCCCCAGAACTACCCCCGCAAAACCCACTCTTTAGTGCTCTATCAGAGCAAATGTCAATTGCCGTGCACTACACTTTAAATAAAGCCAGGGCTTTTGTTTTCAGCCACAACTCACCAGAAGTCCGTTATGGCACCTCTCAGATGGGCACCATTGCCATTATAAGGGAACAAGGGTACATGTTCATGGTACATTCCAGCCCCTATTTTTCTGGAAAAAATAGTACTGAATAAAGCTGTTTCTGTTTGAGTTTTTCTGAAGATTCTGCTTCTGAGAAAGGCAGCCCTGCTGTGCAGCATCACACAGACTGTCTAATTCAACGTTTGCCAACCTGGCACCCTCAGAATGTCCGTGCTGCCTAATTATTATTATTATTATTATTATTATTATTATTATTATTATTATTAATAATACCCCGTCCATCTGTCTGGGTTTCCCCAGCCATTCTGGGCGGCTCCCAACAAAATATTAAAAACACGATAAAACATAAAACATTAAAAACTTCCCTAAACAGGGTTGCCTTCAGATGTCCTCTAAAAGTCAGATAGTTGTTTATTTCTTTGACATCTGATGGGAGGGCATTTCACAGGGCAGGCACCACCACTGAGAAGTCCCTCTGCCTGGTTCCCTGTAATCTCACTTCTCGCAGTGAGGGAACCGCCAGAAGGCCCTCGGAGCTGGACCTCAGTGTCCGGGCTGAATGATGGGGGTGGAGACGCTCCTTCAGGTATACAGGCCTGAGGCCATTTAGGAGTTTAAAGGTCAGCACCAACAGTTTGAGGCTTATGGGAGTTGCAGCACAAAACACCTTGAGGGTACCAGGCTCGTGAAAACTGATGTGATTTGTACCCTTTTACATCATTCAGCAGATGTACGCAAATCATATTCTCCCAGATGATATTTTCATAATGATTTCCTTAACTTTGAAATGGCTAAACTGCAATTCAGGCCAATGGAAAGCTAAATCCACAGACAGGAAACCAATAATCTAATATCAACCAATGCTGAGACTTGGATATAGTAACCGAAGAACAGGCTGCCGCTGCAAAGTTTCTCATCGCCTCCCACCTGCTGATAAAAACCATCATCTAGAAGACTGTCATTTCTGACTGTGATAGGCATTTGTGGAATTCCACACTGAAGATTTCTCTGTACTAAAAGCAGCGTAAGCACCGAACATCCAAGTTGCTTTCATCCTGCATTTCTCACTGGAATAGAGCTGAGCTTAGTGAAGTTTTGGCCGGCAAATATAGCACTCATTATCAGCTGTAACGCTGCTGTATGTTCTGTGTAAAGGGAAAGAAGGTTTTCTCAGAATAATGGCATGTACTTATGTTTTGCAACAATCAGTTCCCAGATACAAAAGCCTATTGGGAGGAAGATTCCTGGGATGTCTTGGACACCTGCCTAGAGGCAAAAGTCATGGAGCGGCAACTGAAAACGTTGAAGCAATTGTTGACATTCTCAACTGAGATTGCGCAATGGATAATGAACTTCGTGCCTGTGCATGAATGAAGGGTTCTGGAAGGTGCAGGCTAATGTACAATGAAGGATAAGAACAACTCAAACCAATAAGTACAAAATACATTTTAGTGAGCTGCATCAAGCTGAATTCCAGTGATGATTGAAGCAGAAAAGTTGTTCTTAGGGCGAACAGAACAACATTGTTCGACTTCTGTTTTCTATTCATGAAGGAGCTACCACTTCCAAGAAAACCATCTACGGTGGCAGCTGACCCAGGTTAGCAAGGCAACAACTAAGTACAGTGAGAATTGTGCTCCATATGGACACAGTCATTTGGACACATACCCACTGTAACCACCATATGCCAACTAATCTCAAGCCACCTATCAAACTATATATGGTTGACATCTACCTGTCTTGAGAGGCAATGGAGTGTGCCTCCAGGGGTGAAGTCAAACTGCTGCATTAGCAACACCAAAGTGTCCTCTCTGGGGCACAAGCCCGGGCAGTGTGTATGGAGGTCCTGGGATGCCCAGACGTCAAGACCCCCTTCTCAGCTTCGCTAATGTCCCAAAGGAAAGCAGAGCAATAGATTTGGCACCAGCTTGACTGCAGGAGTTGTCAGAATGAGGCATACTAGGTACCACCCAACTGTCTTAAGGACTCCACTCTGGATTTCTGTAGGGTTCACTCCTTAGCCTTTTCTTCTCCTGAAGGTATCCTGCAAGACAGCCCAATCTTCCCCTTACTTCCAGTTACATCGTATGCAGGGGTGGAGCAAGGAGGGGGCATTGGGGGCGGAGCACCCTGTGTTCCATCCTGGAGGGGGGGTGACACTCGGCGCCACCCCCCGCGACTCCCAATCCGCCACCCGGCACCCCTTCTGTGAGGCAGCTACTCGCGCGTCAACTTGTAAGGCTGCAGCGCGTGAGCAGCAGCACAGATGGGTGGGGCTGCCAGGCACAAGCAGCCGCCACTCGGTCGGGCTGAGGCATCCCATCCATGAGGCGGCTGCTCACACAACAATTCACAAGGCTGCCGGGCGCAAGCAGCCACACGGAAGGGCTTCCGCAGCCCGTCCATGCAGCAGCTGCTCGCGCCCGGCATCCCGGACGGACTGCGCTCTGTAGCGCACATGCGCTACATCATGACGCTATGAAACAGCACTGCGCCCCCCTGGGGGTGCCCCCGCGTTTGCCACTCTGGGCGGCAAAGCAACTCCGTACACTACTGATCATGTGCAGAAGCTGCCGTCTTGACCGTTGGACCCACTAATTGGTCTCGACCGCCTAATCCACCGGAGCCTCTCTTCACATGCAAGGGAAGTCTCTAACTCACCGAGGGCTTGAGACCCATCAGCTCCCCGTCGCCTGGTTTAGCTGACCAGTCAAAGCCATTCCTGGGGTGTGGCTGCTGTCATATGCTGACAGCTCGTAGGAGCCACAGGTGAGAGCTGAGTACAGGACAAACTACCCCAGAAGGAGCACAATGCAACCCCGCAACAGAGGTACTGATGCAGGCTAATAAACTGTTCTTTTGTTAAGAGCGGTGGAGTGGGTGGGGTGGGGGGCATAACTGGGCGTTCCACTTCATTTTTAAAGCTAGACACTCAAGAATCCCTTGCTCACCCAATGGCACTCAATTCTTGCCCCCAATTCTTGCCTTGTTCTTGGTTGCCATTTTGGCCTTTGTGAATTTCTGAAGAAAGTGTTCCAAAGGTGGGGAGCCCATTGGGCTGGATTCAACACCTGTGCTTACAGAAGCCAGTGCAGCCGGGCCCGCTGGTGCAATGCAGCTTCCCCTCCCCCTTTCCTTCGCCTGTGTCCTCTCCCGATTCGCAATTTAGGGGGGGGCAGTCAGGAGAACCCCCCCAAGCAATATGCAGCAGGGAGGGGAGGAGAGATTGTTCCATCGGTCAAGCCGAAAGGATTGCACTGATGGAATGTTCACAACAGCACCACATTAAATTCCCTCCGAGAACGGTTCTTTACCTGCTCTCACGATTCAGACTTGGCAGTGTGTAGAGGTCACAGCCAAGGTGCTGCTCTCTGATATGCCACAAAGGAGGCAACAGAGAAAGCAGGAGGTGGAGAGTTGCTGGTTTTGCAAAGCCACAAAAGGGGATTTTTTTTTTTTAGCATTTGCGGTAATAAAGCCAAATAGTTTTGGAGTCGTTTCATTTTATTTATGACAGTTACGAATTGCTGCTTCCCATAAACTATCTCAAAGCAACTTCACAGTGAAAACGTCAACAGTGAAAACAATGAAGAACAATGCTCTATAGAAGAACAGTTCCATATATACAGGCAATTGAAAACAATTTCATATATTAAAACAATTACAAATCCAATATAGATGCATATCAGGATAAAGATAAAGAACTTGCTGAGATAATAAGAGAAAGTATTCAGGGTGAACTTTATAGATCATTATATACTGATTATTGCAAGGCTTTTATATGCTTAAGCTTAGAATAATACCTGTAAAACAAATAAACTAGATATAATTAGGAAAATATGGGAGCAGTTAAACCTGATGAACAACTATGTTAAATAATAGAAAAACTATCAAAAGGAACTAGATAAATGGAGTTTATGTAAAGAGAAAATTAAGAATATCTATCAGAGTGGATTATTTACTGCACAGAACTGTTTCAGAAATTTTAATATAGTAGAGTTCTGTAAGTATGAGTAACAATAACTTTCTAATTTAATAGCTTCATATACATTTGTTTTTCTAACAAAATAGTATTGTAAGGCTATCTTGTTTTATTTTCATATTTTTTTGCAACAAAGTAAATTTTTAAAAAATTAATGGTAGGAGGCAATGTTGATTAGATCAGGCCTAGAACACTGTAGGAAACTAGTTCATACAACGGATGTAAATGATGTAAAAATTTCCCCAGCATCTGACCCGTATCAGGAAGCTTCATTCTGGAAGGGCAGCCCCATGTAGAATGCATTGTGATAGGAAAGTCTCAGGATGGCAGTGACTGGATAGCTGGATTTGTGAATTTCCCAAGGTGTTGGGGGGCAGTCCTAACCTACATTGTGGGGGTGTTATAAGGATAAAAACAGTGGCCTGAGCTCATTGGGAGGAAGAATAGGAAGAATGGAGTACAAATGTAACACCAAAATGGAAGCACCTCATAGATCAGGCATGGCCAAACTTGGCCCTCCAGCTGTTTTGGGACTACAACTTCCATCATCCCTAGCAGGTGCAGTGGTCAGGGATGGTGGGAACTGTAGTCCCAAAACAGCTGGAGGGCCAAGTTTGTCCACGCCTGTCATAGATGAAAGGCTAAATGAGTCAAGGACTAGTGTGACTACACTTTCTGTAAATCTCAGGGCCTTAATTATCTCAGTCTCGTATCTGAATTAAGTTTCAATTATCTTGGAGTCAAGTCTGCAGTTCTGGCATCTGAACAGAAGCAGGTCTTTAGTATACGGATAATGACATGTCACCCAATATTTTTGCACCCAGTGGCCTCCCGTTGAGCAAGAATTGGGTTATGATGGAACTCTGTAAAACCCCATAGGGAAATTCCTAAGAAAAATATCAGCAATCATAATCAGTGCTCTCTGGGGGCCTTTTTTTTTTGCCAAGATCAAAGTGAATTTCTGTTGTATAGTACTATAAACACCTTTCCGGTTCTTTCACCATGGCAACAGCACCTTGTGTACAATAGGAAGGGAGCAGCCTTTGACACACTTGCCTAGCGTGATGGTGTAATTGTAAGCAGGTAACAAGCAGTAGCTGTTTGCTGAACTTGGAACTTGGAAAATAAATAAATCTCCCAGAAATTATTAGTTCCCAGGGCTCTACTCACATGATGCGTTTTCAGTAGATCACTTCCCATTCCAGCACCTATCCAGCCTTCATGATTTGCATGGTGAGATCCTGTCATCATGCTTGCATAGTCCAGGACAGAACTATGTGAGGTTATCCCTCACATCTGATTTAAAAGGGACACATTTCTCCAGAAGCAAATGACACTTCCATAGCAACTGAGTGCCAGTTTTGCATTTGTACAATTGCGCAAAAACACATCCAAAACCTTGTTCTCTATTTTTTCTTAATTAAGTGGCAGTGGCAGGGAATGTAAAGTCAGGGCAGATGATTGTTATGGGAGCCTGATTTTAGCAAAAATAAACATCTAGTGCAATACTAGAAAAGGGAAATAGGGCAATGTAACGTGCGTGCTATCCCATTAGAAATGCATTGGGCAAAATCAAACGGGACCCATAACTACTTGCACCAATTATGAGATGTGTCTTAGCCGCAATACAGTCATGCCCAAACACACAGTTGTTGGTTTTTTTAAAAAAACGATGGGTTCTGATCTACAGCAAGGTCATGTTCCAAGCAACAGTAACACTTGGGGGGGGGGGTGGAATCCAATAAATGAAAATGACAACATCATAGAGATGCTAGAGAAAGAATTGAATCCACATAAAGAAATAGAAAAAGAAGGTGCATGTGTTGTTGTTGTTGTTGTTGCTGCTGCTGCTGCTGCTGCTGCTGCTGCTGCTGCTGCTGCTGTTGTTAATTTATACCCCACCCATCTGGCTGGGTTTCCCCCAGCCACTCTGGGTGGCTCCCAACAAAATATTAAAAATACAATAAATCATCAAACATTAAAAAAACTTCCCTAAACAGGACTGCCTTCAGATATCTTCTAAAAGTCAGGTAGTTGTTTATTTCCTTGCCATCTGATGGGAGGGCGTTCCACAGGGCGGGCGCCACTACCAAGAAGGCCCTCTGCCTGGTTTCCCTGTAACTTCGCTTCTTGCAGTGAGGGAACCAGCAGATGGCCCTCGGAGCTGGACCTCAGTGGGATGGCATGATGCACGTTGAGGTTAAAAGCAAGTACCAGAATGGAATAGCATGAAAACTAATGCCTCTAGATCAGTGATGGGAACCTGTTGTTGGACCTCAACTCGCATCAGCTCCAGCCAGCATGACCGATGGTTGGGGTGAGGGGTGTTGTAGCCTAAACCACACCTGGAGGACCACATAGCTTCCCCATCCTGGTCCTCAACAGAAGCTGGTGTTTTTGGACACATTGTTTAAATATTATAAGGTGATAATGAGACTATGTTGCAGTAAAATAGGATTCTCCCAGCCCTTACTTCTCTATTGGAAATGACAGTGGTGCATGGGGGGTCAGTCCCACATAGATGAAATAGATTATGGTTACCAGATGTCCCCGTTTCCTGGGGACAGTTCCCGGATTTACAAATCTGTCCCCAGATTTCATTTAATGTCCCCGGATTTATATTTTAAGTGTTGTAGATTTATTAGTAGGGAATGAATGTTGTGTGATTGGTTCAACCGCACAAGACAAATCATATGGGGACTCCCGGCGAGGCAAAATGGTAGGCGCCTTGGCAGTGAGCAGCTCCTGAAGCCAGCCAGAGCCAACTGCGCTACCAGGCTGGCTCTGAGCTGCTGAGACTGCAGCTGCCACTGCCACTGCCAAGGGGGAACCAGGGACGCCCAGCTCATCAACAGGGGGAACCGCTGAACCCCCATGACCCAAATCAAGCTGGGAACAAGACCGCCCAGCCACCTGGCTGACTGCTCAGCGGCACTCCGGGGCCAGGAAAACCCCAGAGCCAAAGCAGGGAGAAGGAGGAGAGGAGAGGGAAGAGAAAGAAAGAAGGAGGAGGAAAGAAGAGGGGAGCCCTGATCTTGCCACACCACTGCCGCCGCCACCACTAAGGAGGAGAGGTAGGAGAGCACCGGGAGGGCAAGGTGGCCGAGCCCAGGCCCAACCTGAGCCTATCCACGGCAGCTAGCGCTCCAGAGGAAGGCTGGAGGTCCGTTCTTAACCTGAGGTACCACTTTAGCTAATGGGGCCTCCCGCAGCTGCCGCACCGCCACCGCACAATTTCTGTTCTCATCCTGAAGTAAAGTTCTTAACCCATGGTACTACTTCCGGGTTAACGGAGTCTGTAATCTGAAGTGTTTGTAACCCGAGGTGTTTGTAACCCGAGGTACCACTGTACACACTTTATTTCCTGGCTTTTACTGTGGAGCTGCGCTACAGGCTAAGATGACACAGAGGGAGCATTTCAG
Source organism: Lacerta agilis (assembly GCF_009819535.1). Classification (NCBI taxonomy): domain Eukaryota; kingdom Metazoa; phylum Chordata; class Lepidosauria; order Squamata; family Lacertidae; genus Lacerta; species Lacerta agilis. The sequence continues at coordinate 21,468,731 of NC_046313.1, read as the reverse complement.
AGGTAGTTAGCAATATCTGAAGCCTGGCAGGAATGCCAGATTGCAATTCTGTCATCAAGGGAGGGGGGGAGTAGGCTGTCCTTTGGCTCCACTGCCTTTTCTTGCCAAAGATGAAGGAGGGAAGTTTAATCATCCAATCTCCATCGTGATTCCTGTAGGTCACACACGGAGACAAAGTCAGACGCTATAGTATGTAACAACCTTATCTCTTCCGCAATAAAAGAGCAAAGCACAGGCAGTTCTGTGTTTGTGTACGTGTGTAATGCCATTTTGGAGCCGGGGGGGGGGGGGGAAACAACTCACCAGCGAAGGGTGGTATTCTCCACACAGCAGCATTGGTAAACAGGATGCAATCAGATAAAGAAATTACAGTAAAAAATATTACCTCATCTCCAAAGCTTAGAAATGCCTCCCCCTTTTGCGCTCTCTCTCTCTCTCTCTCTCTCTCTCTCTCTCTCTCTCTCTCTTTTAATCTTTGAGAAAGATAATGAAAGAGGAAGCTTGAAACCACATTTCCATTGATGTTCGAATACACAACTGCTGGATTTAAGAACTGGAGAAGATCAAAGAGAATGGTTTTCATCCCGATAAAATTATACCAGTTCTAGTACAGGGTGACGGGCTCATTTATGAACTCTGTGAGGCAAATAGTTTCCCCACACCCACCCAACTGTCTCACTTTCCTTTTGCTGAAAATTTGGGGGGGGGGGGGAGAGGCAGGGGAAAATGCCTGGAATTCCAAAGGATTAACGAGGATTTCTAAAAGTGTTATAATAGATAAGTAGTAATAGCATGTCGTAGGACACCCATCCTGCAGAAGCTGGTCATACTTAGAATTAGTAGGCCAACTAAGTTTTTACTCAGAGTAGACTCATTGAAGTTATTGTGCACAATTGGGTTTCTTTCAAGAAAATGAGCATAAAATTTCACTGCCAGTCATGGCTCCTATAAATAATAATTAGTAACCTGGGGCATGATCCGAAGGTTCACGGTGTAGCATCCTTGACAGCCCCTCTCCCTGTTGAGCTTGCTGTGATTTGAGATCTCTTGAGGAAGCCTTCCTTGCCAACGGCTCTTCCCAGTGGCACCTCACTTCCCCTAGGAGCTTGGGTGGCATTCAGCATTAAGACACCAGCTGATGGCCTCTCTTTTCTGTCGGGCTTTTTCTGTCATCCCAGTTTCTGATCCCGGAACGTCCCACTTCTCCTTAGGACATCCCTATTTTCATTGGAGAAATTTGGAGGATATGGAATTATGTGACCCCCCCCCCCCAAGTCAAGGAGATGAGTAACTATACAACCCTTAGAACACACCTGAAGGCAACCCTGTATAGAGATGGTTTTTAATGTTTAATGTTTTGTTAGTTTTTTTATATATATGTTGGAAGCCACTCAGAGTGGCAGGGGCAACCAGTCCGATGGTGGGGTATAAAAATTATTATTATTATTATTATTATTATTATTATTATTATTATTTAGGGCATCCCTATTTTCATTGGAGAAATGTTGGAGGATATGCGATGTTGTGGGGAACAATGGTTGTCCCATACTTTCCAGTGCATTTCCTCCTCTCCCTATCTAAAAAAAAGTCTGGTTTTAAGGGGAGGTGGGTTCGTTCTGCAAGAGCACCAAATCGACTGGTATGCGATTGGATTCCTGTGACGCGGATAATTTGCATGCCACGCCTTTATATATAGAAGCGCCCAGAATGTCACCCTGCTTTAACTTTCCCCTAGCAGGAGCCTAGTCACACCTAATGAAGTAGAAGCAATAAAGTACCACAACTATGATGGGATGCCATTTTCAGCGGTTGTCATCGTACTATGGACAAAAGGAATGTAGCAAAGCTGGGTGTAAGACTTTTACTTTGATCACACAGTAAGAAGAGAGGAGAAGCCTAATTACATCCATTCCAGGATGTCACATTTTTATGTCTTTTTATTATTGGGTTGAGGCATAGCTGTGTGAAAACAGCATGCACAATCTTTTTAATATATATAAACAGAACCTTCTGGTGATTATTAGCAGCTTACTTTCTTCGTACTCCTTCTCGGTGTTCCAGAGTGGAGGAGAAATGATTTATCTAATACTAACATCACGCCATGTTCCTCCAGCCACATTCTGCCTTACAACTCTCTTGATTTGTTGTTAGAACTTTAAACAGAATTCCCCCCCTCCCCTTCCAGCTTCACTCATGCCAAGTGGAATATGCCTCAAAGGGCACAGGATTGGTTGAGCTACTAACCCAAATTATTTTAGTTAGAGTTTCCTTTCTTGGCAAAATGCCCTGCATGGTGTCATCTAGACTTGACTGTGCATTAGGAACAATGTTGTCCTGGTCTCTTACAAACTGTACTGTCTCTGAGTCAATTGCACCAGTTTAAAAGAATGATTATCAAAGTCGCATGGCAATACACTTACCCGCTGAATGCAGATGCCATCATTATTAATTGGTAGCAGGGATGCTGTGGACAAATCATCTGAGGGTTTGTTGTAGGAATGGGTGGAAACTGGCTACAGATGTTTTCCTGTGCCCTAGAACAGTTTGTCATGGAACAGACAAGATGGGTGGCAAACCTAGACTTGATCTTAGGTGGAGCCCAGGACATGGTGTGATATGTAATTATTGTTGAACCAAATTGAGAGCAGTAACCATAGTGCTACTGAATTAAATATCCATGTAAATGACCAGTTTCCAAGAAAATCCAGCATGGTCACATTTCACTTCAGAAGAGGAAATTTCTCCCTCTCCCCCCCCCCCCCAAAATGGATTGGTAAGAAGGAAGTTGAAAGGCACAGCCAAGAGGGGCTGATCACTCCAAAATGCTTGAGATTTGTTGAAAAACATCGTCTCGGAAACTCAACAAGATTGTATGCCACAGATCAGAAAAGATACTACCAGGTCCAAAAAGATGCCGTTGTGATTAATCAGCAGAGTCAAGGAAGCTATTAGTGGCAAGAAGGCTTCCTTTAAAAAATAAAAGTCTTGACCAAATGAGGAGGACAAAAAGGAACACAAACTTTGTAAAAGAAATGCAAGCAGACAGCAAGGAACGCTAAAAATAATAATTTGAGGAACACATTGCTGAAACCATAAAGGTGGACAACAACAAAAATATCTGAATACATCAGTAGCAGGAAACCCACTAGAGAGGCAGGTGGACCATTGGATGACAGCAGAGTCATAGATGGGCTACAGGAGGGTGAGGAGATTGCAGAGAAGCTGAACAAATTATTTGCATCTGTCTTCACAGAAGAAGATATAGAGCAGATCCCGGTGCCTGAAGTAATTTCTGCCGGCTAGATGTCTGAGGAACTGAGGCAAACAGAGGTGATGAGAGATGATGTTCTAGGCCCAATAGACAAAATAAAAGCTGACAGATCGCCCAATATTGGCATCCACCTGATAGTTCACAAAGAACTCAGATGTGAATTTGCTGATCTTCTAACAAAAAAAATGCCACTTGTCCCTCCAATAACTGAGGCCACAATCTTTTTACACCACCAGCCAGTTTACATTTTGTAGACCTCATGGACTTTGTCCCTGCTTCCAATTCTTTTTTCCCCTCAGCAAAGGCACTACAGTGGTACCTCTGGTTACGAACTTAATTAGTTCCGGAGGTCCGTTCTTAAGCTGAAACCGTTCTTATCCTGAGGCGTGCTTTTGCAAAGTTGGGGCAAAGTTCGCAACCAGGAGCAGCTACTTCCGGGTTAGCAGAGCTCGTAACCTGGAGCATTCGTAACCAGAAGCGTTCATAACCAGAGGTATCACTGTAGTCCTAACAAGACACCCCAGTGTGCATCTGAGGGTAACACGTAAGAATCCAAATATTCCTCTGGTCACACCAAGCTAAAAGGGCATTTGAAAATATCTGTGACATACTGCACAAGGGTTCGTGGTCCCTTTGTTCCAAGCACAGGTGGTAAAGTAGGGCTTCTTTATTCTCTCTCCGCTGCCCTTCCCCTGCCAATTGTGGGTGCTTTCAGTCAGTGGTATTTCTCCTGGAACAAAGCCCGCCCAACCGAAGACTTCAGAAAGAAGTTTCCTTGGGAGCAAGGAAGAAGAAAAATTGTGCTGCTTTATTGTCAACTGTGCTTCTAGCTGTGTCTGGGGGACACTTCCCTAAGATCTCGAGCCTTCATTAGGGTTTGCTGCCTTGAGAAAAAGAGCAAGAACTAGGCTTCATCTTACAATGATTAATGGAGCTCTAGGAGACAGTCATACTCAGCTCTGAAGGATTCATTACCCACAATGGAAGGAACATCAAAGTGACATTCCTGAGACAGGCTTGAGAGTCTCCACACACACACACACACACACACACACACAAAAAAAAAAACCTTGCACATTTTTAGAGTTAGCCTTTCCTGGTCCAAGAACTTCAGAAGGACTAGCTGCCCTAGAAAGAGAAAGAGGGCAGATGAAATGTATACATTACCGGTACTATATCAGAGCACAGGGTTCTGTGTTTCATTTTCCCTCTGTCCTTTCGTCTGATGAGGATCAGGGTTCTGGATTAGTAGTGGGGGAAGGATGGTTGATCCTGTAATATTGTTGGGGTTGGCAGTTGGCAGAGGCAACTCAATGTGCACTGAGCATGTGCACAATGCTGCTGACTGTCGTGGACAAAACTGGAAGGAGGAATACTATGGATTTTTCTGGGGGGGGGGGGGGATGTCATGGTTGGTTGGCTGGCTGAAGAGGAATCCCAAAGAGGATTTGCAAGTCCAAATTGCATATATAAACAGCAAGAGAGTCAGATCACTTATATAAGGTTTCAAAGGGGGAAACTAACTTTCCCATAGGTAGGCAATGTTCAGAAAGCCACCATCCTTTTCAGCTACTGACTTGCTGGCTTAAATGTCAGAGCAAACACCATAGTCTTAAACTCACAATAATACTTATGGAGCAGCTGAAGTTTCTAATTTGAAAGCAAGTGTGTTTTAACTTCATAGAGTATTTATTGATGACTTCCAAAAATATGGCTTGGAAGAAGGTAGACGATATATATACCATTTCATAAATACTGTTAAAATCATTTGTGATCATCTGTAGCATTTAATAACCAGCAAAGTGTTAACAACCATCCTCATTGATTTGGATTAATTTCCAAGTAGCCTATCTTAATGCATATTTACTTGGAAGTAAGTGTTTCATATTGAAATGCAAACCAAACCAAATTTCGCCCCCATTCAAAGAAATGAGATACAGAAATTAATAAGCTACATGCGTCAATGTGTGGTTCATTAACACACCTCTTTATGATAGCTTTTCAGATGAAATGAGACCGAAAGAGAATCTCCAATGCATTCCATAACAACCCACAAAGTATGCTTTGCTGTGAGAAGAAGCAACAACTAATGCTATTCATTGTTTGTCACAAAGCATTGTTTTAGCTTCCCACACACTTGCTCCTTATTAATAGTGTTTCAGAACATTGATTTGAGAGGAATCGAACAAGCCCATCTGCTCCACAGCCGCCCTGCGCTTCAACGTGGTTTCCAAGCAGACTCCACTGAAATGAATGAGAATAGCAGGATGTGGTAGACTGAACTCCAGCATTTTCCTCTTCTGATGGAAGGGAGCAGCTTCATTGGAAACTTGAGGCAAAAAATGGAAAATGGTGTAAGCAAAAATGGTGCATTCAATGTAGCACTAAGTCACTCATTCCCTCAGGGCTAGGATTCATGCTTGTGGGGGGGGGGGGAACTTTCCCACTTCTCCTCTCCTTGCACTCCTCCCTCAAATCTGTTCTTTCTCCAACCTTCCAGAGCAGATTTTGGAAGGGCTCAGGGCACACTCAGGGGGGAGGACAGAGGATTTGTCCCATTGCACATGTGTAAGCATTAGATGCCTCCCTATATCTAGGTAAAGGACCCCTGGACAGTTAAGTCCAGTCAAAGGCGAGTATGGGGTGTGGTGCTCATCTCCGCTTTCAGGCTGAGGTAGCCAGCGTTTGTCCACAGACAGCTTTCTGGGTCATGTGGCCAGCATGACTAAACCAATTCTGGCACAACAGGACACCGTGACAAGTGCCAGAGTGCATAGCAACACCGTTTACCTTCCCGCCACAGCAGTACCTATTTATCTACTTGCACTGGTGTACTTTTGAACTGCTAGGTTGGCAGAAGCTGGGACAGAGCAACGGGAGCTCACCCTGTTGCACGGATTCGAACCACCGACCTTCCGATCAGCAGGCCCAAGAGGCTCAACGGACGTGCCATCTGTGTCTTCCCTGTATCTAGGCATTGGTATTCATTGGTATCAGCCAGGAAGTGAATAGGAGCTCAAATAAGCCCAGAGAAGTGATGCCAGTTCCTTCTTCAAATAAGCCCAGAGTTCCTTCTTCAAATAAGCCCAGAGAAGTGATGCCAGTTCCCAGGCGATCAGCAGTAAGGTCCAGCTCAGGGCACTGTAGAAGCTGCATGGCTGAAACTGACAGTTTGGTAATGTTTGAATTGGAGGATCACATGAGTGGGGCTAATGCAAAATGTCATTCTCTGTGGGGGCAGGTAACCTTGATGCGGAAAGGAGCCAGATTATCCATCTCTCCTACACAGTTATTCCATGCAGATGGTACTGAAGAACCATGAAACTGGTAGGCCATGAAGAAGCCACTCCTGCACTGAAGCAGTAATGAAAGGGTTGGGTCTTGTATCTGGGACTGGGAACTTGTGGCCCCTCCATAAGTTGTTGGACATCAACTCCATCAGCCCTGGCCATCATGGCCAAGAGCCAAGGGTGATGGGAGTCATCATCCAACAACATCTGAAGGACCACAGATTCCCCAACTATGCCTTAGACAATAGTTGGACTATGGGGAATGTGGTGCAGGAAGGATGTCATGTTGCAAGAAGATGATAGGGAAAGTTGTAAAAATGTCAGGTTGCCCTGATTCTAACAGGATATAAATACTGAACAAGCCATAAAAACAAAGACATGCAGTAGATAAGAAGCACTGGGCAATACTTGCTTAAAGAATGGTTTTATTAAATCACAGCGAGTCATTCAAACAGCACATTCCTCAAGAGCAGAAAAGGGAAGCTGGTGTTCTACAGGCTGGATCTGACAAACAAAGTTATTTGATCTGGTACATGTAGGCATCACTCTACCAATATTTTAATCAAGAGGTGTTAAAAATGATTGTCCATAGTTTCACTCATAAGAAAGGGGTGGTGGCTTCAAAACTTGTCTGTGGAAGAGGGAGTTTCCCACATTTTGAAGTTATATTACCATTAGGTATGGTTGACTTTACTGAAGACAATAACCAAGTCTCCAAACTGCGTTGCAAAACACGCCTCTCGCATCCAGACCCATCATCTGGAGAATAGGGAAGACAGAAAGTCAGTTATCTTTTCTCTCCATTAGAATACTTAAAAGTAAAAATAATCAGACTATTTGAAATTGAAATGCTCACCGAGGTCACTTGGATGATGTTGTGGTGCATTCTAGCAACTCAACTGGCGACGAGACTGAGTGATAGGCGTGGCTTCCACAAACTAACCAACCGCATCGCAGGTAGCTCAGTTCTGGAACAGGACAGGTGGGTGTCCTGCCTCCCACCCCCACCCCCAAAATAAATCCTGGCTATGTCCATGGCCTTCTGCATGAAAAGCCGATTCTCTACCACTAAGCTATGGCCTTTCCCAATGTTTCGGATTCCTTCTTAAAACGAAAACAATACGACACTTTTCAGAACAGCAACAAGACAGTAAGAAAGTAGAATATTATTGTCTGGTAGGTAGAGGCGCTACATACATAAAACATTGCTCTGGCCAAACATGTTGCATCCATTGCCACGAATTCAACAGTTATGTACACTCTCTGGGCTGGATTCAGCTAAATAGTTGTGCTAGCAGGAACTTACGCATTGAGTCCCACTAGGGCAGCAGAGCTTTCTTTCCTCCCCACATGCTCCCCAAAATTGGCTGTTGTTCAGGAGAACTCCCAGAACAACACACAGGGCAGGAGAGGATCTCATTCTGTCTAGTATGTAGAAATGCTTGCACTAAAAGTGTGACACAGTATTATTCTCGCTGTGCCTTTTACCCAGTAACTAGGAGTACTTCTAACTGCTTTGAACACTGTGAAGGCAAACTAGATTTGACACTAAACACATAGTTAGGCAGCTATCAATTTTTTATTTTTAAAAAAGCATGTGTATGCTGATTTTCATTGGGACTGTGGAGAGGGGAAGATTAACCCCTTCCTCTCCTGCTGAGGTGCCAACAACCCCTCTCTGCTGCTATTAACCCTGGGGTGGGAATTTCCCCTTGGTGCCAGTAAGGCCATCTTCTTCTAGGATAGCTGAAGTATTTGTGGGGTGTGGGTGTGGGTGTGACTTCACTGGGACCACAGGTAAACCTCCATGTGAGGGGTAACATATCTGTTATTATTTTTAGCTTTCCAAAAAAACAACTACTGATAAGCTTCCAAACGACACATTCAGCATCACGTCAAGTTTGACCCTTAGAAGGCAGGGAAGTTTTACATCACTTGCAAGCTGGGCTGCACAATTGATTATTAAGGCGTCATGTCCTTCTCAGGAAGTATGTCATGGTCATTTCATTTTATTGGAGGGAAGAAGCAGGGTGGCTGAAAAGAAACAGGGGACCAATAGTGGAAAGGAAATGAAAATCTGCTGCAAGACAAAAACCGCGGTGCCTCCATCTCTCGCCCCATTCCATGCCTGACCACCTCTATATCAAACACATTCCAGCCATGCTTGTTTGATGCTGCGAAGGAGGCCAGCTTAATAATTAATTGCAGGAAGGCTTTGCAGAGATTAACCACCGGGACGCTTGAAGTACAATAGGGGCTCCAAAAGCAGGGCAACGTCTTAATGCCTTCATAGAAGCCATCTCCAAAATGGGTCTCTGCACTGCATAAAACAGCGCCATGCCCTCCAAAAGACATTACAGCCCTTCCTATTGACTGGTGGGCTTCTCCAAGGTCAGTTGCTGCGGTCTTCATATGATCACCTAGGTAAGTTTTAATGAGGCAGTTAACATAAATGCATTCATAAACCACGTGTGAAATACTTGGAGAAAGTTCCACATAATTTTTTTAGTAATTTACATGGCACTTTCCCGAAGCACTTCATGTGTGATTTATGAATGTATTAGCTGCCTCATTAAAGGTTATCTAGGTGACACACAGATTAAAAAACAATACACACGGGGCATTTTCTCCATCTCCTCCCTCCACACCATCCCTAAATCTACTCTGAAAGGTTTGGGGGAACCCCCCCAGAACAGATATAGGGCTCCGCTGCACAAAGAGGTGTCCTTGCATTGATGTATAGATCATGTTGCTTACAACCCACTGGAATAGCAAAATCTTAGACAACCCAACATAAGAACAGGCAAATCATTTCACCCAGAGAAAGAGCTAAACACTGCCACAAGACTAAAAAGCAAAACCACTCAGCCTCGTATCATCCTCCCCACATCCCTGTAGGTCAGTATCATGATCCAGCTATTGCAGATTGGGAGGTGGGTTATGTGTTTTAGTTTGCTTAAAGTCACACAGTAAGTTAATGGCTGAAGCAAAAGCTGAACCACAGACTTTGAGCCCACAGTGCATGCTCTTCTCTACCAATCTGCTATATATATGTGGGTTGTTGTTTTTTTTGCAGAGGAGGCCTCTGGTTGAGTAGGTTGTCTTTACCGTTGAGCCTGACGGACAGTGACAATTGTCCCCAACAAAAATAATTACACTAGCTGATTAACAAGGTAGTGTTGGTGGTAACACAAAAAAACCTGGCACTGTTACGCAAAGCAAGCACGTCTAGCGTGATAAAAAACAAACAAACATAATCTCAATTTCAGACAGAATTTAATTGCCTGGTAGATTGTAACTCAACAGTTTTAACACTGGCATTTCCAATAGATTTCATCGCTTAAATCTAACCCTCCAATGGCTTTACAACTGGTTCGAGCAAAAGGTAGGAAGACTAATAGGCAGGTGCTGATGTGGTTGAGCTCCACATCGGACTTAACCCCAGTCTTCCCTCATCATTACAAATGCCACTGGAATCCAGGATTGCGAGGCTTCCAGAAGTGGGTTTAGAGGTCTCCTTCTTTTCCTAGACCCACTTGGACCAGAATCTGTGCTTACAAGAGTTCAATGAAAACCTGGAATGGATGTTTGTGAAGGCCTGCCCAGGCCTACCTAGAGGCTTCTACCTCAAAAAGTCACCAGGAACAGCTGTATGTGGGTACCTCAGTAGGTTGGTAACCATAGGCACAGGAGCAGCATCTGTAGCCTTGAAACAACCCTGTACCAATGGGATTGGATCTTGTCAAACACCTCTCTACCATCTGGATTACTCCAAGGAAGGCAATCTGTAGCCTGCCACAGAAATTCAGGTGTTTTGACAGACACAATGATAAAACCTTCAGCATACACCAGGTCCTATTCCAACTTGTAAATTAACTTGGACTCTGGTTTTTCCCCAAAAGTCTGCTTGGTTTTTGGAACATCAAGACAATATTGTCATATTAATTCTCAGGCTGAGCATTTGGGTTCTGCTCATTGTCAATTCATGATGATGCAGAGTTTTGTTTACATGTCTCCTAAACAGGGCCGTCTTACCCACAGGTGCTAGGGGTGTGGGGCATCCAGGCACCGGGCTCTCAGGGGCACCAGGCTGAGAGTCCAGGGCCTGAGAGTTGAGTCTGGAGAGGAGCCCACCCATTGGTTGGAGCGCCACGGCAAACTCTTCTGCTGCGGGCGGCTCTGCGCCGCAAGTTCGGGGGCAACCGAGCCAGCGAGACGCTGAGGCGGCCGGCCGGCTCCACCCTCCTGTGCGCCTGGGACTGGGCAACCTGGAGGGGGCGCCGGGCGGATCTTTGCACCCTGGCGCGGCATATGCTTAAGATAGCCCTGCTCCTAAACTTTGGTGCTTACAAGATGGCAACCCTAACCATAACGAGGGTTTGTATCCCAGAGATTCTGGTTTCTCCCTCTGAGGTTTCCTTTTCTCGTGTTCCTCTAAGTGAGCCACCCATCACCCTGGCTCTTCCTCTGGCACAGTCAGTGCCGGATTTACGTATAAGCTAAACAAGCTACAGCTTAGGGTCCCACTCTCTTGGGGCCCCAAAAAAATATTAAAGGGAAAAAAACTGGATGTACATCTCCAAAATATACGATAAAAAAACAAATAAAATAAAACCTACATACAGCAACAGTGTTTTGTGTTGTGTAGGCTCCTATGATGTAAGCAATGGGCCCCGCCTGCTAGCCAGCTCCCTAAAACATCACATATAAAGGGCCCCATTACCTTCAATAGCTTAGAGCCTCATCAAACCTAAATCCGGCCCTGGGCACAGTCAAATTGCAGATGAGCCCCTTGGCTCAGATTCCTGGTCAAACAGCTCAAAATAATGTGGAGTCGAGGTACAAAGCAAGAGGGATGATTAGGTCAACCATTAAAAAGGGCCATTTGCTGTTATGAAGTGCCATGCCATTTGGTCCTCCTGAAAAGAGAAGGCAAGAGAGAGAGAGAGAGAGAGAGAGAGAGAGAGAGAGAGAGAGAGCGCACTGTTGTACAAAAAGAAAATAACAGATCTGGGATGGGAGTCCAAAGCCAGGGAAGCCTCAGAATGAAAAGAGGAAATAAAGTTTCAGAAAAGCTACACATTGAAGCAATTTTGAGAAAGGCATTTAGAAGCAAAAACTCAACAGTTAGCTTAAAATCAAAATCTGATGTTGTGTTGGGGGAGGGGGAGAGTTTCAGCTTTAAACCCTGCATTTTCAAGTGAGGGTCAGCGCTAGATTTAAGGAGGGCCAGAAGCTTTTGAAAGTCAAACTCCAGACCCCCAAAGAGGGAAAACAGCATGAATTAGGACTAGAACAGTAGGCAGCGAGATGAGTTGGGGCATGAGCGCTACAAGCGAAACTATGTCAGCTCTGCGTCGATTAAAATAGTTTCTGGGAACTCCTTGGCCTTACTTAGAAAGTGGGTTTTGTTTCACTAAAATCCCAAATTGCTCCAAAATGAAGGCTGGGAGTTCTAACAATCTGGTATCAAGTTGCAAGCAAGTTACTATCATGCATGTGGCAAAAAAACACCCCTTTCATCTTCTGGGAAGCAAAAGAGCCGAGGCTGACTCCTCTCACTATAACATCAGACGGCATTAAGCAGAGTGAACACTGCCAAAGTAAATATGCCAATATTTATCTATATACAAACACAATAGACAACTCCCCCTTCCCTCCACTCCCAAAGACAGAAAATTAGTTGTTTGTCTTTCTCTCTACATTTCCCCCCCCCCGCTGATCTTCCCAGTCTCTTCAAATATCACAAAAAGCACAGAGAAGAGAAATGTCATCTGTCTCCCAAATGACTATGGCTGATAGATATAAATGGCAGTAGGCTTGTGGGGAAAGGGACTGGTCTTCTCTTGTAACTCCTTGGGCGAGCTGGCTTTACTCACAGAAATTTTGTAGTCAGTATGAGGACAAGTCCAACTACAGAACATTATGCCTGAGTGCCAAACTAAATCATGGCAGTTGTTATTTCCTTAACAACATATACTGTACCAGCGCACGACGCGGAAGTAAAACCCATTGAATCCAATAAGTAGCATGTTGACTTAGCTTGAGTAAGGAAGGGTTCGAAATTCACTTCGGCTGGTGCTACAAACAGGGTGGCTGCACATGCTTCAGTTTTCATGCATAAACTCCACAGATCTAGCATGTTCACTGCAACATGTGAAGCAGGTGTATGCCTCAAATTTGCCGTGTGGACAAGTTTCAAGAGCCCTGGGCCAGTTGTGGTGTACATGGCTGCAAGGGGCTTGGATCTAGAGTCCACATAGGCAGAAATCCATTCAGGGGAGGAGTTTGGTCTTTAAAATTTCAGCACCGTGAAAGGCCCAGTCCGGGAAGGGGATGTGCTCACGCTGTTGGAGTCTGAACGCGAGGCCCGGCGGTTGCGCTGAGCTGTAGCCAAGTTGGGTCAAAACTATCCCGTGTGATGTGTTTGTACAAGCCTGGTCGAAGAGTGATGAGCTATCCTCAATCCTTCCAATAAACTTCCTTTGCCCTCCACCACTTAAAAAAAAAAAAAATCAGCAGTGCCCTGTGAGAAGCCAAAATTCGGTGCCCCTGCCTCTCGCGCCTCCCGTTATGCTCAATTCACTACGCCATAGTTGAGACACCCTGTGGCACCTCCTAGGCTTGGTGCCCAGAGAGGAGGAACTGGTCACACTGCCCTAAATCTGCCTCTGATTGGCTGCCAGGGCATTTCTTCAGGAGTGTGGGGGGGGGGCATTGTTTGCCAGTTCCTCCTTCCCACTGCAGCCCCTGAAAAGCTGCTCTGGAGGGTTTGGCGCAGCATAGGTGACAATGTGAGTAGCTGCAGTGGGGAGAAGGATCAGCAAAAATGAATGCCCTCTCCCTTTCTATCAGAGTCCAGCCCAGTCAGATTTGCAGAGAGCACCATCAGGGACCCTTCGGAGCAGTGCCGGATTTACGTATAAGCTAAACAAGCTATAGCTTAGGACTCCACTCTCTTGGGGGCCTCCCCAAAAAAGTAAAGGGGGGGAACTGGATGTACATTTCCAAAATATAAGATAAAAAACAAATAAAATAAAACCTACATACAACAACAGTGTTTGGTGTTTTGTAGGCTCCTATGATGTAAGTAATGGGCCCCGCCTGCTAGTCTGCTCCCTAAAATATCACAGGTTTGCTCATTTCTATATATAGGGTGCCTACATTCTGCATTGACTGGTTATTTTGTTATGTGCAAATGGCTTTAGATACCTATTAGGTCCATAAATTAAAAAGTAAAGTACCCCTGACAGTTAAGTCCAGTCGTGGATGACTCTGGGGTTGCGGTGCTCATCTTGCTGTAATGGCCGAGGGAGCCGGCGTTTGTCCACAGACAGTTTTTCTGGGTCATGTGGCCAGCATGACTAAGCCGCTTCTGGTGAAACCAGAGCAGCACACGGAAACACCGCTTACCTTCCCACCGGAGCGGTACCTACGTTTACGTTCCCACTGGAGCGGTACCTATTTATCTACTTGCACTTTGATGTGCTTTCGAACTGCTAGGTTGGCAGGAGCTGGGACTGAGCAACAAGAGCTTACCCTGTCATGGGGATTCGAACCGTCGACCTTCCAATCGGCAAGCCCTAAGCTCAGTGGTTTAGACCACAGCACCACCCACGTCCCCTAGGTCCATAAATTACCATATAGCATATATTCAACACACAAAAACAGCGACAATTTGTTGTTGACAAAGGACAGGTGGACATATAAAGGGCCCCATTACCTTCAGTAGCTTAGGGCCTCATCAAACCAAAATCTGGCCCTGCTTAAGAGCCTCGTGTCACAGCTAAGCCATCCAAGTTACACCTTGACTAGCCTCCTGCACCATAGCTGAACCCCTTTCTCAACCACACTCACCTTCTTTATCCCTGATCCCCCACGAGGTTGCACGGAGCTTAGCGAGACATCCAGAGCCAATAGCTGAGAGCACACCGCCAAGCAGCCTGAGGGCTTCACTACAGGGGTCTTTTAGGGTGGAAGGAGAAGTCAGACAACGACTGGATGTGCACCAGAGACTATTACTGAGATTGTGTCTGGGACAGTGTTTGCTAGGAAAACCCAGAGATATCTTTCCCCTTCTCTTGTGCCCCTGGTTTAGACACAAAATCTAAGGTTTGCCAAGGGAAAATCGTGGCACTGCAGGGTAATGGTTTCCCTGCAGTGCCCTCTATGATTTCTGGACAAATATTATGAGGAAACTCATTGCCTTCAAGCCACCTGATATAGCAAGCGGATGCAACCACCTATATGCAAATCTGCTCACCTGCATTGCCATTTCAAGCAACAAGCTGCAGCATAGCTGCCGTCAAGTAAATTTACCCACAGGTAAGCACCTGGCAAGCAGCATGACTACTCATAATTCTCCCCCACCCCAAGATTTATGACTCCTCCTCCACTCCTTGCACACCAACATGGAAAACATACAAAGAGAAGGACAAGAAGAAATGAAGAAGACAATTGGTAACGTTCTAAGCAAACCCAAGTGTCACAAGCAACACAAACTGCACAAAGGGGACGCAGGGCGTATTTTTACGAAAACGTTTGTGCTAACAGCCAATGAATCCCCACTGAACAAATCTACTGAACCCAAAGTTATAATCAGTTTCTGTTATTCGTTTCAAACCACAATGACTTTCAATTACAAAGAATACCCCTCAGTTGAAATCCATGTACAAGCAACAGCAGATAATCAGGGTTTGGCCGCAGATAATCTACATTCTATAGAGACTGTGTTTTATAGGTATTGTTCTGAAACGCTTCATCTCCTTGGTTTAAAAAAAAAATTTTTTTTTACGAGTGGAAGGCAGTAATTGAAACATGTGCTGATTTAACATACTTTAGATCAGAACTGAAGGTGGGCTTTTTCCCCCTTGCTGCAGAAATTATTTGGCCTTGAACCATACAGACCTTGCTAGCTATTCTGCAATTGAAAAGATTCTTTTGTCAGTACTTTTTAAAATAATTACTATAAAGCACTTCAAGTAGAATTCTGATTGTCGTCTATTCCTGATTTCATGCTTTCACCATGTTTTTGTTCAAGGATGAATCTTTTATGAAATGTCTGTTTTAGGTTACGCCCTCATGAACCTTATTATTTTGCCAAAAGATGGGGGGGGGAGAGAGAGAAACCCATTGTGGGCAGAAAGTTATTCTTTAAGCTTTCTCATTAGTCCAACTAAATTCATCAGAGTAACGGAGCTATTCATGGAAAAAGAGGTGTCAATTTTCATTATAACTCCAAGGCCATCAATAGATCGAGTTTCAATGCACATGATCTTCTGCTAGAAGTATCTGTAATATATAGGGGGGGGAATCTAAGCAAGTAAGCCCTTGTTTACTTGTATGACTTTGTTCACAGCTGTTTGTGTCCAATAGCCTTCACTGTGCTGTAGATGGACTGGAGACAAAGCCATTTACATCAGGGGTAACAAACATGGAAGCTCACCAGATGTTTCTGGACTACAACTCCCATCATCCTTGGCCAATGGCCATGCTGGTTGAGGCTGATGGGAGTAGGAGTCCAATAACATCAGGACGGCCACAGGTTCCCAGTGCTGGAATAAATCAAAATCTCGGTTGGGGAGGGCCTCATGTGCGTGCTCTAGTGGCATAACATTGAACTAAGGAAGCTTGATTGTAATTTTCTTTCAGAGTGTAGAGTGGCTGGAAAAATCCAGCCAGATGTGCGGGGTATAAATTAATAATAATAATAATAATAATAATAATAATCCTTCCCAAGGAAAACCCACTCCTTAGCTCTAAATCAGAACAAATAGCTATCCATGGAAAACCCAAATTGCCATTCACTCCGATTGAGCACTAAAGAGAGGTTTTCCTTTGGGGGAAGCAGTGAGACAAAGGGAAGTGTGGATGTACACCCACCAGAAGTTCGGCAATAAGGCTGCCTGTCTAATCTCAGTTGGAAATGCCACCAGCTTGGGGCCACTGCACTCAATGCATGGTTTCTAGTAGTTGCGAGACATGGATCTGAACCATGGGGAATCACCAACAGGGAATCTCACAAAAAATCTCAGTGACTGGATCAGGATAAATGGGATCTGGTGCTCCTTAAGATATCCTGCTCGTGTTGTTATTTCTAGGTTCTTAAACCTCCCATAGGAATCTTAGACATAAAAATCACAGTTGGTAGGCTCCTAGGATAAGATTACTAGATGTCCCCGGATTTACACATCAGGCCCCATACAAAATCCATTGAAGTTGAAAAGTGTCCCTGGATTCATGGAAAAAAAATCTGGTAACCTTATCCTAGGACCCTTCTAATGCTGGGTTGTACCACTTTAGTTTGCGGGTGGAAAAACATATGTTTCAGTGTTCAGAGATATATATTACATATCTATATTTCCCTGCACATATTTGACTAAGAGCACATCAGGGAGATGGTTCTAGGCTAGGCTTGTCATGGGTACATATTAGTTTTGTATGCTGTAGAGAGCATCTATTTATTTATTTATTAAATTTATACCCTGCCTTTTCTCCAGGGAGCTCAAACTGGCATGTGTGGTTTTTCCTCTCCCCATTTATTTATTTATTTTATAAGCATTTTATTAGATTTTCCAATAATAAAAGTAGAAATAGAAAAAACAGCATTGCTCAGTATACATTACAATACACATTATACATAGAAAAGAAAAGAAAAAAGAAAAAGGAAAAGGGAAAAAA
Source organism: Lacerta agilis (assembly GCF_009819535.1). Taxonomy (NCBI): domain Eukaryota; kingdom Metazoa; phylum Chordata; class Lepidosauria; order Squamata; family Lacertidae; genus Lacerta; species Lacerta agilis. The sequence goes on along the minus strand of NC_046313.1, from coordinate 21,451,490 downwards.
AGAAAAATATCTCATCTATATCTAATCTTATTTTATATCCTATAAAGGACCTCCTCCACCCTTTCTTCAGCGTTCCATTCTAATATACTGTAGTAACTTTGTAACTATTACCTTACATTCACCTTAAATCTTCCTAATCTAGCAATATTAACATCTCCTCATAAGCTTATCATAATAAACATAATTTCGAAGCTCATTACCATTACTAATCAATGACCATTATATCAAAACAAGTCATCTTTATCTTATCTCTATAAGCTTAATTCCATAATCTATCTTCTTACTTTAATACAAAATCTTAATTTCTTCTTTACTATTTTACTCTAACAATCCACTGCTATAGCCTCTTATAATGTCTGATTTCACTTAAATATCTAACTTTTCACGTTGTTTCAAATAGTCTTTAAATTTCTTCCAATCCTCTTGCACCTTCTCCTCCCTCTGGTCACGGAGCTTCGCGGTCAGTTCAGCAAGTTCCATAAAGTCTATCAGTTTCATTTGCCAGTCTTCAACTGTAGGTAGCTCTTCACCTTTCCACATTTTTGCAATCAGAATTCTAGCTGCTGTTGTGGCATACATAAAGAAAACTTTATCTTTCCTGGGTATCTCATGGTTGGTTATGCCCAAAAGAAAGGCCTCTGGTTTCTTAGAAAAGGTGTACTTAAACACTCTTTTAAGCTCATTATAAATTTTCTCCCAGAAGTCCTTTACTCTCGGGCACGTCCACCACATGTGATAGAAGGTACCTTCTACTTTCTTACATTTCCAACATTCATTACTCATACCATGATACATTTTAGCAAGTTTTACTGGAGTTAAATACCATCTATATATCATTTCCTCTCCCCATTTAATCCACACAACAAGCCTGAGAGGTAGGTTAGGCTGAGAGGCAATGACTGACCCAAGGTCACCCAATGAGCTTCATGGCCAAGTGAAGATTTTAACTCTGTTCTCCCAGGTTCTAGTCCAACAATTTCACCACACTACATATTCTCAGGTTGTCTCTAAGCAGGCTGCAATAATCCCTGAGTTCTGTTATTACCATTGTACACAAATAGCTCCCCTTTCACAATATCCCAGTGGCACACTTAATTAACCCCATAAATAAGGAAATGGAAGCACAGGCTCCGAGGAAGAGCGCGCGCACACACACACACACACACCACCATCACTACCTCCTGCATTGTACAGTGTGATGTACAACTCACAAAAGTCAACTCACACACAAGCATATTTTAATCTACTGAAACAAAACAGTGTTGACTATGTATGGTGATTTACCTTCTCATATTTTGTTCAAGAAAACAAAACCTTCAATCCTACATTGTTCATAAAACTGAAAATTCCTTAGAACTGTCTCCCGAAAAAGTGTAAGATGGGTCAAGGATTTTTAAAGAGCTTTTAACAGCTTGGTTCCATGCTCTGCTACGCAGCGTGATGAATGCCCATGACAGGACTATTAGAAAACAGTTCACTCCCTTTTTCAAAGGCATTCATAGATTTCAGAGGGAAGACAGAAGCCCAAGACATTTTGGTGCCTGAGATGGAAAATCCAAGTAGGAGCATCCCATATACTCTATTGATATACCTGCCAACATTTCTCCATTGAAAATAGGGACGTCCTATTACATAATAATAATAATAATAATAATAATAATAATAATAATAATAATAATTTATACCCCATCCATCTGACTGGGCTGCCCCCAACTACTCTGGGTGGTTTCCAACATACATAAAAACATCATAAAACATTAAATATTCCAAAAAAAAAACCACTTCCCTATACATGGCTGACTTCAGATGTCTTCTAAAGGTTGTATAGTTACTTATCTCCTTGGCTTGAGGGTCGCATAACTCCATACCCTCCAGCATTTCTCCAATGAAAATAGGGACGTCCTAAGGAAAAGCGGGGCATTCTGGGATCAAATCAGAAACCGGGATGGCTTTTGCAAATCCAGGACTGTCCCTGGAAAATAGAGACACTTGGAGGGTCTGTAATTAACAGGGGACACAGTGCACCTAAAAGATCTCCTAGGAATGGCACTTTCAAAAAAGCAGCTTGCACAACTCCCATTTACTTCAATGGTGTTTGTATAAGATTATCTAGTAGCTTCTGCCCCCTGCGTCAGAACTGGTCTTTCTGCAGAAGCAGCTTACTAAATATGGTGGAGTTGCTATGCTATCTTCCCAGCATATGGGCCGCTGTTAATTACCAGGAGGGGGAAAGGGATAGGCTAAGTGGTAGGAGATCAGCACAGTGTAAACTAATACAAATGCAAGCCTCCAACATCTCGAGTCCCCAAATTGGGGTGCACATTTTCCTGTCCGTGCTCCCATGCGAGTCACTTGACTTGCACAAAATCCCAGACCCCAAAAGAAACACTGGGGGGGGAGGCATGCTCGCATGGCACCCCCCCAAATGTGTGTTTTGGGTTGCCACGCGAAAAGCATTTCTCGGCGTGAAGTGGCACGGGATCGTGGCACCAAAAACGGCTGCCAAGCTCTCGTGCGAGAAAACGGGATGTTCCTTTTCTCGTGACACTTGCGTGGTATGCAAATGGTCCTGCTGGGGCGTTTGCATTGCGCAGACCTCCCCACCGTCTTGGTGCTCTCCTCCCAGTAAGCAACAATGACCCACCTGCTGGGTAGTTGGTGCAGCGGCTCTGCCTCACCCAGCAAGCTACTTCTACCTCTCAGTATCCCAAACCCATCACCTCAGCTGGCCAAAGCACCCTTGCCTTGGTGAGGTAAAGTTGCCTTCAGGCCCTAACAAGATGGCTCCCATTTGCTAGACAAAAACTGGGCACATACAGAGGCCTTCTCTTCATGTCTAATGTCGCAAGGGCCTATGTGAAGGATTCACATCAACCAGATGGGGGAAGGGGAAACTTTTATGAAAAGAAGAATAAAAAAGCAGCATCTGCCTGGCTTCCTAAGGTCATTTCAGAATCTGTTTGATCTCACCATGGTATTTATTATCACTGGCTATTTGTTAAGGGTTTGTGGTGTCCTCACGGAGAGGCAAAGCAGCTTAAAAGGCAGCAAAGCTTCCTTGAAGAAAGCCTTGGAGGGGTGGGGAGGGGAGGGAGCAGAGGCTGTTGTGAAGGCAACCTCCATTGACAGCCATTTACCCAGAGTCATAAACCTGGAGAGTTTCAGGCCACACCAAACAGTGCGTCAGAAGGTCAAAACAAAATAAAAAATTCCTTCCAGTAGCACCTTATGAGACCAACTAAGTTTGTTCTTAGTATGAGCTTTTGTGTGCATGCACACTTCTTAAGATACACTGAAACAGAAGTCACCAGATCCTCTGTTTCAGTGTATCTGAAGAAGTGTGCATGCACACGAAAGCTCATACCAAGAACAAACTTAGTTGGTCTCTAAGGTGCTACTGGAAAGAATTTTTTATTTTGTTTTGACTATGGCAGACCAACACGGCTACCCACCTGTAACTGCGTCAGAAGGTGTTACTCTGGGTAATCCACTTGCAGAGGTGTGGCCAGCAAATTCTTGATTCTTGTCAGTCCTAAGTCACATTCACACTGTATATCAAAAGCACTATGGCATATTTCAGCGCCCTTGGCTACCCCCAAAGAATTCTGGCAGTTGTAGTTTGTTAAAGGTGGTTAGAATTGTTAGGAGAACCCCTATCCTCACAGAGCTACAGTTTCCAGAGTTCCTTGAGTAGAAAGATTGACTAAGAATTCCCCACAGGTTCCCCATCCCTCCTCTAGAAGTGCCTTTCTTATGAGATTTGCAAGTTTGTTGCTCACACATGCATGTTTCTCATCCGCTGACTGTGATGTCAAGTCATACATATGTGTGAATGCCAAAGATCAGTTAGCAGAAGTTTCATATCATCTGAGGCCAACTCTCACACACAGAGGGACCGATTTGCACTCAAAATTGAGGGGGCCCATTGCGTGTGGCGTCATGCGCATGTTGCAACAGATATTGGCAGGCCCCGAACACACTTTGGCCCCATAGAGTTGACTTTCCTGTACACACAATACTTTTCAGTTAAGGCAGCTTACACATTTAGCTGAGGAATGACCCAAGTATTGATTAACCTTCTTGCCAGAGGTTTGTGAAGTAGTCCTGAGCTTGGGTAGGAATTATTCAGAGTGAGACTTTCAAGAGTGTCAGTGTCCTTGGGGAAACTGAGGAAGAGCTTCCTGTGTTTGTTGCGGAATATTGAGGAGGTAAACCTCCATAATGAAAAGTGCTACCAAAATGTTCTACATCTACCTAATAACCTACATTTATAGGAATTAGCTCATGTAATGTGCTTTTCCCAATGCATTTTCGTATTAGTGTCTATTTGCGTTTTTTGTTTCCTGTCCTATACAGTATGAGCAAGGACTTGTGAGAGCTTCACAACTGGAGAGGGCCAGACCCGACAGGGTGATAAATAATCATAAACATTGTTTGAAGTTTTGGAATTTATCTGAACTGAAGTCAAGGCACACATGGCTAAAATAATTCATTCAAAACAAATAAAAAATACCAAGACGGGGGGGGGGGGAGTAGCAGCTGGGAAGAAGAGCATGATTTTAAGAGGTTTCGAAATAGTAAGATAGCTCCTCGCTTTGTTTGCGTGTCCCCATCATTTTGAGGCAAGCAATTTTTTTTTTTTTTTTAAAGAAATGCAGTAGCCTCTGAATGGTTTTTGCTGAAATGTTTCGTTGTTGGGTGATGGTGGTAGATTCAGGAGGGCACCATGAGGAGAATAAGAATGATTGCTGACTAAGCATGGCAAATGACTTGAACAAACCACTATGGCCCAGCACAGATACAATGATATTGGCAGTTGGGGGAGCCATATGATATCTCCTCACACTTCCTCTCGCACATCCATCTTTGGTGTTGATATCATGGCTTGTTTAAACCACAATTTTCTGGTTTCATATCCTGGTTAGTAAGCATGTATTAAACGACAAACAAACCACGCTATCGGTGTCAGAGGCAGGGAGGATGGGGCAATGAGGGAGCAGGCCTCATTTTTTAGTCAATAAACTATGGTTTATCAGTCCATCAGCATTATGACCGAACTGCCCCTAAATACTCAGCACGCTATGAAAAACTCTGCTTCGTAAAACGCCTGAGAACCATTTTTAGATGATCCCTTAACATACTAATTAATAAAAAGTGTCAGATCTGACTTTTCTCATGTTTATGCCAATATAAAGTCAGATTCGGTTGGAATTTTTCACTTTTCCTCCAGAATAGCACTCTTGTCACCTTTATTATTAGAGGTTTTTAATGTGAAACTTGGCTGGGAACCCAACCCTCTCATTAAAAAGAGGAAAAGGAAAAGAAAGCGAACTGCACAGGCACAACTGCATATTTTGCATTCTCTCTTTCCACCCCACCCCCCATTCTTTTTAATATGCTGCACATTTTTTATGTGAATACTGGTTATTATTAATGTTCCACCCAGTACTGTGGAAACATAAAGCAATTGCAGATTGGTGCTTGATAGCTTTACAACAGCACCTCACATTAGATTCCTCAGAAGTGAGGCTGCAGTTGTGGAAGGGGCAAGAAGAACAGTAGCCCAGTGGCAGAGTCAGGTCCCAGGTTCGATTTCCATCATCTCCAGGAAGGGATAAGGAAGACTATTCCAGCATGAAACCCTGGAAAGTCACTGCCATTGCAGATAATTCGAAGCCAGGTGGGCCAATAGTCTGATTCCGTAGAAGGCAGATTAACACATTCCCTTTTGTTTAATTAAAGATTTTCTTGATTTACAAAAGTGTGCGCAATGTCTCTCTCTTTTTCTCCCATGTAACATTTTTACAAATCAGTTTTGGTTGTTGAGACATTAGGGAGAGAAGGGGGAAAGAAGTGGGTGGGATGGGGGAATGGGTGAGGTGGGGTGAAGATGTTTCTATTTTCCTTAATATATGTAGGGTTTGGTGTCAGCATTGTTTGTGTAGGTTCTCTGTTGTTTGCTTGTGCTTCTTTGGCGGTGAGAGAGGTCGGGATTGGCGTAGGGTGTGATTGTTCATTTGTGGTTGGCTGTGGTGATCTTTGATAACCTGAAACTGACACAGGGACATTCCCTTTTTAAACGAACGATTGTGACTAGATACATCACAAATGTTAGTTCAAAAAATACAGGCTACCCCCCCTTTGGGGGGTCATATTTTCACATTTTTTTCCATTGATTTTTCAGGTGTTTATCCTGGCTGTCAAATAACCCCTCAAGGTGGTTAACAACAGATTGTTACACTATAGAGTGATTTTAAAAAATAATAATCATTTATTAAGCTTATTTGTCACTTTTTTCTTTTTCAAAATATGACTCAAAGCATCTTACAAAAATAAATAATGTGTGTGTTAAAACAAAGGAACAAAAAGACCCCCCCCCCAAAAAAAATTAAAACTTTAATGCAAACATACTATTTGAAAAGTAAATTTTCTGCTGAAAGGAAAAGAAGCGTTGAGGCCTTTTTATTAAAGGAAGGTAAGAGGCGTGGTGGCAAGGCGGGGGTAGCCTAAACTCTTTCCCAACTCCCTCCCTCTGTGTGATGCATGCAAAATTGCAGAATGGAACGAGTAAGTGTAGCAGTTCAAAGCAGTTTTTTAATTGATGCTGATCCAGGAATCCCTTACTCACTCATTAGCACAAGTGAAATTAATGTGCCTGCTAGCATGAGTAAGCCCTACCCATATTCGCCAAAGGTTGCAAGATCAAGCCCCAGGGCCGCTAAATGACTAGGGTTAATCAAAACAAGTAGGTTTGTTTTAATTAAGTTTGCAAGGATCCAGCCTTACTGGCACAACGTTACCTTTTTTCCGGGTACCGAAATAGCAGGACAGTGTCAACAGACTGGATATGATTCAGGGAATGGAAATAAAAACGATGAAAGGTATGGGCTGATTTATGAGGAAAGATTAAAAAGAAAAAGAGCTGCGTGTATTTAGTTTGGCTAAGTGACATATGATGGTGGATGGTGGATATGAACCGAATGTGGAATCCGAAGGGTGTAAACTCCAAAGGAGAGGAATTATACACCATGGTTCAAAGAGGATGAAAGAAACAGGAACATGACGAAATGACAAAGGACTTTTGTGACTAGTACATAAGCAGGCAAAAAGAAGAAGAAGAAGAGGGGGGAAAGGCTGATGTTTGCTTCCATTTGTGTGTAGAAAACACACAACATAGAGTACCTCACGGAAACATTACAAACAAGGCAAAGGAGGGCAGGCGTTGGGGGCTGCAATGATAAGAAATAAATAAAAACAGGTTTTGAAGTTTTGTATTGAGCGATTAAACAAATTACAGGAAGCGGGGCGGGAGGAAGAGTTGTCGACATATACAAATAATCTCTCTGCAGCAAAAAAAAAAAAAAAGGCTTGGAGAACAAAAAACTGCTGAGCAAGAAAGAAAGTTTGTTAGCAGGGCTGCTGTGAAAGTGGTTCAGTACATATGGGCACACCTGTAGGGCCCCAGTTCCTCAGTGCCTTCATCCCTCATGGTCCCTACCAACTCTTTGATTCTATGATCTAAAGGAAGGGCCATCACTCAAGTGGTAGAGAATCTGCTTTGATGCAGAAGACCCCGGGTTCAATGTCTGCCATCTCCAGGCAGGTCTCTTAACATCCCGAAACCCTGGAAGCCTGCAGCCGGTCTGTGTAGACAGTACAGAGCTGGATCAGCCAGTGGTCTAGCTCAGTATAAGGCAGCTTCCTATGTCCCTATGCTTAGCGTTGGTGAGCCCAGTTAAGCAGGAGTCAAAATGCCACCGATAGCAGGTTGTTTTCCTCTCTGTTCCTTGAAGAGTCATTTCTGAAAGGAAGGGAGTATTAATAAGAGAATAATGCCACGATACGAGGCACTCTACTTTCACAAAACAAAAACCATATGTTGATTTAACATGAGAAGTATGTAAATACAAAGTCTGTGCTGATATAGAGCACATGTTGTTAGTCATGAAGCAACTATTTAAAATTCCACAGCTAGATCATTAATTTCACAGGATCCTTTATAGAAGACAACAGAGGGTGAATAACAAGTATGGGATTGGAAAGAGAAAGAAATAGTGTTTTTGGTGCGTTTTTATGGACAGTCCTTTGTGATCCCGGCCTTTTGAGTCAGCCTGACTTTGCCTCTGCACCAATTAAAGGACAGGTCCTATTGCTTTGAAGTCAGGAAGTTGCCCCCAAAACCTCCTCTCTGCAGCTAAACAATCCTGTACCCTTGGAGCAAGTCCCTTTGACGTCACCGGCTGTTTTTCAGTTAAACAAAAACTGTGCAGCTTTCAGGAGACAGAAGCACACGGCCACATACGCTGTGTAGTTTGGCCTTCGCTTGTATGCCATTTTGCATGAGTCCGGGTCAATAATTTAAAAAGATGTTGATGTGGCAAATTACGAATAGATGGAAATCTCACAGAACGTCGTTGGGGTAGGTTTGGCACAGGAAGTCTATATAACTTTCTTCGGGCAATTACTCAAATTCGTGAAGTTTTAAGGGTGTTGAGGGGCCGGGTGGGCACACAAACCCTACTGCCACCCTCTCTGGACCTGCCTCTTCCTCTCAGACATTGAGCCTGAAGTTCTGAAGATGGCTTCCATACTTGTTCAACCGAGGACTCTATTGGGATCCCAATTCCTGATCACACGATGGCTTCTAAGTGTGTTCAGTTGAATGCACATGGAAGCCCCCATCAGTCCCCAACATGTGAAGGCCTGAGAGGAGCCAGCATGCCTAGGGAAAGTGGGGGCAAGCTTTCCTCAGTCCCTTCATCCAATGCCAGTTCCGTTTTTGAAATGGAAGAGAGAAGAGAACAGTAGTCCAGAAATGAGGATGGGTGCGAGCAACTCCCTCGGTAGAAAGAGATGCTACTCTTTTTACTGGCCCTGCTCCTCTGTCTTGAACAGTAGCCAGGCACGGAAACATTAAGTAAACGAAGTGACTTCCAGCCATATTTTAGATGTTTTGCCAGGAATCTTAGTTGAATGTCAAATGGCTGGTTGTATGGAGCGTGACAGACAAGGCACCTAGAAATTAGTAAACTGCTCTCGGAGATTATTGTAGCAGAGCATGGTATAAATCCTAAAGAACAAGTAACAATACTCTCACCAACTGATGTGGAAACGTGAAGAACTTGATTTAAGATTGAAATAATAAGAAACTGATAAAAACAGAAATTGAGAGATAATCACAACCCACAGCTTGTATTCTTCTGGCCCCCATGATTATTTTTCATTTTGTATGGCTGCTATTTTTAGAATACTCCACTTCGAAGAGCACAATATATAGCTGTGGGGAGAGAGACATTGGTTGAGTTTTCAGATTAGGAGAGGGGCTGATGACAACAGTGATATGTCTAAAAACAGTTCCTATAGAGCCTACTGCAGCACCAAATCCAGCTATGGTAACCAGATCTTGCCGCATAATAATAGTAGTAGTAGTAGTAGTAGTAGTAGTAGTAGTAGTAGTAGTAATAATAATAATAATAATAATACCGCACCCATTTGGCTGGGAATCTGACTTGTCAAACAGCCATCCTTTCATGGGAGATACACCCACCCACACCCACCCACTTGTACAAAAACGTTCAGCATTCATGCAAATTTATTGTAATCACTTTGTATTCAACCTATGCCATTCAACCGCTACTTACATTTTCCTAAAGCTGCTTCATTAATACTAATGACAGAAATTTTTGTTTCTTCAGGAATTTACACCTTGTAGTGGGGACTCCACATCGCAGTTGCTGCACTCCAACCTAGATGCATTACCTAGCTTTGCCTTCGCAGTACAACCCATATCTACAAAGGGGAATTATTCAAACAATTAATACAACCAGAGGTCCCAAACCACGTAACTTTGCCTCAGTTGGAGAGATGGCCCCTCCCTGAATCGTAACCTGAATTAGACACCATTGACACAATAAATGAGGATGGGGGGGGGGTCTTGAGTGGTGTTTCTGTGCCACCGTGGGCAGCCATATGAGAAGATGGAGGATAGTGGCTGACCCAGGCAGCAGATGCTGGAAGATGAGGAAGAGGTGATGAGGTGTTGAAGAGAGTTACGTGTGCCACACCGCCAACCCTGTGGCCCTTAAGTTGCCCTAATGACCTTGGGTGATGAGAACATGGTCCTGTTGCCCCGTGTGGAAGGAAGATTCACTGATCATCTTGGGCAGCTTCTTTACATGGAACAGTTGTCCAGGAGGGGACCATATTGTCCTCCTCCTCCTCCTCCTCCTCCTCCTCCTCCTCCTCCGGCAACCACATATATCAGACGGGCCTTGGCTTTACCCCTTCCTATGGTTCCCATTTCACATCCTTCTGCCCTTACTGCTGATTCCAGGGTACCCCCTTCTCGCTTGCCCTTGGTACTGTCAGAGTTATATATTTTGTAAGTTCTCAATTTGGGGGACGCCCACCTTTTGCAAGGAGATGCAAATTCATGGAATGCATGCAGAGGGCCTTCTCAGTAGTGGCGCCCGCCCTGTGGAACGCCCTCCTATCAGATGTCAAGGAAATAAACAACTATCTGACTTTCAGAAGACATCTGAAGGCAACCCTGTATCAGAAAAATTTTAACATCTAATTTCTAACAATTTTTAATGTGCTGTAAGCTGCCCAGAGTGGCTACGGAAACCCAAGCAGATGGGCAGGGTGTTTGTTGTTGTTGTTGTTCAGTTGTTCAGCCGTGTCCGACTCTTCGTGACCTCATGGACCAGAGCACGCCAGGCACGCCTATCCTTCACTGCCTCTCGTAGTTTGGCCAAACTCATGTTAGTAGCTTCGAGAACACTGTCCAACCATCTCATCCTCTGTCGTCCCCTTCTCCTCGTGCCCTCCATCTTTCCCAACAATGGGCAGGGTATAAATAATAAAATTGTTATTGTGATTCTGATTGTTATTGTGATTCTGATTGTTATTGTGATTTATTTGTCCATCTCTCTCCCCCCCCCCCACTTTTCTGTATTAGGCACAAGATTCCTCATCATTGATCAGGTCTGGTTTTAGCATATTCCTTAGCGAAAGGGGGGAAAGTGACATTCAAACCATCCTGGATTTTTTTCTTCCAAGTTGTCTGACAAATGCTAACATTTTCATGCACTGAGCATGCTCAGATACCAAGTAGAATTTGCAAAATCCAGGTGTATGCGCCCAAATTGTGCATGCACTCACACACACAAGGCAGACAGTCTGTTGAAGATGTCGCCAACAAGGTCATTCTGTCCTCTAAGCTCATCAAGTAGAATGTATTCAGAATTTTAAACAGAGTATCTCCTCACAAGGGATAGGCTCTTTCCACAGTAACGATCAACAAAAAGCAGAAAGCCTAAACTTTAATAACTCTGAATGGGAAGCAACTCAAATCACATCCAGAACAGGGAAGGGGAGGAGGGAATCTCCGAGTCTATTAAAACATCATTTTCTCCTCTTGATTGATATTTAAAGGGATCAGAAGCAAGAATTCAAGGCAGCATCTAGAATCAGCCAGCCTGCTAGCTTAATATTTTAGAGCACCTGTGTTTCTCATCAAATGTGCGACCAAAAAGGACTGGTTAAAGGGGCTTTGATCTGACTTTAAATACCTCCAAACATCAGTAGCTGGAGGCATTTTAATCTGATTTTACTGGAGCTGGGCTGGCGTTAAGAGAAACAGAATGTAAAATTAAGTTCACATTTTCCCATCAATCCTTGAAGTTTCTAATGCACCCCTGACCCCAGAGGTAGGGGTGGCAAAGAGGGATATCCTCAGGTGGTTCACACATGGGTGACAGTGAGAATACAGCATCTTGGGAACACACAGCTGTCCACTGGCTTATTGGGTGCAGTAAGAGCTTTTTAAAGTTAATGTGCACATGCTGTCTTTCATGTTGTATCCCACCCCCTTGCACTTAATTGCTTTATAAAGCAATTACCCAGAAAATTAGCCTTTCAAATATATACTAGCAATTCTTTCGGTAATGGAATTCAAAAACACCGGAACGTTCACACATGCGATAACACTGATACCAGATGTACTGGTTTCGTCTAGTAAAAATTGTGAGTGTTCCTTGATTCTGAGATGGGCAAACTGTAGCAACCTACATATTAAGGTTGTTGACATCCGTATGCCTCGAGAGACAATGGAGTGTGCCTCCAGGGGGGGAGTCAAACTTGCTGCATTAGCAGTCCCAAAGTGAGCTCCCCGGGTCACTAGGGCTGGGTGATATTTGGCCTTCAACAATGCGATATGTCACCAGCTAAACAGTGCGATATACGGATATATCACGATGTCTGAAATAAGGATGGAACTATGTAGAGGCATTGGCTGGTTTCACGGTTTCCCCCGCATTGTGATTTTTGCATAGCGCATACTCTCTCTCTCTCTCTCTCTCTCTCTCTCTCTCACACACACACACACACACACACACACCATGATTGCCAGGTCAAAAATTATGAAACCGATATCATGATATGGATTCTGCATATGGTATACATGATTATCATCTTCCAAAGCAGTTACTCTACTCCGAACTTAAAAATGGTAAGCGTAATGCTGGTGGTCAACAAAAGAGGTTCAAAGACTCCCTCAAGGCAAATCTTTAAAAAAAGTAGTATAAACACTGACAACTGGGAAACACTAGCCTGCGAGCGCTCCAACTGGAGAACAGCCTTTACCAAAGGTGTCATGGGTTTTGAGGATGCTTAAACTCAGGACGAGAGGGAGAAACGTGCTAAGAAGAAGGCACTCTTGGCAAACCTTCACCGTGATCGACTCCCGCCACAAACCTAGGTCCCCACTGTGGAAGGACGTGTGAATCCAGAACTGGCCTCCACAGTCACTTACGGACTCACTTTTAAAACCTTGTTTATTGAAGACAATTTTACTCAGCTAAGACTGATCACCAAAAAAGAAGAAGACAACTCTCTGGGAGAAAGGAAGTTATGATGGGGGGAAGCAATGAGTTCCCTTGGGTGTCTTGCAAAAGCGGGTACAAGAAATAAGACGAATAGAGTGAGGAGGGGGAAAGTTGCCAAACACGGCTGAAGAGTCTTCTTTTTTAAAGCCTCAGATTTGTCAAAGGAAAGAGGAGAGGGAGGGGATATCCAGTGCTACCAGAGGGATTTTCATTTTCTTACACTGAGCGGTGTGTGCGAAAACTGTATGTGAGGTTCCTAAGTGCCCCTTTGGGAAGTGGGTCCCTAACCTGAATGGGCAGTGATGCATTTCATTTAGGGTTGGGACTGGTGAGTCTCCACTGCTTGGGGGCTCGAGGAGACAACCTGGTCTTCCAAAGGACAGTGTGGGTCATTCCATTGGAACTGGGTAGGAAGGAATACTTTGAAATGCTCCAGAGGTCCCATGCCTGCTGGGGGTAAGGAGGACATCTTTTGCCCATGCCAACGAGAGGAAATCTCGTGCAAGCTTGCAACCGATTTGTGACCGCTCTTGCACCAACTCACCTTCTTAGACCAAATGGGGACATTAAGAATCAGGGTTCTCAAAATAACAGGGGCTCTAGGGGGAGGGGAGGGGGAGACGTGCTCTCTTGGCAACATGCAAAGAAAGCTAGCTCCGTTGCAGCCATTCAGACATCTTCAACATGAGATCTTGAAGAGGATTGCTGAGATTTTTTATGCTGACTTAAAAAAAAAAAAATGGGGACAGTGCAGACCCTCCAATTGTCCCTATTTTCCAGGGACAGTCCTGGTTTTACAGAAGCCATCCCAGTTTCTGATTTGATCCCGGAATGTCCTGCTTTGCCTTAGGACGTCCCTATTTTCATCGGAGAAGTAATAAAGACTATTCATTCATTCATCCATCGGAGAAATGTTGGAGGGTGTGGACTTACCCAACCCCCAAGCCACCTGAAGGCAGCTCTGTATAGGGAAGTTTTTAACATGTTTAATGTTTTAATGTTTCAGGTTGTATTATATTTTTATATGTGTTGGAAGCAACCCAGATGGGTGGGGTATAAATAGTAAAATTACTACTACTACTGAATATAGGACATTCCTATTTTCCTCAGATAAATGTTGGAGGGTACGAAAGTGTCTCATCTCTGTTTCACATCCTAAAAAAAAAAAAAGGTTTTACCCTGCCTTTCCTTTGGATTTCCTCTGCTTTTGAACATGATAAAAAGAGACAAGAGAATAAGATAAAGTCCATAGATAGGAATCAATCAAGTCTGGAAATGTTGCAGCAGAGGAAGGCCTTCGCTTTTTCTCTTGTCTTTCGGGATCCTGTGAAAGGCAAGGAAACTGTTTTTAATATACAAGAGTTCAAACAGTGAAGCTCCGTAGCCAACAGTCACGCCATAAACTCTAAACTTTACATGAAAACTCTCTGATCTCTTTGAACTCTCCACCCCCCCCCACCCCCAACCCACTCCATTTGGCAGAGAATTCCAGTGTTTAGACTTTTTTTGTGGGGAGATTTTCAGGCAGGATCATAAGGAGGGTTTAATATATTTTTAAAACACTCTCCTGCCTTCAAAAACCACTAATGCCCACTCAGAAACATCAAGGCGTTACTTTGAAGTGCCTTCTGGCTATAACCCTCTTACACTCTTTGCTTGCTAGGTAATCAAATAATTTAATGTAGACCTGGTAGTATAATATTGGACAGTTGTGAGGTTTTTTTATTTAAAAAAAATTAATTAATTAACAAAAAAAGTCGTTGATTGCAAATATGCAAAGCAATCGCTGTCCCTAAAAAATACATGACAAGTCACTTGGCTTCCTTTTGGGAATCTGTCACACGCAGCGAAAGTCTCTCTGTTGTTCCTTGCTTGCTCCCAGCAAATGCCTGATATATTAACACCCAGGTAGTAAACAAAGCTCTGTTCACCCCATCCCACGGCACAGGGCTAGCCCGAGACATTTCGTTCACTGAGGCAAGTCAAGATGGGTATCCACTCCTCTTCGATGTACAAAAGCTGACCAGACTGGCAACAGAGGCCACGTCCACCCCGTAGAATTGAAGCACTCTTTAAACAGTCATGGCTTTCTACCAAAGAATCCTGGGAGTCGTTGTTTGTTAAGGGTGGTAAGAGCTGTTAGGGTGACCCCTATTTCCCCCCCAGAGCTGGAATTCCCAGAGTGGTTTAATAGTCAATCCTTCTTTCCAAGGAACTGTGGGAATGGTAGCTCTGTGTGGGGGAATAGGGGCCTCCTAACAAACTCTCAGCACTCTTAACAAACTACAGTTCCCAGCATTCTTCTGGGGAAACCATGAGTATTAAAGTGGCTTAGAGTTCTTTCAATGTACGATGCAGACGTGGCCTTAGCGTGCTATGCAGGCACTGGGACTACATTTTGGTACCATGGAAACACTGTCCTGCCACACACACAACATTTAAGAAATGGGAGTCATGAGCCCCCAAAATGTGTGGAATATAACTCACCAGTCTCATGGCAACTTAAAAACTAAGGGTTTCTCCAGTCACTACTTTGCAGGAGGGATTCAAGCACGTGCCAGTTAAAATGGATTAAAGGGCTTTGTCACCCTACTGCAACGTATTCACTTTTTAAAAAATGGTCTGTTTGCTGTTTAGAAAGTGATCAGGAAATGCACTGATAATTGCAGGATGAACAAATTAGAATGGATGCTGAATTAAGACTGGATATAATCTAACTTCCTCATCAGCTTGGTGCAAACAAATAATCATGAATGCTCAATGAAGAAGTCATCTGCAGGGGCCCCAAGCCTACAATCCTAACCCCCCCCCTTACCTGGGCACAATTCCCTTTCCATTCACCACGACTTACTTCTGCATAGACATGTTTAGGATTGTACTGTTACAGGTGTGCTGTGGCATAAGCCCTTGTGCAGCAGAGTCCAGTTTGTAAGGTGCATGCAGCGGGCTCTCTGGTCCGCAGAAGCTTGTGCCACAATGAATCTGCCGGCTTCAAGTTGTTACAAAGTTCTCTGTTGTCTTTGCTCCCAAAGACTAAGAGAACTACCCCTTCTGGAATTTGTCTCATAAATCACCTGCCCGCCATCTGTATAGGGTTGGTTCCCTATGCATGTCACTCTCCACGGACCAAGCAGGCAAACCAACGAACCCACAAAGATTCTCCACAGGTAAAGATGACCCTGATGTTGCTGGGAGAATGAACGTGACACACGGTTAAGCCTGCAAAGTGTCTGCTGGTGCGATTTGAAGGAACACAAGTGCAGAAGTATGAAATGAAAGTGTTCCGACCAGGACCGGATTTAGGTCTGATGAGGCCCTAAGCTACTGAAGGTAATGGGGCCCTTTATATGTCCACCTGTCCTTTGTCAACAACAAATTGTCACTGTTTTTTGTGTTGAATATATGCTATATGGTAATTTATGGACCTAACAGTTATCTAAAGCCATTTGCTTTGAGCAAACCAGTGATATTTTAGGGAGCAAGCTAGCAGGCACAAACACAACACAACACCAAACACTGTTGCTGTATGTAGGTTTTATTTTATTTGTTTTTTATCTTATATTTTGGAAATGTACATCCAGGGTTTTTTTCCTTTAATTTTTTTTTGGGGGGGGGCCAAGAGAGTGGGACCCTAAGCTATAGCTTGTTAAATCCGGCACTGGTTCTGACTGCAGATGAGATGGCTACTGTACCCTTTGCCTGTGCATTGTGAGCAAATGTGCGTCTCAAAGAGTGAGCTGTAGAATTCAGAAGCATCCGAAGCTCCTGCAGAGCCCAAGACAAATGTAGGAAGCTAGAAATCCCAAAGGGTCTTTTGTGTGTGTGTGTGTGTGTGTAAAACTGTCAAATTTTATCAACTCAAAGCACTGAACTACAGAATGTAAAAGTTAATGGTACGTGCTGCCTAAAAATATATACAGAGGATAAAGAGAAAAGGGGGGGTTGTCTGAGGAGGCCAGTGGAAATTATTCCAAACTATTAAGGCTAGGGAAAACCAATGTTTCATGGAAGGATTTCACCCTGGAACATTTTTGTGGATCCCAGAGAGCAGCCCCTCCAAGTTTCCCTATTCTCCGGGGACAGCCCTAGATTTACAAGAAGCCACCCTGCTTTCTGATTTGATCCCAGATTGTCCCTCTTTTCCTTAGGATGTCCCTATTTTCATCGGAGAAATGTTGGATGGTATGGAATTATGCAACCCCCAAGCCAGGTTATTATACAACCTTTAGAAGACATCCGAAGGCAGCTCTGTATAGGAAAGGTTGTTTTTTTTAAAAAAAAATGTTTAATGTTTTCTTATGTTTTTATATATGTTGGAAACTGCTCAGAGTAGCTGGGGCAACCCAGTCAGATGGGTGCGGTATAAATAATAAAATCGTTGTTGTTGTTGTTGTTGAATAGAACGTCCCTATTTTCATCAGAGAAATGTTGGAGAGCCAGTGTGGTGTAGTGGTTAAGAGTGGTAGACTCCTAATCTGGGGAACCGGGTTCGTGTCTCCGCTCCTCCACATGCAGCTGCTGGGTGACCTTGGGCTAGTCACACTTCTTTGAAGTCTCTCAGCCCCACTCACCTCACAGAGTGTTTGTTGTGGGGGAGGAAGGGAAAGGAGAGTGTTAGCCACTTTGAGACTCCTTCGGGTATTGATAAAGCGGGATATCAAATCCAAACTCTTCTTCTTCTTCTTCTTGGAGGGTATGAGTCAAATAGGTATTCTAGCCTGGGCTTCATATGCAGGCAAAAAGCAACCGTTCAAACCATTCATTGTGAAATGAAAGCAAGAATACATATGCTCCCCAGCTAATTAAATTAAAGTTTGCTATAAATTGGTTGAAATCCAAAAGCCACAGCAGGGCAACACCTTTATTAGGACCAGCCAAAATGTTGCAACGTTAGTTAGTCCTATTAAAAGTATGACTGCACTGTGGCTTTTGGGTTTTTTTCCAGCAGATCAAGACGACGACCTGCTATTTTTGGTAACGTTTACCCTTGAAAGTGCATTGGTATTCCTATCCCATCCCACCTCGGGAAAGAAACATTTGCAGCACAACTCTGCACACGTCTGCTCAAAATTAAGTCCCGTTGAGATAAATAGCGATTGCTCCCAAGGTGGTGGGGAGGCTATAGGATTGCAGCAGCCCAGCAGTTAACCCCTCATCAACACCACTGGGGATTGGAGGAGGCACTGGAGATTTCCCTCTGCCAAATTGTGCCAGGTGGCTCTGCCACCATGGAGAACCCTGGGGCTGCCGAAGAGGGCAAGATGACCTGAGAGTCTCTATGCAGTTCTGTACCTGGACCATGCCTGTACTTTTCCATTCAGCCCCAAATACCCTGTGGCTTCAGTTCCTTTGATCTGGGAAACCACTCCTCTCAGGAAGCAGGCCCTTTGAAGGTTCATTCTCCGAGAACCTTAGGTCACATTGGCCGGAGTTGCCATATGTGTCCTCTTTTC
This sequence comes from Lacerta agilis, assembly GCF_009819535.1. Classification (NCBI taxonomy): domain Eukaryota; kingdom Metazoa; phylum Chordata; class Lepidosauria; order Squamata; family Lacertidae; genus Lacerta; species Lacerta agilis. The sequence goes on along the minus strand of NC_046313.1, from coordinate 21,433,150 downwards.
CCAGGACACATCCAAAAGTAGAAGCCGATAAATGTGTCCTCTTTTTTTTCCCTCTCTCTCTTGAAAATATGGCAACCCTACGAAGCATTCTTATACCACTTTAACTGGCATGGCTCCCCCCTCTGTTTTCTGTGCCTCTTTGCTGCCTTCTGTTCTCATGAGGGAACAAAAATGGAGGAGGCCTCAAAGACATACAGAACGCCATTCGTTGTTCAATACATTTCAAATATTAAAAGCCCTTCCTCTGATTCAGTGCTTAAGAAGGCAAAGCAAAGCGATCCTCCGCACCTCGGCACGTTTACTCTCAGTAAATGCGAGACTACCTGAACATGCTGGCACTTTTCCATACCCACAATGTGGTCAATACAAAATGAAATGAAATGCTTAAGGCGTATTTTGGAAAATAATAATAATAATAATAATAATAATAATAATAATAATACTCTATTATTTATATGCCACCCATCTGGCAGGGTTACCCCAGCCACTGTGGGCGGCTTCCAACAAATTTAAACACAATAAGTCAACATTAAAAACTTTCCTAGACACAGCTGCCTTCAGATGTCTTCTAAAAGTCAGATAGTTGTTTATTTCCTTGACATCTGATGGGAGGCCGTTCCACAGGGAACTGCCTGGTCCCCTGTAACCTCACATCTCGCGATGAGGGAACCGCCAGAAGGCCCTCGGAGCTGGATATCAGTGTCCGGGCTAAATGATGGGGGTGGAGACGCTCCTTTAAAAAGTACAAACTCCTTTTAAAACTTACTTTTCTGTAAGTGACCTATGTTTGCCAGTAGCAAGATATTCCACACATATTTAAATGGGTGAATATGACAGGCGCAAAATTTTGTGGGTCATCCATCCTTTTGGCGTGGCAGGGTCCGTACTCAAGAAACAAATTGCAACAAGGTAGAAGCTTGGTTTTTAAAAAGAAAATCTGTGCACACATTCTATGAATGGTCTCTTATTAAAAGTGCTGGGGTTGGGGACTTCAGCCAGTATTTGTCAATATGAAGACTGATGAAATCGGTCGACTTCTAGACAAAGTTTCCATTGGTATGCCTTCTTTCTTTCCGGGTGCTTTATTTTCTTTGCTGTCATATTTTCTCACTGATGCAAGTGTGAGAGTTAGAACTTTTTTTGATTGTTTGTTTAATGAAAGCTCAAGTTCTCAGCGTTCTAACAGTGCTTGAAAGAACAGCTCGAAATTGCTTCAGGAACCACTTTCAGGAACCCCTGAATCATTCTGGTCAGGTCAATCTGCATCCGAGTGCAGGATCAGAGTGCAGGATCAGGACCGGCACTTCTGAAATAGTCAAGGTGGTGCCATTCTTTGAAAGCGACATATTAAGGTGATATTTAATGATCACCACATCCGACTTACAATCAAAACAGGAGTTTTTTTCCACTTCTCATTCATTTTTAAAGGACTATTCAAACACCCTTTTATCTCCACTAAACAGCCTGCCATGTATTTGAAGACATTTTATTTTTTTGTTTCTACAGACATCCAGGGGGGCAAAAAGAGAGGAAAGAAGAAGAAAAGAAGAAGAAGAAGAGAGAGAGGCGAGTATTTTCAGAATAGTGATATATAAAGATGCAAAAAGCAAATGACTTCAAACTGACTCAGACACATTCATCTTCCCAAGAAGAATTAGACTCAGTGTGATTCATTTTAATAGCAGAAGAAGAAATAATACTACCGTGCAGTCTAAGTTCCTAACCTTTGATGGTAGAATAGGGAGGAAAAAAATAACTTTCTTCCCCCATGTTGCTGAAGTCTGCCTACCCATCTGTTATGTCCAGCTCATCAATTAAGGTGAACCCGTGAACTTGAGAAGGTGTTTAATAAAGACAGCAATCCATTTAAATGTGTGGAACCGCCTGCAGCTTTATTTTAACTGAGAATTCAGTTCTTAGCCCTGTGTACTCGGCGTGAAGTTTTTCTCATGTTAGAAATGAAGTCTCCTCTCACATGCAAAATAATTCCAGATGCACTGTTACTACCTGGGCAAAAGCAGAAGAGGGAGAGGGCAGAGGAAGGACTAGATGCCGTTTTTGGATGGCACAAAGGAAAGAAAGCACACGTTTCTAACAAGGGGTGTAAAAAGGGTGCTGCAATGGTTGGCAAGTCACAGATAAGAGAGGTCTTAGGTGTCAGGTAGCAAGAAGATGGGCACTATAGTGAAGCAGAGGTTTTCACCAGGTATAAATCACCATCTGAAGAGATGTGACTGGTCACAAAATTAAATTCCTGAATCATAAGATGAGAAGGATGCAGAAACTGAATACAAGGTGTGTTGTGTGTGTTTTAATATCCAAGTCTTTTCACAGAATGCAGAAACAATGGCTGGGAGCATTTGGAAGCCTAGTGATCTAATACTGTATGCTGCTGGGACAAGCCCTATTGAACGGAATAGGATATAGGTACTCTCTAGACCGGTGTTTCCCAAACTCGGGTCTCCGGCTGTTTTTGGACTACAACTCCCACCATCCCTAGCTATCAGGATCTGTGGTCAAGGATGATGGGAATTGTAATCCAAAAGCTGCTGAAGACCCAAGTTTGTGAAAAACTGCCTAGGACCATGTCTGGAAGTAACCAAAAACCCTCTACAGTAAGACGATCTGTGGCTCTCTGGATTTTACCATTAATGCACATTGTGAGAACGTCAGAAGCTCCTCTTAACTTCAGAAGTCACACTGTTCAGTGGGGACTGTAAGGTAAGTGTTGTTTAGCTTCTTACTGAAGTGGGACACCAGGTCTATATACCTTTTTGACAAGGCCACTTTTGTGTTAATGAGCATTAATGGGGCTGAGTGACTCAAGAGAGCCACCATTTTTCTTCCAGCACTGCCTCAAACCTTGCCCTGAAGACCTCTTATATGATGTGATACACGTTGATTTAATCTATGCCTAGGGTCTAGTAGTTATTTCTGCTCTGACAGTTACCCACACGGACTTTACAAGGCTTAATTTGCTGTGACTCAAGTCTGCCAAAAAATTGCATGTTTCGTCCTAGTCCCTCTGCTTTCAGATACATAGGAGGTGATTGTAGATAGTTACGTTAGCTACTATTAGTAAGATAATATCAAAACATTTAAACTGAGAGGAAACAGAACCCTGCATATGCTCAAAGACACTCTCTTCTTTGCCCGAAAGCAATACGAGCCATGTTTTCCTGGCATCCAGGGTATCAAGGCTAAATTAAGGTTCACTGTAAAACCGCTTGAGATTTCAACTTTCATTACTTCAACTTTTCAAACTTAAAATGTTTTAAATTCCCAAAATTGCCTGGATTCCTGTGGTCTGAGATTCAGTGATCTTAGGACAGCTGTCTAAAGATGATAACTTACTTAAGATTTCTTCACTCCCAGTTAATTAAACCACCACTCAATTCAACCCCTTGCATTTTCCTTTTAGTCTCCCTTCCCTCCCCCTTCCCACGCAACAAAGTTCTTAAAATGAAACTCCTAGGAATGTATTTCTTTGGATTCAGGATGGTTTGGGTGGTTGAAACTTGCTCTAATAAGCCCCCCCCCCACAAAAGACCCTTAGATTAAAAGATTAAAAAACCAGAACAAAAAAAGGGGGGAAGATTATATTAATTTGAAAAATATAAAAATTTTAATAAAGGCTACATCTCTTAATTACAATAATTATTGTACCAAGTAATTTTTTTCTTTAAATGAAACTCTTTATAATGCATAATTTACAGTATAAGTAGAACAAATGTCATGGCAAAAGTCATAAAGTACAAGGACTTGTAGTAAAAAGGCATAAAATATATTATACATAAACCCCTTTACACAAAGAAGGGAAGAGTTTGGACCCTGAACACAGGGCGTAACATGGCATATTAACACCATGTAGGCACAGGTACTGTACTGATTGAAGTGTTTTTCTTAAAAACACACACTAGAGATAGTGTATTAATAGCGTTTTCGCATCACATTCTTTCCTACAGTATATACAGACGTATTGTACAAAAGAAATGTAACATTGGCATACAATGTACCAATTAAAAACAAAACACAATACAAATAAAATGTGTTTTTCGGGTGGGAAGGTGGGGCTTTTTTAAAATTGCCACAATACACACAATCAAAATTAGAGAATGTGTTTGATAGTTTGAACGACGACACACCCAAAGCGAGAGACTCTGTTGCCCTTATGTAGCTCAGTGGAATCTTTTATTATGGGGAGCCGTAATTTCATCATCTAGAAAGTTGGAAGCAAGCCACACAGGATTGAACAGGGCACCAGATCATAGCTTCCATTTGCTGTAATGGGATGGGATGGGGCGCCATACGTTTTGACGGTTTGGCCTATTAAATATAGTTTACCATACAGAAAAGTACCACTACCAAAAATGTGACTACATTTTTTTCAAATAAATAAATAAAAAAGCATCACTGATTTTGTTGAAAAACATTCTATTCAGGGTTTCCGAAACTTAGGTCTCCAGCTGTTTTTGGACTACAACTCCCATCATCCCTAGCTAGCAGGAGCTGTGGTCAGGGATGATGGGAACTGTAGTCCAAAAACAGCTGGAGACTGTTTTGTGTATGATCTGGCTAAACTGGTGTTTATGTGAACTGGATGGTTTCATGTACCGCTTTTCATAAAACTGGACTATATGAACCATTTGGGTCTGCATTAACTTCATAATTCTGCACTTGGGGACTTGCTATAGGATGCTTTGCTGAAGACACTGGAAGCAATGCAATGCATTGCATACTGCAATGCTACAAAAATACAGGCAACTGTATATTCTTACCACAGAAACTGACTGACAAGACCCATATATTGTTATTATCCCCTGTAGCTGTTATATTTATCCCATGAGAACACTGCTAGGTCTGGTGCAGAGCCAACATTCTCAATGGTTAGGGGATCACGAACACCTATGGGCTTGTGTATTCATTCTTCGTCCTCTCCTGCAGTGAATATTCCCCAAGCTCACCAAGGTGCAGCATTCCTTTGGACCATCATTAATGGTAGACATGGTGGGCTTCAAACCAAACTTTGCAACCATGATTGGAAGCAGGCTTGAGCAAACTTTGCTAAACATAACCACAGCTAGCATTACCAACAGGGCAGATATAACCCTGCACTGTGGTTACGTGGGTGGCGCTGTGGTCTAAACCACTGAGCCTCTTGGGCTTGCCGATCAGAAGGTCGGCGGTTCAAATCCCCGCAACGGGATGAGCTCCCGTTGCTCTGCCCCAGCTTCTGCCAACCTAGAAGTTCGAAAGCATACCAGCGCAAGTAGATAAATAGGTACCACTGCGGCGGGAAGGTAAACAGCATTTCTGTGCGCTCTGGTTTCCGTCAGTGTTTCACTGCGCCAGAAGCAGTTTAGTCATGCTGGCCACATGACTCGGAAAGCTGTCTGCAGATGAGCGCCACACCCCATAGTTGCCTTTGACTGGAGACTTCACCGTCCAGGGGTCCTTTACCTTTACCGTGGTTATACCCAAAAGAGGATTCATGGGGAAAGGGAGCAGGATGAAGAATGTAACAATCTATGGGGTGATTCTGATCTCCTAACCACTGATAGGCAACAGAGTATTGTACATCTGAACCAGACCTAACAAACAGAGCAGCATTGATTCAAAATCTACCAATTTTTAGAAGAGTAAATGTGTAAGACAATGTTCCCTCTTCCTCCCCTTTTCCTCCAAGAAAAAAACACCTGGAGGAATCATGCTGGACAGAACATGATTCCAGCTTGTTTTCTAAGGTGGCAGAAATGAATTCAATTTTCTTTTCTTCTTAATAAAAGACACAATTCTAATGATTTAGATAGTGGAAACCAAGTAAATAATAAAATATAAAACCACCCCTTTTTTCCATATCACATCTTCTCTTCTCTCCATTGTTTAAAGCAGCATGTCCATAAACTGGACTTAAGGGAAAAAACCAGACTGTTCAATAAATATCAATAAGGATTACTGTAAGGTAAGCTATACACAGTTTCTCTTAGTCCATAAGGTTTAGGATCCCCAGGAAGCCATATATTATATATGGAAGTCTTTCAAAACGTGGTCTGCATCTTCAATAACCCAGAGTGGTCATGTTTTCAATAAATAGTTCGGGGTTGTTAACATCCTTGCACCCAGCTCAACAGACACCTTTAAAAAAAAAAAAATGTAAGGCTGATTTGGCAAAGTCTTCATAGACCTTGGTTTGTCTGTGTTGCTTTTTCTTCATTGGTTCCAACCTTCCTTCAAAAGCTTTGTTTGGTGGTTTTGTCCAAAAGCCAGCGTCTTTTAGCTTATGTCTCCTTAAAACAGACTCACACAGACAATGCCAGCCAGTCAATCTATCAGTCAATCCTCTCCACTTTCCCAAGGACTCTTCCTTCGTACATTGGCAGAACAGTGTCGTCGTTCCAGATTTCTTCAAAAACTGCACCGCAGTCAAACTCTTTGCTTGCCTTCTTGAAGTAATACCTGGAATCAAAAAGATTGACAGATGCAAAATAAATGAAGAGCATTTTGGAATTGCTGTTTTTGAAAGTGTCTGTAGCAAGCATCCACCCAGCATTCCATATCCAGAATGTCATAGGAGCCCAACACCCCTTGCCCAAACACCAAACTGTTATGTTTCCATGGGTAGCCATGGCAGAATTGGGACAAAGAACACCGAACATAACGTTAGAAAACCCTGCTGGATCAGGCCGATGGCCCATCTAAGTCCAGCATCCTGTTCTCACAGTGGCCAACCAGGTTCCACAAACAGATTGAAAGCAACCTGCTGGATCAAACCAAAGATGAAGTTCAGCAGCCATAATCTGCTGCCTCCCAATTGCTTCCAGCATCCTCTTGCAAGGCAGGAGATCAACAGAACACCCAACTGGCCCGAGCAACTAATATTCAACAGCACACTGCCTCTGAATTTGGCTACCACCATTGATCAACCCTCACTCTGTGAATTCCACACACCCCAGCCCCTTTTATAAAGGCATCTAAGGAAAGTGGCCATTAGCTCATCTTGTGATCAAATTGTGATCCATTTGCCACAGGCTGGCACTACCCAACTGCTTCTTTCCTGACTACATCAATATGATCCTCAACGCACACTTCCCCAAAAGCCTTGGTGCATCTTATAATGTTGTTAACTCTCATGCACCACCTTAAGTTACCCATATGATTCACCCTAAAGGCACACATTACGGTTGCAAAAGAGATGCTACTGAAAAACAGCCTGGGCATGGCAAGTGAACCTTGCCCTGGTTGTCATCTAAGGACACATGGATTTCCATCATCACCGTGTGAAACTCCATAGTCCCATTTCATGCTGCTGACTGTTGCTGAAGTGGTGCATGTCTTGAAATGTGGTGGTGGAGACCCACATGGCAAGTTATGCTACATCTAAGAGAGGAGGATTGTGACAGGCCCCATTGGTATGCAGATTTGGCTTAGCTTGCAGAACGTAACTTTTATCTATGGTTTGGGGGTAGGAAATGGGAGCTTGTGACCCTCCAGATATTGTTGGGGTACAACTGCCATAATCTCTGACTATTGGCTGGGGCTGATGGGAACTGGAGTCTAGTTGCCTGCCTCTGGTTTAGGGACAGGAGGGGAGACACACACACACACACACACAGAGAGAGAGAGAGAGAGAGAGAGAGAGAGAGAGAGAGAGAGAGAGACTTCAGACTGGACCTCAACATTGCAATTGAGCCCAAGCTGTTTTGAGGGAGATGTGCTGACAGAGAAATTATCGCAACTCAGAATTCTGCTTTATGTTCCTGTCATAAGATATACAGATGCTGGACTGGAAGGAGTTTGTGTCTTTACAGAAGTCGCTGGGACTATTTCAAGCAGACTTTTTGAAAAACCCTACTGTCATTCTCTGTGTCAAAGTTTTGCAATAGGCCACTTTAAAATGACACTGCATTACCAGAACCCTTGCTATATTGGTATTATTATTATTATTATTATTATTATTATTATTATTATTATTATTTCAGCAATCCCTCACAGAATGCATTATTTAGTTATATACCTTTGCTTTTAAAAGTTTTATTTATCTGTGGATAAGAAACAGGCTTTGGGATTTCTGCTGTGTTTTATTGTGTTAATTTTATGTACAGAAAACCTGCGAACTTATGTGCATTTCACTTGTGTGCGTGCATTCAGCTTTACGCACTTGGCAGAAATGTTTAAAAAATTAAAAAGGGGGCAGAAAGGGGGTGGGTGTCCCATCCAGGAAAAAAAGACTTTGGAAATCCCACCTGCCATTGTACCCAAAGCGTTTTGACTATACATAATTACGGCTTTAGGTGTGATCCCCAGAACGTAACCCTCTTGTAAATCGTGGGCACAACTTGTGCGTAATGTGATTAAGTGCTCTATAAATCTTTGTGTACAAGCAGATGGGAAAGAGGAGTCAGTGGACTGAAGCCCTGAAATGGGAGGTAAATCTGCTTTACTGGAAGCGCAAGTTCAATTCTGACCACAACGAGGTGATTGCAGCACCATGGTTCTCAAATATCAGGAAATGTCTGGCTTACCCCCTCAGTTTATATCAACACCCACAATCTTGTCTTTTATCATTTGCGAGACCAGCACCACTGATTTTGCTCAACCACATATATTTTGACAAAGCAGTCTCCATGAGAACTGCCCCCCAAACCAAGCTAAGTTTCCATAGCTCAAAGATCTACACGATTTAGACTGGACATATCACATTCTGGACATATAAATGCAACTTAAGAGGAAAGCTCTTGGAAAAACAAAAGGACAAAAAAAGCAAATTGAATGTACCACTTAATATATTTTTTTTTGAAAGAGGATGCACCTTTGGGACAGTTCTTTAAACCACTTACAGATATTGGCAGCAGGAAGGCAAAGTTTCTCCCTGGCCAAGCATCTGATTTAAGGAAATTAAAATCCAAAACAAAACCCATTATTTCCAATTTAGCCATATGACTAAACCTTATAGAGCACCGCTCCTACAATTTTGAGACTAAAGTGGATTTTGAAGAAGAAAGGAAGAGAGAAAAGTTGCACATTGTAAAACTGGGAATATTTCATTTGTTTTTTCTTTTTTCTTTTTTTTAGTAAAAGCTCCAAACTGCTGACACATTCCAAAGAAGAACATCCAAAAACAGAACATCGCTTTTTTTTTTTTTTAAAAAAAAAAAGGACAGAGATTGCTACATCTCTGCTTAGATATTTCCGAGTGGCCCCCTGCGTAATGAGCAATCTTGGCTTAGATTGCAATATTTGACACAGAAAGGTCAAGCAGGAGTGTCTCGCTTTCCCTTTCTTCAGGCTTGGGATCGTTAGATCTCGAAGCCAGTGCTCATGCAGACAAAAAATAAATAAAAAAATAGCGCCCCTTCCCCTCTTGTGTCAAATAGTAAGGACCCCTCTATTATCCTGAATTAGACCGTTCAGCTTCTTGATTAAAGGTTCCTTTTATCCCCCCCCCCTTCCAGCATTCTTCCTTCTCAGGCTGCTTAATTGCATATGCACAAAATGAAGGCCTTCCATTCAGTGGGTTAGCATTTCGGGAGCCTGCTTGTCTACTACCACACACACACACACACACACACACAACCCTCCTTGCACCCAGGCTGATCTCTTGCCCTCTTCCAAGGAACTCTCTCTTGCCATGCAGTCACCAGCAAGGAAATATTCTTATCAGATCAGCCTTAAGGGGAAAACACCAACCAAGCACCACCCAAGTTTTAAAGTAACTAAGTATATTCAAAGGAAAGGCAGCTTAGTCACATTTTTAAAAATAAAATATTTTTTAAAATGTGACTAAGCTGCCTTTCCTTTGAATATACTTGTTGTTGTTGAACGACTGAACAACAACAACAAGTATATTCAAAGGAAAGGCAGCTTAGTCACATTTTAAAAAATATTTTATTTTTTAAAAAGTATCCCCTCAACTATGAATTTCCTCTTATAAAGCAAGTTTCTTTGGCTAGGAATCTACTAGAGCACCCGGTTTTTGCTTTGATATTTAAGACCTCTGAACATACCAACAAGAGACTGGTTTATCTGACAAGAGGTTTTATTTATCTGACTTTGATTAGGGAGGTAACAAGATGGCTCTCTTAATCAAGTTAGAAAAGGAAAACTGTTCAGTCATAGCGCTTTTTTCTTTTTTCTTTTTGGTCACTTTCAGATGAACCCATGGATGTAACAAAATCCATTTACTAGAGGCCAAAATTCTCCCACCGCCCAGCCTTCCTTTTGCTGATCCAAAACCAAAATACAATGAAACTTCCTTCTAGAATCCCTCAAGCTAGCAGGCCAGAGAGGAAAAATGAGGAGTTGGGGGGGGGGGCTTTGAATGAGGCACAAAAGGACTTTCACTCCGTTTTATCTCCTCCTTTCCAAGAGGATAAACAGCTGTAGCAATAACTTCCCCCTTGATCTTAAAACTCTGGCAGCGTTGACAAAATTCTTTGTTTGAACGCCACATTTTTATTTTCTTGAAAGAAAGAAAGAAAAAAGGAGGGGGGAGCTCCACACTCTGACCTTTTCCATAACTACAACCTTATTTCTCACAGAGAAGTGCAAAAGGGGGGGGGTTGGTGGGGGAGAATGCAAACTAATATCTCTCTCCCCCCCCCACACACAACCTCTTAAAACACATCAGGAGGTCCTTATTTGCTTGTGGAGGGGGGTGCTCTCCATTGAAACACTTTTAAAAAAAATGTGGCACGGTTTGCTTTCTTTCTCTCCCCCTCTTCTGCTGCATGTCGTCGTCCCCCCTCCCCGCTTTTTCTACATCTGGCACCCATACAGTCTACAAGGCTTGGAGTTACTGCTCTTTTTCTGAACTACTGCCATGTTACCCAACACTACACACACACACACACACACATATACACAGAGAGAGAGGGACTGTGTGTTTATAAGTGGTAAGGGCATGCCTCTGATATTGTGTGTCTGTGCGTGTGTGTGTGTTGAGAGAGAAACTCCAAAACTATTAAATCACCTCCTAATATTTTTCCTAAAAACAATAAACAAAAGCACATACCCACCCCTGAGTTCACGCCGCCTCAGCTGAAGAGTACCCCAGCAGAAACCCAAGGTACCTATGTTGCAAACTGACTCGTTCAATAAAGAATTTTGAGTGTCAACCATTTATGCATGCCTTTGTGTGTTAAAAATGAAAGGCACAGGCTTCAAAGACATGCTTATTAAGTGTGCCTTGGAACAAAATCAATGCCAGATGTGACCAGAGCAACCAAGCCAATCCTTCCCCTCAGCAATCCCTGCAACTCTGGGCAGTATATATGGCCCTGTTCCTTGAAGGTCACCTGCAGCTTCACTCTTCGTCCTCCCCTCCCTGCAACCCCCCCCCCAAATAATAATAATCAAAGCATGGATCAAAATGATTCCCTGAGGGAGTAACACATTCAGGTAATTAGTTTCACCTTGGATCTGTACAAGATTCCCCTCATCTATCTATCTATCTATCTATCTATCTATCTATCCATCCATCCATCTCCCCTCTGGTCTTTGGCCTGAGCTCCTTTTGTACACATTGCACAAGAAATAAAAACCCCATTGTTATCTGTCACTTTAAAATGCTCTAACCACAGTTACAGCATGATCCTATAGCAGGGGTGGGCAACCTAAGGCCCATGGGCCACAAGCAGCCCATGGGGGTCGTTTATCCGGCACCCGAGCCACCCCCGAACCAAGCCACCCACTCCTTAACACATTTTCTACCCTTAACATATACTTCGAAGCTTCAAAGCACATACATTTCAGTAATCCTTGAGTGTCAGGCAGGCGCGAAATATGGCACCCAGACTTTCTGAGGTGCTTACAAATGGAGAATCTTTAGGTGCAAAATGCGCCTGGTGCCCTGCTAATTTCAAACCCTGGATTGGGGGGGGGGAGAGAAGCCCCGTTTAGCTACCAGCAGCCCTTGAGCCAACATCCACTAACACACTGGGTTTCTGGGCCTATGTTTGCTATGTACAAGAGATGCAGGTCCTATGCTTTCCTCTATGCTCATCGTAAAAATATATTAAGGCAATTTACAAAAAGCCTACACTCAGTTTGGTGGTGGGGAGCGTGGATCCATTCCGTAAAACTAGCACCAGTGGAATAGACATCACAGTGAAAAAAGGGCCTATGTTCATTGAGGTCTACAATCCAGTTTACCACCAAACATGAGAGCTCTGCTTGATCAGCTCAATGTACCATCTAGGCCAGGGGTAGTCAACCTTTTTATACCTGCCGCCCACCAATGCATCTTTCTTGATGTTAAAATTTCCTTACCGCCCACCAGTGCTCGATGGAAGGAGGATTCAGCTTGTGCCATAGAACCCCCTACCGCCCACCTAGAATCCTGAAATGCCCACTAGTGGGCAGTAGGGACCAGGTTGACAACCCCTGATCCAGGCCATCATTCTGCTCTCACGGTAGCCAACCAGATGCCTGTAGGAAGCCCACAAGCAGGGCCTGAGTGAAGCAGCATTCTCTCCACCTGTGATTCCCAATGCTACCAGGAACCCAAAATGCACAATTACTTCTCCTTGGTGTGTTCAGCCACCACTTCATAGAATTGTAGAGTTGGAAGCACTGGCGGAGGAAGAGGAGTGCGGGGGGAGTGTACCACCCCCAGCAACACGATCCTGGAGGGGTGCCATCGTGGCTGCCCCTCCTGCCTGTGGGTGGCGTGCCACGCCCTGGGGACACACGCCAACACCGCCCCGCCTGCTCTCCACCCCCCCGGTGCCGGAGCATGAAGCTCTGCCACTGGTTGGAAGGGACCCTGAGGATCATCTGGTCCAATCCCCTGCCAATGCAAGAATATGCAGCTGTCCCTTATGGGGACTGAACCTGCAACCTTGGCATTATCAGCACCACGCTCAAACCAATTGAGCTATGCATACATTTGCACAACAGCTGTCCATACAGGGAAACCTGTCATTTTCAGGCTGAGGAACCAAGGAAGAAAAGCACTGGCAGCTCAAACCACATGGATGCTGCCTGCCACATGCTGGTTGCCCCTTGGAGAGTTTTAGTTCGCATTCCCATCAGCAAACACACCACTTTGGTAGCATATGTGCTGCCCCGTAGGGATGGACTTTATATGCTGTAATTTCACACATTTATATTCTGCTTTCCATCTGGTATGGGCACCAGATTCAAAGCGATTCAGAGTGATTTCAAAAAAACACAACCCAGAGTGATAACCAACAAATGGCTATAGAAGCCAGATAAAAAACATCAGAGTAAAGCTACAATGTGCTAAAATCCTGGAGGAATAAAAAGAAAAAAGCAGGGCAAAAGGATAAAGACTGAGTTGGTTGCCAGGCAGCCTCCCTAGAACACACATTCCTCAGGCAGTGCAGCATAACAGCAAAAGGGCCTTATCCTGGATTGCTTCCTGCCTCTCGTCTGGTGGCAGAAGGACAGCCTCCAATGAGGACCTTAATACATAGGCAGGGCGTGTCTTCATAACACAGAAAACACATCAAGGCAGGGGTGGCTCTCCAAATGCTGCTGGACTCCACCCCTATTACCCCTGACCATTGGGCTTGCTGGCTGGGGCTGATGGTTGGTGAGGGTCCAACAATGTCTGGAGTGGCACAAGATCCCCTACTCCTGCTTTAAAGCAGTAAGCTTCCCAGAGGAACCAATGGCACGTTGCGAGCTTTTGGCAAAAACTCAGGTGCACCAGGGCAATTGTGTGTGGAGAAGACACAGAGGATCAGGAGGTTAAGAGTAACAAAGGGCAGGGAGGAAAACAATAGTTATGAGGGTAATTATATGGTCCTGCGGTAGAATGAATCCACAGCTTCCAATCTGGGTCATAAGCCCCTTCACTGATGCTCATACAGACATTCATACCTTGGCTAATGTGAGAAGTGGGTATAACGTGAGCATTGGGTTTGCCTGACTAAGGGACATTTGGCAACACAAATTCCAAATGCACATAGAATCATACAATAGAACTATAGAGGTATCCCAAGGGTCATCTAGTCCAATCCCTTGCAATGCAGGAATATCAGCTTAAGGCACATTCACACATTAGGTATTTACACAGAAAGTGGCAACAGAGAAAACGTGAACTGCATGTCCGATTGATCCTATGTACTGTCCAGGAGATGGATATGTATAGCTCAGGATCTGAAATCTTCACTCAATACTACAATATTGATTTCATAGCATCTAGTTTGCAGTACCTTCTGTGAAACCTACACCTCTCCTCACACACTTTGTGCCCGATACCTTCAGCAAATAGTGTAGCAAGTACAATAAATCAAAGTGACTTATTTCTTTTCACAAATAAGGGGTTTATCATTTTAGTCTGTTTCCATGGGCAAGCAGGACTTTGATTTAAGGTTTAGTTGCTTACACAGCCTTGTGCAAAACAAACCCCAGAATCAACTAACCAAAGGAAGAACACACTTCAGACGCTATCACCTCCCTTGCAAATAGAGACACATAGCTGTGATCTTGTAGGAAGCACTTACATGCGCAATAAACATTACTACCCCTCAGCAGCTGATTACTCTGAAGCTGATTATTTACATTTTGCAAACTGCAAAGTGGGAATAATTAGCTACAGAGCAATCGATTGCAGGGAAATCAAATTACTTGTTAAAAACAAAACAAGAAGCACTTCTAAAGCAGCAGCAATAGCCAGGGAATGAACTCAGAATGAATGAATACCTATTACGCAAGACTGTGGCTCATCCACTTGTGAAAGGAAACTGCGCTAGCAACATCGTTATATAGTCTATCCACCCGGTGAGGCCTAGTCTGGTTGCTGGAGCAACCAATCCACCTCTTAACTACTATTGGTTTGGTGGGTAAATACAAAGAGGACAGCAGAAACGCAGACAGACTAGTGAACAAAGTTGCAGCCAACCATCAAAAGGGTGCAGCAAAAGCCTTTCCTTGTGGGAGGATGCTTAGAAATATCTCTTTGGTTATTTTGGCACACGGTCTCTGCAAACACAAGGGAAGAAGAAGAAGAAGAAAGAAACCACAAATATGCTTACCTATAATTTCCCTTCTTGCTCAGCTGCTCTTTAAAGTGCCCAAGTGTCAGGCTCTGGGCCTTTAACATCCTCCTATAGGGAATTTCCTCTCCACAGAAAAAATAAGTGACAACCAACTCACTAGGCTGGGAAGAGTGAGCAACAGGGAGTTTCTTTGGTTCTTTGTGACTGAAACATAAAAGAAGGGAGGAAAGAAATAGACATTGTTTAGAAAGCATTTATGCCATAGTCAGAGAGCACAACTTCATGAGGAGCATATATAGTCAGCTAACCACCTATAGCAACTGGATAGTAAAATAAATGCATAACCTTGATATCTGTTAGTACACCAAACTCTGAAAGGCTCCATGCCCGAATGGGGTTTGCATTTAAACACAGAGCATTTAAGCCAAGGGGCAAGACCAGAATACTTTGTATGGAGTTTTGAACCCGGAAATGCACAAGCTTAACTGCCAACCTGAAACCCATGTAAAAATCTCAAACTAGCCACTGAACATATTTTGTGGCCTAAAGATTTACAGTTGGGGTTGTAGAACCTGTGGCCAATAGTGGATGGCAGCGCGGGGGGGGGGGGGGGGCTGGCACTCGCCTAACCTGCTGTTGCCCATGTAGCCGTTGCATACAGCGATGGAGAGGGAGCAAGGCAGAAGTAAGGTTGGTGTAGTGCAAACGCACCAGTGGAACTAACCTGGTGCTCACACCAGTGCTTTTGCGCCTTGCCAACCCCCCCCCCCCCTCTGTTCCAATATGCAGCAACAACAGAGGCAACCAGAGGTTGCCCCACCCCACCTTCTGATATTGTCTGTCATCCTCCATACACCGATACCCATCTGCTGCAACCATCATGGCCAATGGGCAGGGATAATGAGAAATGTGGTCCAGAAATATCCGGAGGCCCACAGGTGTCTCATCCCTGCTTTATAGGCTCGAGTCAATTTAGTCCACAGGGCAACGCTCCTTGCAGCACGATGTTAGTCTCATTACCACCTCTAATTTGTTGTTAATGTGTTGCATGAGCTTAGGCAGGTCAAGTGTTCCTTTATCAGCCTAAAAGCAACAACAACACTGCTGTCCATTTCCAAACACCAATAGAATGGGGGGAAGTTGAGCACTGGAACTTTAGCCCTCCCCATGTATGCAATGGTTCAGTTCAACTACATGGATGGAGTCTGGCTGAGGTGCTTTCTAGCCACTTCTCAGCCAGGTTCCCTTTGCCATAGACAACTAGAGTGTTTGTTCCTTTGGAGAGCTTAGCTGAATTATTGAGCTCTCAGGACTGTGTAAGACTTCTTAGGAACTAAACTGTATACAGGTGAATTCTGAGAAAAGATAGCCCTTGAGGAAGCTTTCCACTATGGTTCCCAGCACTCTGTAACCTTCTCAGAAGGAGTTGTTGTTGTTGCTATTTAAATTTGGCAGTTTTATCAAGCCCAAGGCAACCCAAAGCAATTTACAACCAAACATGCAGGCAATGAACCCCACATAGATACATTAGAGCCAAAAAGAGAGAGAAATACATTAAAAACATCTTGCCCACTTCTAAAAGGCAACAGATAGTTAAAGACCAAAGGCCTGCCTGTAGAGGAAAAAAAATTTTTTTTGCCTGGCACCTAAAGATATGCAATGGTGCCCTCCGGACATCTTATGAAGGGGGCACAACAACAAGGGGCCAAATCATATGGGGAAAGGTAGTCTTTGATGTATTGTGGATGAAGAATTAAACTCAGTCAGAACCAACTAAGAAACTGCAGTGTTATTCCTCATGGATTGCTGAATGTCTTAATGTAAGTTGCCTGTAAAGCTTCTGTATTTTTCCATGCTGAATTTCTGGACTTTCTTTCAGCAGTGGTTAGATTTTTAAGCCTTCATCTGTGTGTTTTGAACCGCATTTTACCAATTTGTTGCATTTTATCAATGATCTCCTTGTTTTTAATGCAACAGGCTAACATGGTTATCCCTCTGGAAATCAACTAACTTGATTTCCAAGCCTCTACAACCATGTGAAATACAATCTTGTCTATTTTACACCCACAGGCCCCAGAAGAGCCTTTTTGGTGGTGGCTCCACATCTGTGGAATGACCTCCCAACTTTATATTGTTTTAGACAGCAGATAAGAACTCACTCTTTCTGTCAAGCTTTTAGAGGTGGAATGGTTAAGCCGTTTTATGATGCTGTCAATTAAGTTATACATGGGCATTTTTAAAATCTTTTTGCTTATTATTTTTTATATTGTCTTATATTTTGTAAGTTGCCCTGTGATATGTGTGTGTGTGTGTGTGTGTGAAGGATAGTATAGTAATCTCTTACTAAATAAATAAAATAAATCCAAAGCTTCGCATGAGCAGATGTTTCCAATTCACTTCCGTGTCAAGGCAAACACCATACTTTCTTCTACACTGATGTGAATTAGCTGCTTATTACGTGCACCAACACATGCATATTAAAAACTGCTGCGTCCAGGTAAGAGATCTGCATGTTGCACCAGATTCTGTGATGCAGTTACAGTCAAGCAGATTTCTGGAGCCTTGATGTTGTGGAGCCAATGGCAGGAACAGCAGACAGCCAACCTCTCCTCACACCTTGGGACTCCTGAGGAAGAGCAATCCTCTTAAGGAATAACAAAACAACTCAGTTACTCAGCAGAATAGCAACCCGCTTGGAATGCCATGCAGGCAACTTCTGAGGCAACATTGACTTGGCATGTCAAAAGGTCACAAAGTGTTACTCCACAGTAATTTACTCTTCCTAATTTGTTCCAAGTCTTTGTAGAGTGGCTTCAGGAAGAGGGAAAAAAAAGCTACTCGCACAGACAGCTGGTGGACTTAAGGTCAACCAATTAAAAATGAAAGGCTACAGTCAGGTGGCTTAGCCTGGACTTCAAACATTGCTCATTGCTTAAGATGAAGAGCGTAAGAAAGAAAACTTTAATTATTTAGACTGTAGCAGATTTCTCGTTAAAAAGAACTATCCTGTAATTAGACTAATCCAATCTTTGTCCACTTTACAGGAATGCAAGCTTAAAAAATAAATAAATCAGAAGACAAGATTTGAAAAATAATAATAATGTTTTGTTCTTTTTTTCACCCCATCAAAAGAGGAAAGACCAAGCTTTAGTTGTCACGGAAAGATTACATTTTCAAAGCACCACCCCACTGATAAAACACAAGTTTCGAAAGGTAATGAATGATATCCAAAGCTAGATGTTGCATATGGCAACACTCACTCTTCCGCCGCTACGCTTGCATTGCAGAAAGGACTGTTTCCTCCTGGTACAGAAGTCAAGTGGTTGCGATCCCTGGGCTGACTCGAAGCTGAACATCTAAAGGTTGGAAAGCGGGGAGGGGGAGCAGAGAAAGGGAAGAACGATTAAGGGTGTCATAATCCCACCAGTATATCTAATATCCAGGGCAGACAGTTAAAAGTATGCCTGTGTTTTCCAGTGAAAGACAGCAAGGCTCTTTGGCCAAGTAACCGGATTCACTTCCACAAGACGTTTAAGAAAAACAAACAAGGGCAGAGTTCAATATTCCAATTGCTTATGACAAGAACAGGAGATTATAATTTCTAAGGCAATGTTCCGTTTAATGGCTGGGCCTTGTGCGGTTTTGCACCACCAGACCTTCACATCACCTGGAGTGCCATAAACTTCCACTAGGATGAAGACAGCCAAACTAAAATGGCATTAACTTGCAAGGCGATTTACAAATCAAGCTTATTGGTTTTTTGGGGTTTTTTTTTTTACAGCTATTAAAAAGTTTTGTTTCTTCTCCATCTTAAAAAAAAAAAGGTTTTGTGAAACTCAAACTGGACTGGAAAGAGCCTTCCTAATGACAAAGGAGTTAAGGTCGGGGAGGGGGCAAAGAGGTGGCCACTGTGCTTCAGCCCCAAGTCACCCCTCCAAGATGGCTAAATGAACCACATGAACTGGCATCACGTCCATCTTTCATTCTCAGGACTGACCACCAGACACAAGCCTGCAAGAACATAGCCCAATTGGCTTTATTTTCTTGCCACAAACCATCAGCTAGCTGATAAGGATGTGAAAACATTCCACTTCTGAAGATAATGTTTACATGTTTTGCACCTATGTTACAGTAAGGGCAGTAAAGAGGCACCCCAGCACCCAACCTGTAGGAAGCTTACCGTTGTTTTTGTGGCTTGGACACTTCCGCTAGCCTGCGGCAAGCTTCCTCCAGCTGGGCCAGAGTGTTAGGCGGCGTCAGCGGGGGCATGGCGGGATCCTGGACGAACGGGTGGGCGGGTTGTGCGCCACGCGGGTGGCTGCTGCTCCCCCAGAGGTGGTGACGGGCCGGGCGCTCGCCAGGCATGCCCCTGGTGGACTCCGAATTGTAGGCCTTCTTTGTGCTTTGTGTGCTGCAGAGAAAAAGACAGGGGAGAGGGAAGGAACAAGGTTATAAAAGCTGGAAAATATGAGTTTAATAGCAGCTTCTGTTCTGTGCACTCACTCTCCCCCCCCCAAAAAAAAAGAAAGAAAGAAAAGAAAAAGTCTGTCATAACATGAAAAGGGGCTCTTGCCAAAAACATGACATTTTTGTGGTTTTTCTGGTTCCGCAGAACAGCTTTCATATTAAACCGTAGGAGCAAAAGAGCTCCATTTGTTTTTAGTGATTGTAAAAATAGACAGCTGTGTAATAGATAAATATTTACCGGGAGCAAGAGTGTTGCAGACAGCTTATATTTACCTATGGGGTTTGTGCTTAGATTGTCTTTCACTCTCCAGCATCCACTGCCAGACATTCTGAGAGCGGTCCGCCTCCCCTCCAGGTAGCTGGATTCCTGGCGGTATGGAGAGCCCTCCTCCTTCCCCACCTGGCAGGATGATGCCATCTGGTAGCTTACAGTTCCTTTTGGGTAGTGTCCCGGTTCGGCTGAGGCTTCAGTGAGAGAGAAAGGAGAAGAGCACTTAAGATTGCTGCTTGTTTGTCGTTCTGCTAGCTTATGCCAGAGACACACAGCACCACAGCTCTCCTCCTCTCCCCCGTAATCCCCAGCTCTTTGCGATTTCATAAACTACAAACAGCTACCCATCGTTTACAGAGCATGGTGTGAGTCACAGCACTATAGCCAAGTTTTGGATACCTGCCCTCCCCATGCTCAACCACCAGAGGAAACTTACCCAAACGGCTCTAGCTGAGCCATAGGGAGGTCCACCCCCTTGGAGTGCCCCTTGCACTTTGAGTAGCAATAATAGTCACTGCCCCCGGCGGCACATAAACACTGGACTCGCTGGGCAGCTTCCGCTTCTATCTGCTCTTTTGTCTTGGGAATGGTGTGGTGGTGGATGTAGTGGTGGTGAACGTGGTTGGTGGTCTGCTTTGTGATAAATCCTTTGCCGACGAGGGCGCAGGCTGTGGGGATCGAGGCTGTGCCCGGCGCAAGAAGCAACTTGCCCCCAGGGAGGCGGTCCGGAGAGCGTGCGCGAGGGCTGTGCCGGCCCATGCCAGGCGACTGGCACCCCGGGGTCTTCAGCACTCGGGAGAGGTGGTCGTCTAGGATTGCCTGAGGGTCATCCTCGTAGCTGCCGGAGGGCAAGAGAGCAAGGGGGTGCTGCGGGTGCTGATTGGCCCCAACCTCTCGGCCAGGCTGTGCGCCCACAGGTACGTCAGATCCCTCCTTCTCTTCATCCTTCAAGGGCAAAACACGGAGGGCAATCAATCAATCAATCAATCCATCTGCAGGGCTGAATAAGGGCTGTTGATAAACTGCTCCAGACATTATGCATTTCTGCATTAACAGCCTGAAGAGGACAGACCTACAAGGGGGGGTAGGGTGGGGGGAGTCGGGTCTGTTATTGTCTTTTAAATACCAAGAGGCACATAGTGAAAAAAAAACGGGAAGGCAGAGGGGGAGGGGGAATCATTCGCATTTTGGGGTTTTAAAGGCATGAGAGAATCGACAGCTTGCCCCTAAGTATAGAAGAGGAACGAAGCCCCCGTGGTCTTGCCATCTCTTAACATCCCACTTCGAACCCCCCGCCTCTGATAACCCCTCCTTCCTTCCCTCCCTCCCTCCCTCTCTCCACCCTCCTAGCCAAGGGAGGCTGCCGCCCAGCAGGCGTCCGCCCCTGAAAGGGTTAATCCACCTACCTCTGTGATTTGCTGCAGCCTCTCTTCCAAGCAGTCCATGGTCTCTTGCTCCCGCTTGAGCTTCTCCAGCCGAGAGATGAGCTCGGCTGCGAAGGTGGCCGGTTCCACGGGGGTCATTTCCTTAGGAAGGCGGTGGGTTCGCTACACAGAGCGGGGACAAAAACAGCGAGCCATGTTTAGCAGGCGGCGGAAGCCGAGGCAGCTCAGCCCATGCGGCATTCCTGGCCCCGTTCAGCTGGTTGCGTCTCCATGTTTGGATGAAAAGAAGTCCGCAACCAGGCATGGTCTGCTCTGGATTTTTATGAGCTGTTGCTGCGGCCTCATGGAGTGACATTCTCCCCAATAGCGCTTGCCTTCGGCAGGAGCAGTTGGTCGCACTCCGAGGAACCCTGCTTGTTCTCTCTGTAGTACAACCAGCCCATCAGTAACTACTCTGAAGTAGAAAATCTTCAAAGACTGTTGTCAAACATCAAATGAAAAACTCTGAGGTGGGAGGGAGAGACTTTAACTCAAGGAATAAAAGTGGAGTATAAACAGAAAGGAGTTGGAAATTAAAAAAAATATATAATAAGATGTTTGGGGGGGAGAAAGGGAAGGGAACTGGGGGGGGGGGAGAAAGAGAAGTCAAACGGTTGCAGATCAGAGAAGTGCTGGTAATTTATTTCCTGGCTACACACTGGGCACCTTTGAGGTAGTGTTGTCTCAACAGTGTCCTAGATCTCCCTCTCTCTCTCTCTTTCTCTCTCACTCCCCCCCCCCCTCTCCATGCCCTCCATCTCTTTGTACAGAAAATGAAGGAAGCTGCTGCAGGCAAGCAGTGATACACTGCTGAGCGTGGCTGCCTCAAGCAGATCTATCAAGGGAAAAGGGAACATCTCCAAATCAAGTGTAGAATATAAAAAAGCAGGCGAGAGAATCTCTGCCAAAAGAAGCTAGGAAAGACCCCCACCCACCCACAATCGCTGTTTTCATCTCATCTCCCCACAAGTACTCCCCTCCATTTCTTTTTGCCTTTACCCTTAAATTCTGCAGGCACACAAACACACATTTTATTTTATTTTTATTTTTTAAAGCAGAAAGCTGAACTGCCAACTCTTTCACATACTACCCATGAGATGAGGAGGGGCCTCTCTCTCTCTCTCTCTCTCTCTCTCTCTCTCTCTCTCTCCTGCTACCACTTAGCTTCAGAAATGATGTGAGGGTAGAAAAAGGCCACTCTGCTGGAAATTGTCACTCTTACACAAGCTGGCTCTATTCAGTTCCCTGATCAAAGCACTGCCTTACAGAGAAAGTCGATTTGCACGCCCCAGGACAAAATAATCTAATTTACAAGCGGAGGCTATAGAACTTTCTTTATGGAAGGGATAGGGAAATATAATAAATAAATAAAGAGGGGGCACACATACACAAAACATCTCTGTACATCTCAAATTATCTATCTGCCTACCTACCTACCTATCTACTAATGTTTTCTCTACTACATAAGAAGAGGAATTTGGTTACACAAATCATGAGACAAGATAGGTTAGCACTTGTCTGTGTAAACAGTTTTGCAGAGAAATGCCTCACTGGAAGAATCACACCAGCATCTCCCTCAAATCTTCTGTACTTTAAAGGAGAGGGCAAGTCAACCTTCCAAAATATATAGAACCAGATTAGCTGCTTTCCTTGAAAACCAAGAGGCAGGAAAAACACCGGTTTATTTATTTATTTATTATTTCTGAAGGCACATATTTGGTACAAATATCCTCTTTCCTTTGCAGAAGCTGGGGTGTCTATTTCCTGCCAAGAAGTTGTAAGTGGTGGTAGAAATCCTGGCTCTGCTCAAACAAATAGCAGAACTCCCAGTGACTTCAATGAACACAGGATTTCTCCTGGTGCGTTTCTCTTACTTTGACGTCCTGGAGCAGACCAGAAAAGGCAAAGCATGATTTTTTTTAAAGAAAGAAAGAAAGAAAGGGAGGGGGGAAGCAGCTGTGGAAGTTAGGGGAGAGATTTAAGAAGGGTCTCCCCCTCCCATTTCCCTCCTAGCCATCCATTCATGTGGTTTAAAATGGGTAGGAGGGCAGACACTTCATATCAGTTCTTCAGAGCTAATCAACATGGTACAAACAGTACCAGAAGGCAAGTCCATATTCATTGTCCTCAAAAAAGGGGGGGGGGCAGTGTTTGGGAGAAGGAAGAGGAGGGGGAGTTCTACCCAGAATTCATCTTTCCAATGGTGGTTGGGAACATGGAGCCCAGTGTGAAAAGAGAACACGGGGCAGGGGAAAGTATGTCAAATTGGAAAAGGAGTCATACAGGAAAATGGAAACAAGAAAGAACATATGTGACAACATAAGAAGACTGCAAAAGCAGGACCTGAGTGCAAGACCACCCTCCTCACTTGGGATTCAGAGGCCTACTGTTTGGCAGGTGCATCTATAACAGTGACACTTCGGACATTATAGGACTTCAGCACCCAACGTTTCTGTCTGGGTTTACTACTGGATTGAGGGTGGTGCGGGTGGTCCCCCCCCACAGGGCGCAGAGATGGGACACAAATGAAATCATCATCATCCTATACTTATAAGGGTAGCTACTCAATACTTGTGAAAATAAGGAATATTTAGGAGGGGCGCCCAATTTTGTCCTCTCAGGGCATCTTATTATCAAAGTCCGCCCCTGGCCACAGGCTTGCCCATACCTACTCTAGAAGCTCACAGGGCAGAATATGAAGGAAATAGCCATGTAACCTTTTGGACTGCCCACTGCCCTTACCATATGGTACTCAGAGTGCCATGGATACGGGTTTTTCGTAGCCAGCAAAAAGGAAACATTGAGGGAGAAGAGGCAGACGGAAAACTTTCAGGTTTAAACCTAGAAAGAATTTCTCGTGCACCAGGAATGAAACTCTGGAAGTAACATTTTTAGGAAGCTTATCTAAACATGTTGGATAGCTGCTGGTGTATCTTGTTTAGCTATGGAAGGAAGGAAGGAAGGAAGGAAGGAAGGAAGGAAGGAAGGAAGGAAGGAAGGAAGGAATAGGAAGGAATGCAGGAATGCTTGGATCTGTCTTCCACCATCTTGTACATTCCTTCCTCTTCTTTTCTTTTAGGCTGATGCTACTTTGCATTCTAACCAAGCCAAACCAAACACCACCCAACGGACCAGCATTCCATCTCTCTCCTATACTGAAGCAAACAACAAGGAATGGCTCAAAAAGGCATCAAGGCTAAATTCATCTAGAGATTGCATAGCCTTATCAAAGTGCCATGACTGGACAAAGTAGCTCAGATATGAACAGAGATTGGCTTCAATCCCTACTGCCGCCGCCACACTACCAAGGAAGCTTAATGACCTAGCCTATCTTGCCTCTGAGAGGTTTTTATGTCCATAGAGCACAAAGAGCAAAAAGGCTGGAGAGGAAACAGAGCCCCCATGAAAGAGGATGTGTGTTGCATGCAGAACAACCTCCATCTCAAGTGTAAAAAGAAAAACAGTAAGTATCAGATAGTCGGGTGATAAGAAAGACTGTTGGCCTGAAACCCTGAAGAGCTGCTGCCAATCAGAGTAGACAAAACTAGGCTGGATGGACAAACAGGGCCGTTTCCTATGTCCCCCTATGCTGGTTGGAAGAAGTGTGGAACTCCATCGCTACTGCCTCCAGTGAAGAGGAGTCCAGTTGCCCCAGGTAAGTTAAACACCATTCATAGGATTCAGGCAGTGAGGCTGCTCTGCCATTTCTAGGAAACACAAACCCCTGTGTTGCAAAATGTGGCAATCTACAAAAATGCAAACACAACACGCTGGCTAATAACTGTTAGTAAATATATAATCGGTATGATGTCATTCAAAATATATGAACAAACCACTTCACAACAATATATATATATCGTACAACACATCTCACAAAATATACAAGTAACTGCAACTTGTTATATGTATCAGAGTCAAGCAAAGATTCAAACAACCAATGAATAGCAAGGAACGCCAAACCGTCTCTCAAAGGAAGACGTCTCACAAAAGTCTCAAAGGAAGACGTCTCTCCGAAGTCTCAAAAGGACAGTGCATCCGGAATAGTTCAACTGTTTCGGAATAAAGTCTTCATCAGCGAATAATTATCAATGAAATATACATACAGAACTGGTTAAGAACTTAATTTGTTCTGGAGGTCCGTCCTTAACCTGAGGTACCACTTTAGCTAATGGGGCCTCCCGCTGCTGCTGTGCCACTGCCACACGATTTCTGTTCTCATCCTGAAGCAAAGTTCTTAACTCGAGGTACTATTTCTGGGTTAGCGGAGTCTGTAACCTGAAGCATCTGTAACCCGAGGTACCGCTGTACTAGTGAAGATCATACTAGTGGGTCAGTGCTCACTGGATAATGAAGCTGAGGATGAAGTGATCTTTGTTTGACTCTGATACATATAACAAGTTGCAGTTACTTGTATATTTTGTGAGGTGTGTTGTATTTATATGTGTATATATATATATATATATATATATATATATATATATATATATATTGTTTTGAAGTGTCTTATTAGTATATTTTGAATGACATCATTTGTATATTTACTAACAGATTATATATTTACTAACAGTTATTAGCCAGCGTGTTGCGTTTGCATTTTTGTAGACTGCCATTTCTAGGGGCTTCTCTCTTCCCAGTTTTGCTTAGCACACTTTTAGGGCAAGTAAGTCTTGAAGGGTTCTCTCTATCGCCTGAACAAACTCAAGTACTTACTGGAAAGTGAGGTAGAGAAACTTGACCGTTGGCCTTGACGCTCCGATGCATTTCCCGCTGGAGTTGCTTTTTGCTCCCGAGTCTGTATGGAGGGATTCCATCACTAGAAGTGAAGGGATACAAGTTGTTATTTTTCAAACAAGGTACTCAGCTAAGATGCAACGAAACAAACACGGAAGCATCTCCCGCTGCTGCTCAACAACAACATAAAGGGTGTTTAAATAGGACTGGCTCAAACTCCAGCCCTGAAGCACGACCTCCTTCGCTCATTTAAGAAAACAGAATTTGACAGCCCTACTTCAGAGCTTCTCATAGGTGGTTGTAGAACAGAGAGGCAGGTTGATGGGCTGAATATTTGACCAATCTGCTGTCTTTTGCCCACAGGCCTACACAACCTTGGAGCTGGGCCTTCCACAGTCAAACTTCGCTGAAAAATATTTATTCTTTTATTTACTTTAATAGTTTATATATACTGCTCATCAACTGAGTAATATTTGAGTGGTTCACATAATATTATGTTTTTATATATGTTGGAAGTCGCCTGACAACAAACAACAACAACAATTCTTATATTCTGCCTTTCCTCTTGGAAGGAGCCTAGATTGGCTAACAACACATCGTACAGATAAAATCAGAATGATGGCATGATATTTCTTCATTCCAGTAGAAACAGATACATATTAAAACGTTAGAAACCACGGACAAATTACATCCTCCGTAACCAGCAATGTATATTATTCTGAGTTTAGAATGAGTAGCCAGCAAACGCCAGAATAAACAGGAAGGTCTTTAGCGAGCATCAAAAGCTCATCACGGTTGGCATCCACCTCATTTTAGAGAAGAGGAAGTTCCCTAAACCAAGCGCCAACACAGAAAAGGCCCTCCATTGGGTTGTCACACCCTGTGCCTCAACTAGCAGGAGCACCACCAAAAAAAGCCTGCTCCAATGATCTTAGCAAATGAGCAGGTCTATACAAAAAGCAAGTGTTTCTTCAGAAATCCTGGCCCCAAGTTGTATAGAGCTTATGCCTAAAGAAATCTCTATGTACAAAAACAACCCTGCAGGGCAAAATGACAAGATGTTCTACTTCCTAACTTCTGAAATCTGGTTACTACTCCTCCCCCTCTTCATAATTTCTTTACTGAGTTTGCTCATTTCAGTGCCTGTATATGCATGCAAATTAGGATACAAATAGGAATAAAAAGGAATATTGCAAACTGGAATATGGCTTTGTCTGCCAGCATACCACATCTAACTGAGGCCTTGTACATATGGCATGCTGAAAACACGAAGAACAGCTGCTGTTCGGTAGAGGGATATGGCTTTTGTCCCTAGTCCTTTTGTAATATGGAAGGCAGGAATTGTGGAAATTTCCAGTGGTGGGATCTATAAGTCTCAATGTGGGCTGAACCTGTGAATGTGAACAGCCTGTGTTTCCCCCCTCTGCATTTGTTTGTGTACGTGTAACTTAGGATGAAGACATGCAACATTTCAGAGCAGTAGGGCCACTCTGTAAGTTCCTCACTGCATTGAGCCCGAATGAATGTTTCTGCTCCAGGATCAATCTCAGGCTTATGGTTTGGTGTAGTTCTGCAGATCTGAAGCACAAGCTGGCTATGCCTGGGTCTGACTGGCTGGCTCTTCATGAAGACTGCAACATGCCACTTGGCACAATCAATGAGAGACAGATGACTAAGCCAGCATTCT
Source organism: Lacerta agilis (assembly GCF_009819535.1). Lineage (NCBI taxonomy): Eukaryota > Metazoa > Chordata > Lepidosauria > Squamata > Lacertidae > Lacerta > Lacerta agilis. Next base: position 21,405,604 of record NC_046313.1, on the reverse strand, counting down.
CTTCCTAGACTTCACTTCAGTTGCAAAGCTAGGCTTGCTCCATGTCTGAGGGACATCCTTGGAAGCTCTCTTTTCACCCACTGCATGCCTTCACTGTGACCTTCATGGCTCTAGCCCAGGGATGGGGAACCAGTGGCCTTCCAGATGTTGTTAAGACTCCAACTTCCATCAGTTCCAGACAGCTGGCCAATAGTCAGGGATGGTGGGAGGGGGGCTCCTTCAACATCATCTAGAGAGTCACTGGTCTCCCCAACTTTGCTCTGTCATTTAAGAAGGAAAGCCTCTATAATATATGGGTGTCTTTAAACGCCTGTGTGTGCACCTAGGAACCCTGATCAATCAGGGAACCCAGACATACACACACAACTTTTTAAAATGTGTGCATATTACCCAAATTTTGAGTATGCTGCTGTGATAGGGATATTGCCTGCTTTTGTGCATGCATTGCTGTTAGCCTAATTCCAAAGGATGAGCCACGACTGCCTTTCTCTATAATCTTTATTGTAGAGCCTATTATTCCATAAGTCCTTGAGACTACATACTACATGAGTGTTAGTATAAATGAGAGCTGCCATACGTAAATTAGGGCTGTCGTCCAGAATGCCATTTGGGCGAAATTTTTTGAAAATCAGTTAAAATGACTGGGAAAATGCATATGGGAACTGTTGATTTGGGGGGGGGGGATTTCCTAAGGACTAGCTTAAAAACTTCATTTTTGGGGGGGGGATTTCACTTCTTGAAATATGGTAACCCTAGATAGGTGCTTTCTTTAAGGGTGTTCCAACACACAAACATTTTTAAGCTCAGTCAATAGAGCATGAGATTCTTAATCTCAGGGTCGTGGGTTCGAGCCCCACATTGGGCGAAAGATTCCTCCGTTGCAGAGGGTTGGACTAGATGACCCTCATAGTCCCTTCCAACTCTGTAATTCTATGATTCTATGAATAGTATGTCCTGCTGAACACAATCACACAGTGCACTGGTTGTCAGCCAAATTTTTGTTGTTGTTAGACTTGAGCTCCCATCAGTTCTCACCTAGCAAGGTCAATAGCTAAGGATGATGGGACTCATAGCCTAGGATCATCTAGAGGGCCATAGGTTCTCCATTCTCCAGCAAAGCTTTCCATGCATGTCCAGTCACATTTCAATGCACTTTCCATGTGCAGTAGGCTGCGCCATTCACATACTGACAACTGCACACGAGCAATGGATGTCCTGGACACCTGAACCACAAAATGGGCCAACGCATGCCATAGCTGCAGAAAACACAACCAGGGATACATGGAGCGCAGACAAGGGCTTTCCAGATGGCACACGTATTACACAGATCAGGCCTAATATTTGTGAATAGATCTGTTTTGTCTGACAATGAGAAAGAGGCTTGCTGTGAAGGCATCCTTTATTTACTACAGAGCTTCAGATAAAAGCATTTGCCAGAATTTGCACCGGCCCTGCAGAACAACACCAGCTCCAAACAAACAGGATGCTCAGTTTCCCAAACAGTTAACAGCCCCTGCATCACCCCACAGTCCATTGTGGGGAACCAATAAATAAATATTTCTAGACAGGGATGTGATCCACCTCTCCAATTTTCTACTGCAGATAGTAATAACTGATCAGTCACTAGGGGTTTCCTCTAGATAGCTTTATCTAGGCTGACTAGATAGCTCAAGCAATTTGTTTCTTCAATTCAGCCTTAACAGTCATCAATGGACAATTTCAAATTTGCATTCATTTAAATAATTCTGGCACCCCTGCTCCCCGGAAGAGGCAACAACCTTTTCACGTACACAGAGCATTTCCTCCCAACAGATGTGTAAATATGAATGGCTCTGTGGACGAATACTGGACGTTGTACCAAACAGCTATAAAGCAAATACATGCTGGGTTATATGGAAGCTGCACAGTCCATCCAAATCAGCAATTGTGGGTTTGCTGGGTGAAAGAACAAAACCAACCCCCAAGTCATTGCTCATTCGCCCACTTCCACATGGGCATGAGGTTTGTTCACCAAATTATTGTGGGCTGTGGAGCTTTTAAATGTGGCATTTCATTCGGAACTCTCAAAATTCTTTCTGAAGATTCACATCTGGTGAAAATAGTTTCAATGGGAGAGTGGACGTCTGTTCCTTTCGGCCTCCCCCAAAGCAAAATAAAATAAAATAAATCTGAATAAAGTAATTCCATGGGGCTACTTCTTGAGTGACTGGAATCTTCAGCTGGTGTGGAATGGAACAACCTGCTTCCTGACTGGGTGGGTGAGGTGCTCATGGAACATTACAATTCCAACATTTGCATTGGCTACATGTTGTTTTCTGGAAGCAATTTAAGTGTCAGCTTTAATCTATAGAGGCCAGAATTCTTAAGAGTACAAAAGAGGCTGCTTCCACACATAAGAAGTTCCAACTACAAGCACCCCCTTAGCAGTGCCATCTGGACAGCAAAGGTGTGGAGACTTGCCATGGCCAGCGGCTAAACATCTTTCTAAAGCATTATGCATTGTTTGTGTTCAATCTTGGCTGGTGTTCCCTGTGGTCAGTGCAGCATTTTTAACATTTGTGCAATTTCATCTGCCTCCACCTTCCAAGAAATGGAGGAAACAAGGATGGCACCCAAACAGTTTGCGCTAACCATAGTTGGGAGCTTCCAAATGTAAGACAGGCAAACCACAGTTTACAGTTACTTGTCTGCTTCCCCAAATCTGCAGTTTGCCAAGTAAGCTGTAACCTTAGACAGCGAACACAATTGTGGTTTTCAAGCCAGCTTCAAACCGCACTTTGTGAACAGGCAATGGCATCATTTTGAAATTGCTCCACGGCTTTCTCCACTGATGTTGATGAAGCTGTAGAGCAATGGTGAGAAATCTCCACCCCAATTAGGCCCTGCAAGGCCATTTTCCCCAAACCATGAGCAACAGCCCCACACCAGATGCCATATGTAACATCAGGTATGGACATAGCAACGAAGAAGAGCTAGCAGACACCAGGATTTGGCTGTACTGCGGAAGTCCTGGTGGAGAAATCGCTTTGCGGTGTCTCAAGGGGAGAGATTCAAACATGAAACAAGTAAATAAATAGCCATAATGGGGAATGCAGGAAATTAACCAACCCCTGCTGAAAGCAGGGCTTGAGGTCACTGATCAGCTCCACTTGGGTCAACCTGGATCTTCCTTTGCAGCATAGCTTGATCTCAAGCCATGTTGCAAAGGATAAATGGGTTACCTGGAATCATGGTGACATCAAGTGATGGATAGGTGGGCAACCCTGCCCACTGTGGGTGGGAAAATCCAGAATCTGGCCCATCACCTGGAGAAGGTTATCCAGGTTGTAGAACAACTTTCCCCAACCTTGCCTCCCCTGACGCTGCTACAACGCAGCCTCTGTGATCCCCAGGCAGCATGGCCAAAGGTCAAGGACGATGAGGGTTGTAGTTCAACAGTATCTATGGGCACATGGTTAGAAAAGATTGCTGTAGAGGAATGCTCACATTCTGGTTTCAAGAGCTGAGGTGTGTGCTTCTAAGCAAGGCTGGTAAGAAAAAATGTGCATTTTAAGATGGTGTGTTCCTATTTGGATTCTCTAGCAGTGATGCATGGGTTTGTGAAAAAGCCAGCCTCTTAAAGTGAAGAGGCTGACCCTGAAATGCATGGCTTATGTCTGCTGCTGGAGTAGGTACAGGCTCCCTTCTTTGCTAATGCTGAACTTTGGTGTGGTTTGCTTAGACTCTAAGCCAGAGGCAGTCAACATGGCATCCTCCAGATGTTGTTGGATCACAACTCCCATCATCTCTGGCCTTTGGCCACAGTAGTTGAGGCTGCTGGGAGTTGTAATCCAACACCCTCTGGAGGACCCCATACTGATTACTCCTGCTCCAAGTCTTGGAGTCAAACAGAGCTTGACCTTTGTAGGACTGCAATGGGAGGAAGCCCCAGTGAACTCCATAGAGCTTACTTCTGAGCAGACAAGTAAAACATCACACTATTAGGATTTTTCTCATCAACTTGGACTGGAATTACTTGGCATACAGCAAAAATACATATGCAACATTTGGACAGACGAAACAGCATGTCGCAAAAACAATTTGCATGGCTTGTTCAAGTAAAAGACAGCTGCACCATCAACCAGGAGGAAGTTTGTTCTCCCTTCCCAGTTTGCTACATTTGTTCTTTAGGTTCTGCCAAGAAAGCTGCTGGACAACCAAGAGAGAAACATCGCGCAAACACCTCTTATGTCTTCACTTAAGCTCCAGTGGATGCAGAAATGAAATGCCAGCCATAAATCTAAAACGGGCTAGGATCCCGTTCCAAGTATCCCAAGGGGGGAGGAGATGCAAAGTTTACCTCTTTGAAGGCAAAAGCATCCTAGCAGTTTTTGGACACTGAGAGTGTTTCTGCATCCAGGGAGGGAGGACAGCATAGAACTATCAAGTGGATTGAATGTGGCAACGCCATCAAGGCAGAGGCGGGTCTTACCAAATGCACGCTGTTTAGATGTGATTGCATACCCCCAAAGCTTCAGTCAAGAATGACCCATGGTCCATATTAACATAGTTTCACACAGAGGCAGATCTCTTTGCCAGAAAGAAGTTGCCTTCTAAAGGAGCAAGAGGTGACAAACCTGTGGCCCGTCGAGATGCTGCTGAACTCCCATCTCCCAACAGCCCCCAGCCAACATGGCCAATGACTGGGGATGATGGGAGTTGCAGGCCAGCAACATCTGGCGGCCACCGCAGGTTCCTCACTCCTGCACTACAGCCTGACAGAGGAATAGTGGACAAGGGATGAATGAGAGCCACTTGTAGGTATAGGACTGGGTAGTCATAGCAGTGTGGCAGCACAAGCAAAGTCAAATAATGAGCAGTGCATGGGGATCCATAGAAAATCATGCGGCTTGCCTGTATCAGGTCCCGTGTTTAGTCCTTTGCAACTCCATTTAAATGTTCTCAGGCAGCAGCTCTGAAGCCATGAAGAGCTGCTGCCAGTCTGGGCTTCGCTCTGTATAAAGCAGGCGTAGGCAAACTCGGCCCTCCAGATGTTTTGGGACAACAACTCCCATCATCCCTAGCTAATAGGACCAGTGGTCAGGGATGATGGGGGTTGTAGTCCCAAAACATCTGGAGGGCCGAGTTTGCTAATGCCTGGTATAAAGCATCATATGTCCAGTGGTTACTAAATGCTACCTGGTGGGGTAGAATGGTGAGCCAGGGAGAACATGGAAACGTAATGCATTCCCTTCAACTAACAGCCTTTTTTCTATGTGACGCTTTATTATATAGATTCTGAATATAGAAACACCAAAAGCTTGACATGCCATAGTTGGGCATTTTCTTACTTGGCTTTATTTTGTCTCATTTAGGGAGCATCTTGCTTGCGATAAGGAAAAGTCCTCCAAATGGAAACTTACCAATACACATTCACTACGAGTCCACCATGACGCACAGCGGCAGTCTAAGTGTCCATGTGACACTCCTCTCCCATTCATTGAGGCCTCCCCGATTAGCCCGAATGTTTTGAGTGTTCCCTAACGCCACAATTTGGGTAAATGAGGGTGTCCTCTTAATTGGCTCACTCAAACAAGCAGCTATCTTGGTTGCGGGGGGTGGGGTGAGATGGGAGATGTTAATTACAATTAAATAGAAAGGGCTGGTGAATCTCATTTTAAAAAGAAGGGTGGCGTTACTGAACAGCCCTGAGAAACAGAACTGGGAATCGTTAACGAGGGCTTGAAACAAGCTTCCTAAACTCCGGTCCTTGGGTATTCAAAATAAAAGGGCATTGAAGGAAAATAAGAATCCATAATGCATTAAATACAGACAAGACGGGCAGCTGGTGCTTGAATTTCAAGTCCAACAAGGGTAGCCAAGAAGATCAAGTGAGGTTACAAGGGAGAGAATTCTTGACTTTTATTTTTGGCTCAAGCCCTATTTCAGCCAAAGGTTCACAGGGTGGGCTTAGCCAAGTTTCTGCCTGCCTGCCTGCCTCTCTGCCATCTAAAAAAAATGGGAACAATAGCGGCTGCACCTCATAAGGTAGCTGCAAGATCACAGAAAAAGAGAATGTGCAAAGCATCTTTACAAGCTGAGTCAGAATGGCACAGAAGTGTTGGGCCTGAATGAGCGAGGTCCTGCTCAGCCATGGAGCTCATCTGGGTAAGTCTCAATTTTTCAGGATAAAATATATTGTAGGAGTTGGTGTGAGGCTAAAATAGCATCACCTCATAGATACCATGCTAGTTCCTTAGAAGAGTAGCGGAACCCAGATCTGATACAGAAAGAACATATCTAAGGGCTGTTGCCAAGCAAGTTATACTCAAGACTAGACCCATTGAAATTAGCAAACCTAAGGTAGTTATGTTTGTTAATTTCAGTGGGCCTGCTCAGCGTAGGAGCAACATCGGGCACAACTCTAAGACAATAACAAAAACCAAAGGTCACTCACTGAATGCATCTCAACAAAACTGAAAACATTTTAAAGTGTTTTAGAATAAAATGCTATCCAAAACCGGTGCACAATTAATACTGCCTAAAAAGAAAAAAGGGGGGAATACAACTTCTGATGTCCATGTTAATCTAACCCCCCTCCCTTCTCCAGAAGTACAATATTTGTGCTAGATTTCCTGGTGTGCATGTGTTTTAAATCCAACTCTGGACTGAAGAACAGCATAGTTTTAGGCACTGAATAGCACAGTTTAATTATAAACATTTTAGCTAACCAGTCTGGTACTAAGCCAATCTGTTTCTGGGGAAACACTAGTTTTGAAGTCTTCTTTCCAGTCAGCTGCCATTTAAGCTGAGCCAATTATCTTAGCCTTTTGACTTAGATGTGCCTGACCTAACCTGAATGTAGTTTCACTGCTTCTTTTGAAATATCAGACTCCGTGCGCATATGCATTCACTCCCATCTTCATTTGGCAATGGCTCTGAAACGGAGCCTCTGATCTTGCCAACATCAAAAGCCTGGTTTGTAAGATAAGGTAATATTTGAAGTTTGCTCAGCAGTATTCCCCTGTGTCCAAAGTAAATCCATAAATAAGATATAACCAAATAATAAAAAGTCCCCCTTTCGTCTCTCCCTCCCTCCCTCACCCCTTCCCTCCAATCAAGAAATGGAAATGTGAATTTGCCTGGGTGCTTTGTGGCTAACACCAAAAAGGGGCAGATTAAACTAAAACGCAACATTGATCCTTTGGGTTAAATGTAAGTTCAGGAAAAGGGGGGGAGGATTGTGTGCTGTTTTCTTTGCTGGGAATGCCACCTGGGGGCCGCCATGAAAACAAGAGACCAGATCATACCGGCTTTTCTGATGTCTGTGGGTTCTGTTGTCTGATTTGTACTCCACCAAAGCCATTGCACACGCACACACAAAGCAGAGTGGTGCATTGCTGCACGAATTTGTTGGCACGGAAGCTACAGGAAAAGTGCCACAAAGCCAATGCCCCTGAATCATCAAAGGTGGCAAATGAACCACAACAGCAGCTGATTTCAGTTTTCTCCCAACATCGCTCCCCTCAAAAAGAAAAGAAGAAGAAGGCGGCTTGAGCGGGAACACATCACCCTCCCCGCTTTTCTCCCTTTTGCTCAAGTTTCTCTTTCATGCACCCATGGCAGGGAAGGAAATTCAAACACAAAAACAACTTGGCACACGTGCTAGTGTTACCGCAGCTTGCAACAGCTGTTGAAGCCTATCAGCATGCTCTGCTTCCAGGAGTTTACAACACTGAGCCACAGAGCTGGAAAAAGTGTGTGTCCCAGTTTCCTCCTCCTTCTCTCTCTCTCTCTCTCTCTCTCTCTCTCTCTCTCACACACACACACACACACACTCCTAAGTCCTTTGGAGACAACACCACAGGAAATTTGAACCTTTCCAAAGGCTTCTAGAGGGTTGGGGAGGGGGAGTTTGGGATCAGTTTTCAGCAGGAACCGGTTAAATGCCTTGAGCTTTTGCAGGTTGCTCTCTAAAGCCATATAACCATTCTGGGCCCTATTGAAATCCAGGTTGCCTCCCCCCCTCCGACCTCACCACCCCCCACCACCACCTCCGCAACACCCCCCCCCCCAATCCCGTATCTTGAAGCTCCCAGCAGTTTAATCAGGCAAGCTTCCCTTGCTCCTCACAGCCTGTACTGGCTATTGTTGTGGCAGGAAAAAACAGCCAGGCTCCATTCATGCCCGGCTTTATGGGGAGCTCCTATTCACTTGTTCAAGTAAATTTCAAAGCAGCCTGCTACCCTCTTATCCCCTCTAAGCTCCCCTAGACTAACAATAGGCTGAAAGCGATTCAGTTAAGCCTTTCATCCAGCATGCACTTTATTTCTCACTCAGTGCTCTCATCTGTAGAAGGCCCCACAATTGGCATTGCTGTGAAGAGAGGGTATAATCCTAGCCCTGCTCGTCCCAAGTGACCCAACACTGGTCCAGAAATGACTAACCCAGTGAATGCTCTGTTGACACACTGAGCACATATACAAACCGCAGCCCAGCTGGCAAAGAGAAATAAAATAGTGATGCAGCTTTTTAAGAAAATGTAAGGTCGATGTTGTTCAACGAGAAAGCGGGGTAAGGCAGGAATGGGTTTCTTCTTCTTCCATAAAACCATTAAGAGAGAGAGAGAAAAGTACTGCACACATACTAGAAGGAGGGTGGATAACCAAGTCTGTGCTGTTTTATATCTAGGGACTTTTTTATTTTAAAAAGTGCATATTCTTCCCCTGCCACCGAAAGGATTACAAGGAATTGAGACGCATTTCCTTCCACCTTCAAGGTTTCCAAACCACCATGGGTACACTAACAGTACAATCCTGTTACTCACAAGTTAAGTCCTACTGTTTTGGGTTGGAATTGCTTCTAGATATGTGCATGCATGGGAAGCCCAACTAAGCATTTCAAGTTAATACCTTGGGAGTGTGTGTGTTTGTGTGCATATGTATATCAACGCTAAGTTAAAACCAGGCTACTTTGCACTCCCCAACCACAACCTGCCTCCAAAAAGCGTTCTTTCCACTCCAAAAAGCGTTCTTTCCACTGGAAATAAAAAAATATGCTCCCCTATCCTCACAGCACTTTGGGATATTAAGCAATGAAGTCCAGTCTCTGAACCCAGCAGCAGGAAGAGGAATGCAACATGAAGTAGAGGTGGGAGAGAGAAACCATTGACAATGTACATAGTTGCCCTTGTACATAGTTTTATGGCTAAAGCAGATTACAACAGAAAACTTCTTCCCATTTCCTTCGCCGTAGAAGACCAAATTTTTTACAGCACATATCATTCCTCCCATCCTTCTCCCAGAGACTAAGGAATAATTGCCATCACATTCCAAACAGCCTCCGCCCTCTTACAGAAGGAAAGTCAGTCAGGTTCAGCCCAAGAAGGCTGTTGACTCTTTGGGTCAATAGAGCATTGCTCCTAAGTTCAGCAGTTAACCTCAGAAAGCACCGCCTAGAGGAAGCAATTTCTTTTTTTATGACTGTTAATTAGATAATAAGAGTACACCTAGTCCTAAAAAAAACAAGGGCTGGGGCAAAATTGTGGATATGGGGATACATCCCATGGGTAAGAGGCTGGATTTCTAGTCCTACTGGGAGAACAAGGTTGTTCACCTGATAGTTGGGTGAGAATACCTGCAAAGTGATGGAAATGAGAGAGTCATTTCCTACCATTGCATCAAAGGCATGCACACTGTGCTCAAACCATACTCCTAGTTTATGGCAATATGGTGGTTAAAGAGTCCATCACAAATATAACTGGGTAGCAGAATTTTAAACAGAAAATTAAAGCAGAGATCATGGTCAAGTAGGATTCTTTTAAGAACCAGCAGTTTTTCAAAAAATCCAACCAAGGGAAATACTTACACGCTACTGTCCGTCATAGACATGGAGTCATCAGTCAGAGCATCACTAGATATTTCGCTATCATTTGCACTGGTGGCAGGAGCAAAGACATAGCCAGAGTTCACATGGTAAGGGTTAACAGGATCGTTCCTCTTAAAGGACCTAGAGACAATCAAAAAGTGAAAGCTCAGTTACTCTTCTATGAATTCAGGAAATATGCACATAAAAAGCCAAAGAGTTATGAGCTAGTTATATATGTGCACACAAGACTAACTAAATGACTAATATTCTCATTGCTTGGAAGTAACTCAGTCAATTTCAATGGGCCGCTTATAAATAAGAAGTGTTCAGGATCACGGCCTTCATTTTCCACCCACCACAAACAGCTGGCTAACCAGCATGTGATCTGCCAGAAGTATCTGTAATATATAGGAGAATTAAACCCATGCTACTAAATCCTTGTTTACCTGTGTAGGTGTGTGTTCACAGCATACCCATTTGTGTCTAATAGCTTTCATTGTGCTGTAGATGGAATGGAAGCAAAGCAAGTTGTTTGTGTACATTGGGGTGGCAAACATGGGGACTCTCCAGATGTTGATGGACTACAACTCCCATCATCCATGGCCATTGGCCATGCTGGCTGGGGCTGACGGGAGTTGAAGAACAGCAACATTTGGGAACCAAAGGTTCCCCATTCATGATCTACAAAGTCACTGAGTATTTTAAAGCCATCAGCAGTCATAAAGTTTTAAAATGGTGGATTCATGCAATCCCTTGTTATGGCACCACACAAAAAAGTATGTTTTCTCCTGTTGTTCCACCAAAGAGAAGAGGCAGTATACATCCTCCATCACTATTTTATCCTCAGAACAACCCTATGAAGCAGGTTAGACCAGGCTTCCTCAACCTCGGCCCTCCAGATGTTTTTGGCCTACAACTCCCATGATCCCTAGCTAGCAGGACCAATGGTCAGGGATGATGGGAATTGTAGTCTCAAAACATTTGGAGGGCCGAGGTTGAGGAAGCCTGGGTTAGATTGAGGGATCACAGAAGTGAAGAGTTTGAAGGGATGCTGAAGATCATCTGGTCCAACAAAGGAATATGTATTTGGGTTTAAGACACATTGGTGTGGGAAAGTAGGAGTTGAGACTTAGACCCAAGCCTCCTTGCTTTTAGTCCAATACACCACACTAGTGTTAGCTTTTTTGCCATCATCCTATGGCAAGACTCACAAGGAAGGCAATATTGTGAACAGATCCAGCTTGTCTCGGACACTCCCACATAACAAACTGAGATTTAGAAACAACTACCCAAGTCTCCATGTGATAGAGAGAAAACTGTCCTGCCAAAACACTCCAGCCATCAACACATTTACAGTTTTCACAATTCTACACGTGCCTATCAAAAAGTAAATGAGTTCAAAGCATGCTGACTCACAGTTAAGTAGGAATAAGATTGGAGCCTTAGTGATCATGTGGGGCATTTCAGGAACATTTTGACAAGTTCCTTTCTAGGTTTGTTCTACTCCCTAACATTTCCAATTGGGCTGGGATCTCCTCACAGAAACACTCAACTCCTCTTAAACCCAAATACATGTGCATTGTTATTCTTGGTCCATCTGCTGCAAGGATTGGAGAAATGTGGTCCTCCACAAGCTGCCGGACTACAGTTCCCATTATCCTTGACCATTAGCTATGCATGCTGGGGCTAATGGGAGTGGGAATCTAAGATCTACAGAAAAGGGCAATACAATATTTTAGATAAGTGAGCTAGGGCCAGGTAGTTGAGAACAGCAGCTGAATGCCCTGAAACTGAATCTTTACCATGCACTCATCAGGTGGCCTTAAAAGCATATTTTCTGTCTTTCTCTCTTTCCTCTCTCTCTCTCTCTCTCTCCCTCCCTGTGCCCCAAATCTGTGCCAGCATTACAAGACAGTTGTAATGGCTAGAGCAGGCATAGGCAAACTCTGCCCTCCAGATGATTTGGACTACAACTCCCATCATCCCTGACCACTGGTCCTGTTAGCTAGGGATGGTGGGAGTTGTAGTCCCAAATCATCTGGAAGGCAGAGTCCGCTAGAGCAAAGTTTCCCAAATTTGGGTCTCCAGCTGTTTTTGGACTACAACTCCCATCATTCCTAGCTAGCAGAAACAGGGGTGATGGGAACTGTGTTCCAAAAGCAGCTGGAGACCCAAGTTTGGGAAACTCTGAGCTAGGGTGAAGTGCTTAAGAAAAAAGTGGTAAATATTATTAAGTGCCCGCAATATTTTCATGTCATTTTCAGCTCTGGATTCAAAAGGTCCCCAAGCATGTCAAATTAACAAATATAACTTCTACAGAGGGTCTTATCTCAAAATGGTTCAATTGGCATCTTATTTCAGAGGATACTGCAAAAAAGAAGTGTGGCCCTACAGAGAGCACTGCATTGGTAAAGCGATAATAAGTGGAGAGCAATCTTTTCTGATCCAAATCACAGAGGGGAGTAAATTTCAGTTTTGTATTCCCACCAAGGGGTCATTATATAGGACCAACAAGGCAGCAACATACTGAACAATTTATTGGGCAGCCTTTGCCAACCTGGTATCTTCCAGATGTTTTGGACTACAACTCCCATCAGCCATCACAACCTTGGTGCCTGAGGAAGAAAGGAGCAAGGAGTCCCAAACATCTGGAGGGCATCAGTTTGGCAAAGGGAGACCAATAGGGATGTACACCTGTGTTTTATATTCTGCACCCTAATCACCATGGACTATTAAAGACTAAATTAGGGATTGACAAAACATTTACGGGATTGTGATCACTGCTCTCAGCCAAACGTTTAAAGAAGGCCTTGTTTATACAGACAGCACCACCTTTAAACACACAGAATCCAAATGCCTGGAATCCAGACTAAGTTTGCCAGATGTTCCTCATTTCAAGCCATCACCCCTTACTCCAGATGCCTGCTCTACAGAACATTAAAAAGGGACACCCCTTATTCAACCACTTCCATAACATTCCACAGAAGAGACATCACAGAGGCAGACCACATCCCTCATTCTGAAGAAATTCAGTTTGGCAACCCCGATCAACTCAGGCTCCCATGGCCCGCTGTTTGTTCAATTCTAAGACAGTCACTTGCTTAAAATTGGAGTCACTTGTGAGCAACTTGGGAGGTGGAGGGAGGGAGGGGGAAAGGGGAAGTCTTTCTTTAAGGCCGAAACATAAGAGAGAAACTTTTATTTTTTAAAAAAACAAACCAACCACCAAGCCACTTGCAATGAGATCGGAGGAGGCATCAGGCCTGAGTTAAGTGAGCAGCCTGGTAGTCTTAATGAAAAGCAGCACTTCCCCTAGTAGTAGTATTCTGGTCCCTTTGTTTCCATTTGCCCCGGTTACCCACTTTCGACCTCTTCAGTAGTAGTCTTCACTCAGTTCTCTCACAAACAAGTCCTCCCACCCTCCCCTTAACTCCCCTCCTGCTGCGTTGCATTCCTCCATTTCACTGGCAAGGGGAAAACATGAGCCCTTGCGAAGGCTTAAGCAAAGAAAGGGGCTTGGGAAGGGGAGAGAGAGAGAGAGAGAGAGATGGAGGGAGACAGACAGACAGCCCTCTTCAAGTTATGACGGCAAACAGCATGACTGAAGTTCTAGGCCTCCACATCTCAAGCTGACCTTTGCAGGAGGCCTCGCTGCAAAAGACTCAGGTATTTAAGCGCAGCTGGGAACACATTCTTTCCCAAAGCACACAAAGATATTTCAGTGGGAAGATCAAGACATTCAAAAGATGAAGGAAGGGAGCGGGGAAGAGAAAAGAAAGAAAGAACAGGAGATAACCAAAGAGTGACAGAAGACGGTGGGGGGGGGGGGGAAGAGTCAGATCCTTCAGATCTTCAAGACAGATCAACCCCACATGTTTCCATGTTGAAAGTTACTCTGCAAAGGGGGGGCGGGGGTGGAGAAAGCAAGTGGAAGCAGGATCCAAATGTTGTAGCCTACCTTTAAAAAACAAAAAAACTTATCTATGTTTTTAAAGTTCCCGTGACATTCTTAAGGCAGCTATTTTTTAAATATGTTTTTTGGTCTTTCAAGGAAGGGGGGGGAGAGGATAAAGGCTTTACTTTTTATTACTGTCCTTGAAACAGCTTCATGTCCTGCTTTAACAAAACGCAGGCCCATTAGGGCTTATTGTTGTAAGGTATCTGGTTGCAAGATGCTCACCATCTGTAGAGAACCAAGCCTGCTCCTTAAGTGGATCTTACAGACCTTCCTTTTAAAGTGCATGTCGTGCTGCTACGGCCTTATAATCGTGCCGCCCGTTAGTTTATGTTTACATGTCATCCCTATGGGAAGGTTAAGGGGAAGCTCTTCCATACTGTAAGGCAGCCACTTAAGAGAGAGAGAGAGAGAGAGAGAGAGAGAGAGAGAGAGAGAGAGAGAGAGAGAGATCTCCAAAATCTTGGAAGAGCTCAACTTCCCAAGCTATGCCGAACTTTGGGAAAAGTCCTGCTCCAAAGTTCAATGGATCCATAAATCACCTTAAACTAGTCAGCAGAAACTCAAAGCACAAGAAATTACCAAGACGTTTAGCTAGCAAAATGCCATTCCCCCACCCCTCAGAACTTATACAATCATATAATTAAACAATAAATTTCTTTTTATTTTTTAAAAAAATCACAGTTTGCCCAGTTAAAACAGATCTGTACAGAAAATCCCCACATACATTAAGTAAACCAATTAGGGATGTTTTCATAGCCACTTTTTTTTTTAAAGAAAGATCTTGACCACACTACAAACTTAATTGTAGCCAGATGCTATCAAGCTGCCTTAAAGGAGTTTTAATTCCTGTGTGAAGCAGAGTCTCCAGTGTAAATTTCTACATGGGCTCTCTTTTTTTCCTCTTTCAAAAAAGTGCCTCCACAGGACACAATACTGAAAAGTGTTTTCCACAATCACGTAGCAGTTCCCCTTCAGCTTCAAGGAGAATGTCTCAAGTTTCTCAAACTACCACCACTTATACTGATAAAAGTGGTACTTGTTTGTCACTCCCTGTACTGTGTTGGGGAGCAGGCCTGTGTCATAGACAAAGCACACAGAACTTATCTTTCCAGGTGTCTTTTGTGGGTATCCCTGCAAAAAAACAACAACACAACACCACCCTGACCAGCACAGCTGTTTTCTCCTCTGTGATTAGCCTCTAGCCTTACAAGAACCCTCAGACCTTGGTTTTCAACCAAAGTAATGGAAAGTCTATACAGGGAGCCTTGTAAATTAGGGAGCTAAGCTTTGCTGCACTGCAGTTGGCAATCCACAGGCGTTCAGGTGGGTTATCCAAGGTATATGAAGAAAGCTCTGGATTGCTGTCACTGCTGTTGAGAAAACATTGTGTGAATCTGCAGCCACATTGTCTGGCACATGGTTTTTGGTCAGAAATATTGTGTTTATAGTTTTCAGGGGAAGCAAATATGTAGCTTACATCACACTACTTTGCCAAAAAAAAAAACCAACAACAACAACCCCCAAACAACACCCTGATTGCTTGGTGTGTGCAAGCACACAAACATGTGCACATTTGTCTTTCTCCCCTCCCGGCTTAATTTTATTATGATAACTGAAGCCAGTTTGGTTCCAACACCTTCCCCCCACAAATAAGTGCCAATCTGCAAAAGTGGGCCATCTGCTAGCTATAGCCCCATGTGGTGGGAAGGCCAGCTTCACTAACTTTACAAGAGAAAACTTAACAGTTAGCAGAGAGAGGCTACCTTATTGGCTGCTATGATATATGAGTATGCCATAAGAGGGCAGTTTTGTGCACATTAACTTTTGTGTGATACATTCAGAATCCAATGTAAACAAAACTTTTTTTTCAATTTCACTTTTGTTGCACTGAACTGCCTAAAGTGGAATAGCTTCAAGGAAGCAATTAATACACAAAGCAGCCCCGAGAGAGAGGGAAAGACACCTAAACCAAGTCTGAAGTGTTTATTTTGACTCGGGGAAATCCCAAATTCATAAAAAAAATATACCTTATAACACATACAGTATGAAGGATGTGATTGAGGTAAAGAAGGCGTGTTTGCCAAATCTAACCTAGGAGCGGAAAACAGCCAGGGGGAGGGAGACAAATAGCCTTCACACTCCTCCATAAAGCTTACATGCTAAAACAACTTCCAATTAATTTTTTTTAAAGTATGGTTACGTACAGGTCCGGAAAGATGAAGACACATTGCAGACACCAGCCAAGGGGAAAGGGGAGTCACCTGTCAACTGCTAGCAGACTAGACAAATAACAGTAACTCATCCACAAGCTGAGAAAACTGCTGGACTTTAATATCTTTCAGACAGGAGGAGAAGCAATGTCTGGTGACCACTGGCTTGGGGGGGAAAGGCTTCTCAGCTAGTTCCCTTTAGTTAACAACAATGAGATTCTAGTCCAGAAATTGCTAAAAGCAGCACCTCTAACTGGCAAATGACTTGGCAGCCTTTACTGAGACCATGCCTACCATCCCCTATGACAGTGTTTTTCAACCTTTTTTGGGCAAAGGCACACTTGTTTCATGAAAAAAATCACGAGGCACACCACCATTAGAAAATGTTAAAAAATTTAACTCTGTGCCTATATTGACTATATGTAAAGTAATTCTCTTGAATAGGAATCAAATAAACACAATTTTTCCCACGGCACACCAGGCAACATCTCGTGGCACACTAGTGTGCCACGGAACAGTGGTTGAAAAACACTGCCCTATGAGATATTATTCCCATTTCATAGCTGAGGAACTGAGTCTGAAACCTACCGACTTGCCAAAGACCACACAAGGTGTCCATGGCAGGCAGCAGTGGAACTGGAACCCGGGTTCAAGCCCAGCTCTCAGTTCAGTTACATACAAGAATAAAAAAAAAAAAAAAAAAACCCCAAGAAACAACTTCTTGCCTTTTTGGAGAACAGCACAGCACAAAGTACATATCTGCTTAAAAGGAAGGTTTTCAGCATAAAATCATAGGATTGTAGAGTTGGAAGGGACCCTGAGGATCCTCTAGTCCAACCCCCTACAATGCAGTCGCCCCATACAGGGATCGAACTTGCAACCTTGGCATTATCAGCACCGTGCTTTAACCAACTGAGCTATCCAGCTCCATCAATATATTCCTAATCAAAAGCATGCATTAGATGGGTGGGCTGAAGGTTCAAATGAAGTTTGCTCACCTGAACAGAAAGTTACCTGCTTGGTGTTTTTCAGAGTGGCACTGACATTAATAGCTCCATGCCTTCTGCCACCTCAGTGTCAACAGAGGTTAGACATGCAAAAGCCTTCTACAATGTTATCTGAACTTGGGGAGAGTGTTCTGTGTGTGCAGGGGTGTGTGTGTGTGTATATATGTGTGTGTGTGTCTATACACACACCAAAAAAAACATACACATGCATACACACATATAAACACTGTTTGATCTGGGCAACAGCAAATATGGTTGTCAGGCTCATGCAACTGGTGCAGTTCAGAGATTGTGAAAGAAAATTGGCTTGCTAGGGCTTCAAACTTGGAAACTTGCCTTTACCACAGAAAGATACTGGGGAAACAGAGGCTTGAGCAAGCATATACCTCCACAGAGATTAAAACAAACAGGTAACACACACTGATGCCATTTGCACAGCCAAGAACTAGAAGAAGCCCCTCGCCTATCTGGAGCCCCTCCAGATTTGCCCTGGTGTGAGTGAAAGCCAAATTAGAACCAGCTGCCTTTCCAACCCTATCGCTGGAAAAGACCATAAACACTGCTGTAAGCTAGAAACACAACAGATGCAATTCAGGAACCCTCCTCTTAGAGGCAGGCCATAGTTGAAACAAGCTGAAAACAGAAGAGATGCCTGAAGCCCTTTGATGTCCCATGAATCACAGAAACACTCACAAAAATTCCTGTAAACCAGATGTCAAATACTTACCAGACTGAGAAAGAAACTCCCAAAGCAAGACAGAATACACAGAACAGAGGGGAGAGGGAGAGAGCAGGTCCTTCTGCTCTATAGATCCTTGTTCAACCAATTCCCATTTATGAAGGGGAAAGGGAGGGGAGAAAGAGAATAAGGTGTCAGAAGATTATACCACTCTGTCACGATTAAGATAGAGAAAGAATACGCTGGTGTTGCCATGTTGTGAGGAACTAGTCTTGCCCACTTTCATCAGCCTATGCCACCAAAGAAGGGTCTCTCATCACTCTCCTGGGGTACTGAATTGGGAATAGGACCACCTTTTAATGCAGCTTGAATTCCATTAACTAGGAAGGGCTGTAAGTCAATGGTAGAGTGCATGCTAAAAGGCCTAGGTTCATCTCCAGGTCAGGCTAGGAAAGGTTCCTGGCTGAAACTCTGAAGAGCCACTGTCAGTCACTGAGTGTAGACAGTTCTGAGCTTGAGAAACCAAAGGTCCAACTCAGTTCATATATACCTGGAGCGCACACCTCTTTTACTCAATGGTTGGAATTCTGTCCCTAACAATAATGTCCCATACCTGAAGCCATCTCATTGGCCAAACAGATTTCCTTTGGCTTAAAGACACACTAGCAAGCCATACAAGCTATTCTCCAAGAATACATGTGTTTTATGTCTCCTTGTAAGTTACAAAGTTCAGTCACACGGGCTGCCACAGTAATAATATGGATTTTCTCGTTCCATCATCACATAATTGCTTCCCATTTTCTATATGTAATCCGCATATTTCGACACTAGCTGGGGATGAAGCTGGCAAACTAGTATTTCATTACTCATTCACATGCCTAGATGGTGCTCTTCCCAGCTCCTCTTAATGTGGTTTAAAGTGGTAACAATTAACGCATGTCTCAAAGAACAAGAGTCGCTTTGAAGTTCTTTTTTGATGTCTAAGAGAGCTTTAGGAACTGGTGGGTCTTAAGAACCACAATGTACTGCTTTCTTTATTATGGAGAAATACAGCCCTCCCCCCTCAAGCCAGAAATAAATGCCAAGTTGTTAAGGTTCATTAAAAAAAAAAAAAGTATCTTTGCCAAAATCTACTCCAAAGGACAAGCATATGCACATATACCCACTTTGCAAGATTTGTTTAAAGGAGCAACAGACTCTCAAAAAGTCATTCAAAGGAAGTTATCTTACCTGAACCCATTCTCCACAGTTTCTGTAG
The DNA here is from genome assembly GCF_009819535.1 of Lacerta agilis. Classification (NCBI taxonomy): domain Eukaryota; kingdom Metazoa; phylum Chordata; class Lepidosauria; order Squamata; family Lacertidae; genus Lacerta; species Lacerta agilis. The sequence goes on along the minus strand of NC_046313.1, from coordinate 21,386,646 downwards.
CTCGGACGCTTGCTGTAGCCCTCAATGCCTTACTGGATAGCCCTAGCACGGATGGCAAAAGTTTGTTCTTAAAGTCTGCACAGCTCCATTCCTCTTCTTCATTCAAGGTAGGGAGATAGCCACAGTCAACTTTTAAGCTCCCCAGTCCATTGCTGTTAATGTAAGCAGGATTTTCTCCCCCACTCCTTACATATTCGAGGTATATATCAGAAGTTAAAAACATCTGGTAAGCATTTTCCTCCATCACTGTCTGAATCTCAGTCTGTGCCTGATCAAACATTATAGAATCGATCTGCTGCTTCTTGATATTATCCCTTATGTAGGTCTTAGTGGCAGGCTTGAGCTGTTTGGAGACAATGCTGTTGTTCTCAATGTACCGTTTGTATATAGCTTTGGCTACTCGTAAAGTTTTGGTATCCTTAAGGTCCATCTGCCTGAAGCCATTGCAGGCAAACCAGAAGTCCAAAGTATCCACACATTTTTCTCTTTCCAGGAAGGTCCGGAAGAGATAGGCACCATCTTGATCCGCCAGTAAGGAATGCAAGGATTTGGTCCATCGTGCTAGAGGAGAGTCCGGGAATGCGCTGCCTTCTGGCTCCCCAAGGCCATCTTCATTCCTCCTTGGTGTGGAAGAAACTGACATGGCCTTGAAGCTTTGGTTTTTCATGGCAAACAAAGTGGCAGCCAGGTGGCATGGTGTCTCTCCTTCTTCCCCTGGTACAGGGGGGCGTGGGGCATCTTCTCTGAAGCTGCTGCTGGGGTCTGGGAGGTGAGTCAGTAACGCTGCACTGCTCATGGTTCCGGGAGTCCCTTCTGGCAGGACTTTTTCTTTTTAAGTTCCTCAGTAATCTGTATGTGTGTTGTCTCTCTCCCGCTCTCTTTTCTTTCTCAAGTCAGCAGGGGATTCTTCAGAGTCTTCTCTCTTGAAGGGGGAAAAAAAGGAAAAGAAAGAGGGGGGGAAGTATTGATCTAATCAAAACCAGATCCACCCAACATCAAAGTCAAAAAGTAAACAGGCTTTTCAACTCTTCACATTAAAATAAAGAGGCAACCGCAGCTATCTGCAGTGCTAATCAAAAGTATCAGATACGCTTTTCAAAGAGGAAGATTGAACTCTGGGCACACTTTTAACTTTGGTGTGGAGGGAGCAAAAAGAGTGGGGGCGGTGGCAGAAACAAAAATGAAGTCTTAATTATTGCATTGCCCTATAAAATCAAAACACGCAAAAGAAAAGAAAAGAAACCCCCCTGTGAACTTTTCCCTCCTACTAATGATAACATCTGAGAAGTCCCAGGAACAATACTGGATCCCTTGTGTTGTTAAACCTATTTTGTGTGCAAGCACACACACACACAAATCCTTCAAAATTTTGCCTCCCTCTCTTTCTTCGGTAGATAACTCAAACCAAAGAACAAAACGTGCTTTCCTCAGCATCTGGTTTCCATTTCTCTGCCCCCCCTCCCCCAAAACCCTTCAACTCCTTAAACATTTAGATTATGATCACCAGAAACCCTTCTAAGCACAATGCTGGATGCTCCTCTGAAAAAAAAACAAAAAAAAACAAATGGCATATTGAGAAAGTGTTTAAAAGAAAATTGGGGGGGGGAGAGACACACACACACACAATCTTGACCACAGTAGTGTTTTAGTTTAAAAACTAGGTCTGTCTGACTCATTTCTGATCAGTTGCCTACAGCCTTCAAAGGCATCCCATGGACTTGCTTAAGTTATACCATTCACATGTTAAAGACATCCACATGTTAAAAAAACTTCCAACCACTTGGAAGAAAAGGATTCCAATTCTCACTCCCCACCATCTCCCTTGCTCTGGTTGTCATGCACTTTTCTTCTCAAACTTAGCCAGTTTCCACCATTAAAGATGGACTAATAAGATCTTGAGAAGTTTTGTGGCTTCTTCCAAACATCCATCCTTAGTTCACTCCGGAGAAAAGGGGCTTGCAAAGACTTCGACCAGTTTCTTTAAACACACACACACACACAACCAACCAACATCCAATTTTTAAAAAGTTGGTTTACGAAGTTATGTGAAGAGTTCAGAAGATGTCATAAGATACTCATAAGATGTCATTTCTCCACACCACCACCTCACGACAGGGGTGGAGATTTTAAACGCCTGCTTGCCTTTAAAACAAACAAATACAAACTACTGTCAAGAAAGTATTTCCCCCTCTTTCCTGTAATGTACCTGAACGCGTGCAGAAATTCCAAGCCCGGCTGTTATATTCTCCAGCTCCCCCCATCAAAGAGAGTGAGCGAGTAAGAGGGCGACTGGTAGGGGGGAAGATTTAAAAGAAGACATTGTAGTCCACCGAGCTGCTAAAATGCAACCCTTAAGAGGGGGTTAAAAATAAAGGTTTTTTTTTAGTAACCCTCCAGAAATGGCGACTGACTGGAGGGAAGGGGGGGAAAGGCCGAGAGATCTCAGGAACCGAGAAGAGGAATTGGGAGGGTGAAGGTGGGGAGGGGGGGGGAGAGAAAGAGAGAAAGCCACAGAGAAGTCTTAAGCCAGTTGCTTTCTCCGAGCCCTGTGCAGCAACTGACCCCTAAGTAAGCCCGCAGCGCCTCTTTGGAGTTCGCGGGGGGTGCCGAGAGAAGTGGGAGGGGTGTAAAGGAAGAGTGGGGGGAGAGGGAGAAGAGGCAGGGAGTCCTCGCATCCTCGCTGCATCCCTACCTCCCCGCACATAAAGAAATGCACATCCTTCATCTCGACCTCCCTTCCCAATCTGAAAAGTCCAAATCTGAAAATGGACCCTTCTTTCCCCCACCACCACCACCCACGCACACACCTTACCGGGATATCTGCAGTTGGGGTGCGTTGGTTGGAGGTGGGTAAAGGGGGGGCGGCTTGTCCTGTGCAAGACCCCACTCCTTCCCCAGATCTCTCCCGTCTCTCGAACACACAAACACAACACACACACACCTCTGCCGTTTATTATTGTTCGCGTACAAACCCTCGACTATCGCCTCACCAAGCCCTGCCTGCTCGTAACTAACGCATAAATAGCTTTCCTTAACAACTTCAAAGCTCAAGCCAAGAGGACATCAAAGCGATCGGGAGAAAGCTGGCGCGGGGGGGGGGGGCGGCGGAAGAGAAACAGGCAAGCAGGCAGCTGGGGAAACGCGTACATTCTTGTGCAACTTACCATTGATCCAGTAGTTTTTAGTGGGTCTTTTTTTCTTCTCTCTTCTCCTTCTCTTTTTCTTTTCCCGCCCCCTCCGTAAACGGGCGCTCGGTACTTCTTTTAAATAAAAAAAACCCACCTCCCTTAGCCTTCCCACCTCCCCTTCTCTCTCTCTCTCTCCCTTTACAGAATGGAGAAAAGTAATCCGCAGCGTTGCGCCGATTCCCCCTATATTTTCATCACCCGCCTCTTCTCATGCTTCATAATAGCATCTGAGAGTTTAAAAGGGGGGGGGTGCGGGGAGAGCGAGAGCGAGCGAGCAGGACATTGCACGCGAAACGTATCAGCGGAGAGAGGGAGAGAGTTTCAGCATGATCCTCTCCCTTCCTTCACGCCCCGCTTCTTCTTTAAGCCGAAAGGAAAAGGGAGGGGGGGGGAGAAATAAATAAATATATATATATCAAAAGACCTGATCCCTCCCCCACTTCTCCTGACCCCCCACCCGCCCCCCTTCTTTCAACTCAGGTCCTGTTTCAAGCAGTCATTCCATGCACCAAATGTCCTCCGGGCTATTCCAACAAACACTGAGCTGTGGGTTTAACTGTGCACATCAAAGTGAACAACCGAGAGAACGGTCCTGTAAGGGAGATAAGCGTCTTTTTTCCGGCAACACCTTCCGCCTTAAAATAAAATAAAATATATATGTGTGTGCGTGTCTCTGTGTGTGTGTGCATCTGTAAAGGTATGCGGTTCTTACTATCGGAAGATCAACCGGCATTACGTACTGGCATTGCTCGGCAGCTACAGGGACTAATTATTCCCCCCACACTTTGGATGGTTTTTCTTTCTTTCTTTTTTATTTTACTCTGAAGCTCTTAGATTTATTTTATTATTATTATTATTGCTTCTTGAGTTGCTACCAAGTTGCCAGGACCTTATCAAAGGGAAACAATCTCTAGCCAACTCCCCCAGGCTTTGGAACGTCAGAAGTAAGTGATCCTGCCGCCCCAATCGTATTATCCCTGCAATTCTCTCAGTGCTGCAGGAACCTTAAAGGGACAGGCAACATTCCCGCCTCCCGGTTCTGCCAGCTACACTCCCTTGCCTTTAACCCGTTCGTTGCTCAATCAACTTAGCCCTTTCTTCACAAACTATCCTCCCCACCCCCCCCACCCCACACCTCCAATACACCGCCCCTCCTTCACCCCATGAGATAACTATCAATTGCTGTTTGAACTCTCTTCCTTTTATTTTCCCATACAATGCAGAGCAACTGCTGTATTGCTCTTTTGGAGAGGTGGCGGGCGGGAGAGGAGGGAGGATGGAATGATCAACTTTAGTAGTGCAAGGACTCTGAAATCATTTTGCGGTAGAGTCCCCCACCCCACCCCACTCCCGCGCGCTTCCCCCCCCCCCACTGCCTTTTCTTCTTCTTTAAAGTTTCATGTTAGAAGAATATTGGCCTTTTCCTTTTCCTTTCTTTTTATGTATTCTGCATCTTAACTAAACAATATCTGATTGTAATATTACTGGCACACCAACAAAACTCTGTCCCCCCCCCCATATGTTAAATATTAAACAGACACGGAATGCTTTAGAAAAGACTTTAGACAAAAGGTTCTAATTAGAGATTGGATCTGGCGTGCAGGTTTCGGGCCAATCCACCTCCCTTCCCCCCACTGCACTCAGTCCCCTTATGAAGTCTGGGTCTGTTGTCTTTTAGAGCTTTTTCGTTTTTTTTATTTTATTTTACGGGCAGCCTTAGAACACGGAAATCCAAAACCTCTGAACTTTATGGAAGTTCCAGTGCCATAATGCATCTGAACTCAGCGGTTCCAGTCTGTTTTTCCTCTTCGTTTAATTTACTCCTTTATGCGCGCACAGAGGTGCGGGAGGGCGCGGGAGCGTGAACACACACACACACACACACTTCTTGTCTTCATCTATTCTACGTGCTTATTTTTAAGGGATTTAATTTTTTTATTACATTTACAAAACAAGCAAGACTAATAAGCATGAATAAAACTTGGCCACTGGGGTATTCTCTTCCCACCCCCTTCAATAGTAGAAAGATGGTCTTTAATCACATTACTATAATTAGTTTTTATCATACAGCCCAGAGACCCAGCCCATTGTGCTAGGAGCTGTACAAAAACATGGGGAACCACAGGACCTTTTTTTCTCTCTCTAAGGGAAGGTACTATAAAGAATATATGTAGGTGGCTTGCAGCCTGATCCTCAGTCCCACAACAGCCATGGAATTACTTCCAAGTAAATGTGCCTGGATTATTATGCCACAAGGCAATAAAATGAAAACTATGCACACATTTTTTGGAAGGAAGTCCGGCTGGACAAAGTGGGCCTTTTGTGCATCTTTGATAATTACTTAGGATAATTCTCATCAAATGCAAGGTACTTTCTCCCAACTCCCCACCACTACCAACCTTCTTCATTTGGTGTTGTTCATTTGCATACAAAGAATTAGCAACAGGATTTTCAAAGGCAGAACACTTCTTAGAGTGCCTTGAAAGATTAAGGCCCTAGTTGCACTCAATACTCTATGGTCACATCTACATCATACATTTAAATGCAGCACGTTGTTTCTCCCAGGGAATTTTGGAAGCTTTGGTTTGTAAAGGGTGCTGGGAACTGTAGGTCTGTGAGGGAGCAGCCTACAGCTCCCAGGATTCCTTGGGGGAAGCCTTAAATGTACAATGTGAATGTGTGTCTCATGGCTCTTTGAACATGGAGCACTGATTCACCTTTCCGTCTCATTGCCACTATATGGGCATCAACCTCGTTCTGTGGGGTCTACCACTGTGGCCTATGCTACCGGTAGCAGTTTAGAAGGCAAGAGGAAACCCAGAAGCATTACCCAGGCATCATGGCTGGTTCCATCCCTTGGATCCCCATTGGCTGGGCAGAGAAGGCAAGGCAGGATGCCTAGGAGACAGTATTAACCAGGCTATTCCCCTGTTGTGGGGGTTTTGAGCATACTTGTGAAGTGTCACCAGATCTAAACAGCAACAACAACCCTGTGTCCCAACTATTAAAAAAGGTAAAGGGACCCCTGACCATTAGGTCCAGTCGTGTCCGACTCTGGGGTTGCGGCGCTCATCTCACGTTAATGGCCGAGGGAGCCGGCGTACAGCTTCCGGGTCATGTTGCCAGCATGACAAAGCCACTTCTGGCGAACCAGAGCAGCGCACGTTTACCTTCCCGCCGGAGCGCTACCTATTTATCTACTTTCAAACTGCTAGGTTGGCAGGAGCTGGGACCGAGCAACGGGAGCTCACCCCATCATGGGGATTTGAACCGCCAACCTTCTGATCAGCAAGCCCTAGGCTCTGTGGTTTAATCCACAGCGGCACCCGCGTCCCTAAAGGTAAAGGGACCCCTGACCATTAGGTCCAGTCGTGTCCGACTCTGGGGTTGCAGCGCTCATCTCGCGTTAGTGGCCGAAGGAGCTGGTGTACAGCTTCCGGGTCATGTGGCCAGCATGACTAAGCTGTTTCTGGCGAACCAGAGCAGTGCACGGAAACGCCATTTACCTTCCCGCCGGAGCGGTACCTATTTATCTACTTGCACTTTGACGTGCTTTTGAACTGCTAGGTGGGCAGGAGCTGGGACCAAGCAACGGGAGTTCCCCCCCCGTCACGGGGATTCGAACCGCCGACCTTCTGATGCATACCCTGCAACATTTCTCTGATGAAAATAGGGATGCCCTAATTAATAATGATAATGATAATAATGATGTAACAATAATTTTATTATTTATAGCCCCTTCCCATCTGACTGGGCAGCCCCAGCCACTCTGGGTGGCTGCCAACATTTATAAAAAAGATAATAAAACATTAAACATTAAAAACCGTCTCTGTATAGTACAGGGTTGCCTTCAAATGTCTTCTAAAGGTTGTATAGTTACTTATCTCCTTGGCTTCAGGGTCACATATCCTCCAACATTTCTCCAATGAAAATAGGGATGTGCTAAGGAAAAGCGGGACATTCTGGGATCAAATCAGAAACCGGGATGGCTTCTGTAAATCTGGGACTGTACCTGGAAAATAGGGACAATTTACATAGAAATATGATAAAAAATCTAGGGGACCCAGGTGGCGCTGTGGGTTAAACCACAGAGTCTAGGGCTTGCTGATCAGAAGGTCAGCCGTTCGAATCCCTGCCACGGGGTGAGCTCCCGTTGCTCGGTCCCAGCTCCTGCCCACCTAGCAGTTCGAAAGCACATCAAAGTGCAAGTAGATAAATAGGGACCGCTCCAGTGGGAAGGTAAACGGCGTTTCCGTGCGCTGCTCTGGTTCACCAGAAGCGGCTTTGTCATGCTGGCCACATGACCCGGAAGCTGTCTGCGGACAAACGCCGGCTCCCTTGGCCTATAGAGCGAGATGAGCGCCGCAACCACAGAGTCGGACACGACTGGACCTGATGGTCAGGGGTCCCCTTTACCTTTATGATAAAAAATAGAAGAAATAAGTAACTGTTCGGTAAAAGTGTATTTAACAGGTAACGTACAATGAGGATGTTTGGAAGTCTTTTTTAAAACCTCAACTGCTTTTTCTTCTTTATTTTGTGTATGTATTGTTTTCTTTTCTCTCTCCCCCCCCCCCAATAAATTGTAGTGTCATATGTATTGTGAGGTATACAAAGTATCTTTGCTTCAGTTGCCATCATTTTCTTTTTTGGTACAAACAAAAACAGAGAGTGTTGTATAAATGTATGTTTTTAAAAATAATACAGATTGAATTTTAAAGAAGGGGGGGAATAAAAATAAATAAATGAGCTTATGTGTGTCTGAGTGACCTAAATGGCCGTAGTCTTACTAAGACCAAAGGCATCCCCTTAAGAGCACCCCTCCTACAGGCTAATGCAAGAACAACTCCATCAATGTATCACGTGGCTCAGATTCGGTTACCTTTTTTGTGAATGCAATTTATGTTAAGTCCCTTGGAAATACACTAAGAACGCGTGCAGCCTATAATTAGCCCTGCAGACCAACTTCTTTTAATTACAAACATTCATTTATTTTGCTATTGGATGCATTTCATGCAGCGACCCGCAACGCAAGCAGCAATGGTGTAGAATGGCTCAACCAGGCCACTGTCGCAGCTCCTGGCCAGATACAAATGCTGACTGGTCAATAAAGACAAGTGCAGAGCGTTTTAGAATCCTAAAAATATAGGGGCGAGAGATTTCTTCTGGAATACTTAAAAAAAATTAATCGTATTTCCTTACTATGCATTAACTTGGGCCAATGATGCAAACTTGAATAAAATATTGGGGGGACCCAGGTAAGCCCCACCCTGCATAATCGATCACATGAATAAAATATTGCATAATCGATCACATCATTCAGCGTGCACACACCATTTGAACGGCAATGCCCATCAACTGGGGGGCAGCCCCCTCAAATACTTTATGGGGGGGGCAAAAGGTACCTCAGCCCCTAGAAGTTGGCTTGGGCCAAATCCTGACTCGGTTTTAAATAAAATTCAAAGAATTTTACTAACTTGAGGTTGATTTCAATCATAGAAATGGTAAAACAGATTTACACATGTGGAGGCTGGGAGTGGGACATCTGAAGGCTGGCGACAATGTCAGAGGTGTCTGGCTCCCAGAACTGGCTGTCTTTGGAGTAAATGACAGGGATGGGGAGGGTGTCTTCACATTCCCAGACCAGGACTCGCAGATAAGAGAAAGCCCCTGTCATAGCTGTTCTCCCAAGATCTGGAGGCAAGGGGAAGGAGACTTCTGTTTACACAGCGCCCCGTTCCCAATCCGATTCGATTGTGGGAAGACTTGCATTCAGGTACACGCATGCCTAGAGCACTGCAGCCATACTCCACCCCTTCGCCTGCCGCGGAAGGAAAGGTGCCGCGCGCTGCCTCCCAAACGGCAGCGTGCGTGCCAAACGCAAGCACCTCCCGCCGCCCCATCGAGGGAACCCCACAGATCACCGCGTTTGGCAACTCGGCCGCTCTCTCGCGCCCCAAGCCGCGCCGATGGGTGTCGGCCAGGCACCTCCCATTGGCCCTTAAGCCAGCTCTTACTACCCAGCCGGGATCCTCTGATTGGACAGTCAGGTGGCGGGGAGGCGGCGGCGGACGCACATGCTTACGATTGATACATTAGCAGAGCGCGCGGAGGAGGTGCAGCCCCGCGCTCTCCCTTTATTAATGAATGCTCCGCTCGGCTCTCAGGTGGGCGGGCACATCGGCCATTGTCACAGCGGATGGGCGGGGCTTGAGCGGGGTTGATACTATAGCTTCAACAGGACGCCCGCCTTCGCTCAGGCGAGCTTCAAAAACGCAGGAGGCGCCACGAGGCTCTCTGCAAAGCGAGGGGGGATGGGGGCGCATCCCTTTGAAAATGAAGAATATGGAAGCGGAAATGAACCAAATTTTTCTGGCTTAGCAGCGCTGCGTGCAAAACTTGCCCCGATGCGGAGCTACACCACATTTCCATTCCACTTAAAAACAGTCGCATAGGAATAGGATAACGCGCAGGAGGGTCATTTTTAAAAGCCCTTTCAAAGTACGAAGTAAAGTACTACTTGGATGCTTCATCGTGAAGGGGGCATGCGCACACTTCGTAGGCAACATTTTTCCAGTTCCTTACATAAGTTAAAACGAATAGCTTGACGGAGGGGGACTGGAGTGCAACCGACTATTAATTGCATGTGAGCAAAGTTCCCTGGCTGCACAGAGGGTTGGCTTGGCTTGGCTGCATCCACAGGAGCATGCCACTTAGTTGTGATCAGCCACAAGGGTGGGGGGGTAGCCAACATGGTGCCCTCCAGATGTTTTGGACTGCAACCTCTGTCAGCCCCAGCCAGCTGGGCCAATGGCCAAGGATAATGGGAGTCTGCATCATCTCAAAAGCACAACTGGAAATTGTCTACCCTGATCTCCACCCCCATCATTCAGCCCGGACACGGAGATCCATTTCCAAGGGCCTTCTGGTGGTTCCCTCACTGCGAGAAGTGAAGTTACAGGGAACCAGGCAGAGGGCCTTCTTGGCAGTGGTGCCCTTTCTGTGGAATGCCCTCCTATCAGATGTCAAGGAGATAAAGAACTACACAGTTTTTAGAAGTCATCTGAAGGCAGCCCTGTATTCGGAAGTTTTGAATGTTTTATTATGTTTTTATATGTGTTGGAAGCTGCCTAGAGTGGCTGGGGCAACCCAGACAGATGGGTGGGGTATATATATTATCATCATTATTATTATCATCATCACTACTACTACTACTACTTGCTAGTGTGCTGAACTGGTGTTCAGTTACAGGTGGGTAGCCGTGTTGGTCTGCCATAGTCAAAACAAAATCGAAAATTCTTTCTAGTAGCACCTTAGAGACCAACTGAGTTTGTTCCTGGTGTTCAGTTTTTCAGTAACATCAGTTGGGCTTGGTAGCATGTTTTTATTGTAACCTGTGCTGGGATTTATTTGTTAACCTCTGGAGAACCACGATCCACAGGACTCATGTCACTTCAGCACTGCATAGTCTACACAGGTTTTCTAATTTAAAGGTTCCACTTTGGATTTCTATAATCCTAAACAGGCTATGCACAAGGATCGGCCTGGATAGCTCAGTTGGTTAGAGTGTGGTGCTGATAATGCCAAGGTTGCAGGTTTGATCCCTGTAAGGGATGGTTGCATTACAGGGGGTTGGACTAGACTAGAGGATCCTCAGGACAGGATCCCTTCCAACTCTACGATTCTATGACCTATGATCCACATGTCTTCCTCTGCATGACTGCAATTGTTAAGGTTGACTGAAGGTACCACAGTTATGGTATTATTCATGCATGCAAACTATGTGACAAGAGCATTTGCATAGGCCTGCTTAGTGGCTGCTCCACAACTGGACCTCCCTCCCTGCAGAAGCCCTGCAAGACACAAAAGCACTCCAAGGGAAGCCTCACACATCTTTCCAAGTAAGTTTCCTTCTCATTTGCCAGTGTGGTGTAGACTGTGTAAACACAAAGCCTTTGAAATGCACAGGGGTCATTTCCCCCCCACAGGACACTTTTTGTGCTATAGTAGATCCGTTGTGGTCTGTGGGAGAGTTTAACAGTGAAGATGACTGCTATGGGTGGAGATGAAACAAAACAACGGATTGAGCTGAAAAGGGTAAACACAACAGCGGCATCCAAGATCCTTCATAGGGACCATTTTGTGATGCTGTCTCTGCGTAACCTCTTCCCGTCTTTGCCAGTTTGGAGCAACATCAACTCTTACCAACAAAACCATACAATAATTTGTAACGCTTGGGGCATGTGCATTGCTAAAAGCTAGGCTGATGGACTAGATAAGGAAATGCAGGAACAAGTAGCCCTTTCATGCTTTCCTTCATGCTTGAAAGTCAAGAGTTTCCTAAATTTCATCATCTCTGTAATTACATGTAGATGCCCTTGTTGTTAGGCCTAGAGGGAAGCCGATGGACACACGTAGCTTGTACACGCAGCATGGAAGTTGGATATTTTTGAATTTCCATCCGATTCTCCAGTCTGCCAATGGAAATGAATTCCCACATTGAGCAGATGGCAAAATTAACAATTCATATTTTGCTTCTTTGCCTGTCACCTGTTCATTAAGGCAGCGAAAGTGATACAAGGCAACAACTCAAAACCTAAAACTGACCCAAATAACCTCGCCCCAGTCTTCCGATGGTACACCCTTCAGTTTACTGTTGCCGTTACACACGACGTACACACACGTCTTACGTCTGAGTTTTTGCTTATCATCAAAAAGCAATAGTTTTGGGGCGCTTACTGTCCAAAAAGCAGTCTGAAAGTAAAGTAGAATCAAAGAAGGAAAAGATTCCAAAATGATTCCAGAAGCCAATGCAGAAAAAAAAATACGCAAGGAACTTTTGGGTGAAGTCAGACTTATAAAAAGAGAGCACACAGCATGTTCCTCTGCAGTGGGATAAGACCGGTTTCCTTCCCAGTTTGCTACTGACATGACTGATAAGCATATCAGTGAATTAACACACTGATTTTACCACCTCTGCTCACCACCCTCTAACTAAAAAATTAAACATGAATGCTCTATCTTCTCTTTCATTCCCATATAAATTAGAGAAGAAACTATTTTTATAATGCATATCTGCACGGGGGATTGTGGGGTGTTTCCGATGATATGATAGGAATCATAAAATTGTAAAGTTGGAAGGGACCACGAGGGTAATCTGGTCCAACCCCCTTGCAATGCAGATGAATCTTTTGCCCAACGTGGGGCTCGAACCCACATCCCTGAGATTAAGAGTTTCATGTTGTACTGGCTACATAGGAAGCTGCTTTCTACTGAGACGAAACTATTGGTGCATTCAGCTCTTGGGCTGGCCCTTCTGTTGGCAGCCACGGCTGTTCACTTCATCGAATCTGACCCTCTTTGAAAAAAGTTTGGACACCACTGTTGTAAACACTGGCTGGCAGTGCCTCTCCAGGATTTGAGACAGGGATCTTCCTTAACCCTAATTGCTGCTGCCTGAGTGCTGGAATAAAGACCTCCTCCATGCTGCGAAGCCACTTGGCCTAGGGGCAGGGCCCAGACTCACCCTGAACAGCTAAAAAAGGCCCCTGGGAGGCCGGAGGGACATTGCTGGAACAACTCTTGGTATGCAACAGCTGGCTAAAATGTTTTTTAAAATGTTTTAAATGGCACTAATTTTGGTTCTTCTGTCTTGTTTTTTGTTGGGTTGGTGTTGATTAAATGTTATTTGGAGCTGGTGGTTATTTTAATTTGGGTATAACTGTAAACTGTTGTGGTTGTTGTTATTGATTTCTATTGATTTATTGGTTTGTTTGTTTGTTTGTTGCTTGTATAGGATGTTTTGATTTTTAATGTTTGGTGTTTTGTTGTGTGTGTGTGTGTGTTTTTATATGTTGTAAGCCACACAGAGTGATATGGGAAACCCAGCCAGATAGGCGAGATATAAATTAAAATGAAAAAACAAACAAACAACAACAACAACAACAACTGGAGAAGCCATGGATTGAACCCAGAAATCTTCTATATGCAAAGAGGATGCTTCCAGAGTGGCCCCACTGCTCTAAAACACTATACAGTGGTATCTCTACTTACGTTCACCTCTGGTTACGTATCTTTCAGGATACCGGTATGTACACAGCAAACCCGGAAGTATTTTTCCGGGTTTCGCTGAGCAAAAGCACTCTACCGCGGCGCGCACATGCACATAAGTGGTCCCTCCAGTTGCGGAAGCCTTGGAATCTGACTGGAGGTCTAGAACAGATCCCGTTGGCAACCGGAGGTACCACTGCATCTGCCTTCACCCTTTAAAGTTCAAGTGAGCTTATGCTCAGTGCTACAATGGAAGTCAAGGGAGAATCCCTTTAAAATGTCCCAAGCATAACAAGACACTGCTGTACAGCTCCTTTTCATTTCAGTGGACTTTTGCAGGCGGCATTCTCTCAAGATGGCACCCAGTTATGAGAGAGGTTCATAAGGGAGGGAGTGGGACACACACACACAGAGAGAGAGCCATTTAGCACAGCCCTAATCTTGTGAATTGCAGAATATCACCTGGGGTATCCCCCATTTGGCTTGCAAACAAGCCACTAGCAAATCAGCAAGTCAGTATCGCAGCTAGTTTAAAAGAACATCTTATCATCTTTACCCTGGATAAATGCATGACATCACCGAAGCACCACGAAGGTGCTCTGCAACCTCTTTACTGCAAGGTGAATGTGATGCCGGAAAGTACCTGCCAGAAGTATAAATTGCAGTGGCTCCGAGAGAAGTCAAGATTTCACCCAGAATTGAAAACCTGCTATTCAGGCATGGCAACTAACTGACACCGTATACGCTGTCACACGCAATGCAAGTTGTAGCGTTCTCACCAGTGGTCACGTTGATAACAAGATCAAAGGCTTGCAACTACTTCAGCTGAAGTGATGGAACAGGTTTGATCAAAATGAAAGGAAAGCCCTGTATATAGAACACCATGAGAGGCTTGGAGCCCACATGTGAGTTAATACCTTTGAAGTTATTCTTGTTTTAATTGTAAATTGCTTCATAGATGCATTAAACTCCTCTCAGTAGTGTTCATACGTATATGTGGATTTTATAATAAGTCAGAAAGTATGTGACAAGCCACAAAGTGAAATTAATTACAGCTCCCAGATGAGTCAATATGGCACTTTTATCAGATCAAGGAAGTGGAGGACAGAGGAAAGCAAACCTTAATAGTACAGGTATGATCTTCAGTTACCACCCTTCCATCTCTCCAGTGGATGACAATTGCTCCCCTTCATTGCTTTAGACTACACATATGCACTCAGTAAGAGCTCTTATACCTCTAGCCAGAATTATCTGTATACAAAGTTGAGGACTGCCTTCTTGAATAATTAAATGGGCTTATATTTGATATATTAGGATTGCCATTTTTCATCGGTCTCTGCTCCTGTACTTTTAACGGTAGCTTGAGCCACTCATAGTAGCAGTTGGTAATGCTTGTTCCAGGGGTAGGGAAATTCTGGCCCACCAAGGGGGTCTTATTTAGCCCACAAGGCCATAGCCGGCAAACCACGCCCAGCTGTCAATCAGCTGGTGTCAATTGTGACATGGGCTGGTGTGTGCCAATTCTGCCTGGGCTGCAGGTGCCTATTCCCAGCACTGAGCCGTATTCTCCATGTTCTGAAAAATATCAGCGGTGGGTTTCTTCAGGGTAAAGAAAGTAAAGGGACGCCTGACAATTAAGTCTAGTCGCGAACGACTCTGTTTTTTCTGGTCACTTCATAATCGTTAATACATATGCCTACCAAAAGGACACCGTCCTATACTTCCTAAAGGTGGGGGGTGGGGACAGCGAAGGGGGAAATTTGATCCCCCCCACTGTGTTTATCATGTTGCTATACTTATGAGGAATGAAAAAGTTATCCAGGAGAAATATCCTTGAAATATTGTGTGGCTTGACCACAGCCTAACCCTTCTGGAAAAAGTCTCACTAAATTCAGTGCAATTCCAAGTATACATCTGCAATCCCATTTTACACACGTTGATTCACTTCCTACACTAACATCTCAAATGGCACTGCATGTTTGCATTCTCCTCTGAGCAGAATGTGCCCAAGGGCACATTCACACAAACGGCCTCTGCGCATCTCCCCACCCCCAACCTCTGATTCCCATACACATGGCTAGGAACTCATCTGGATGGTCTTAAGGAAATATTCTGATCTGCTTAACAGTCACAAAAATACTGCATCAGGCCAAGCAGTTGCAGTAGCCTGTTTGCCACAGCCAGTGCACAGCCAGCTCAGCTAGGGGGAAAAGGTGTGTTGAATCCAGGAGTGAGGATGTAGATGGGGCTGGAAGAAGGAAGCTGGAAAGGAGATGGACTGGCCAGCAGGAGATTCCTTCCTCTTTCCTGCCTGAGTCAGGCATATAGATCAGTAGCACGAGGGAGCTGCAAGTATGAGCTCTGACAGCAGGGGTGAGATAAGCAGGGAGGAGAGAATTTCCTGTGCAGGGAACTTCTTTTCCTTCCCAGTCTTCTCCTTACAGCCACCCCCTTTGCTCTCAGCTTCCTTTCCTTCCCATATGTAGGTTTTGCATTTCCTTCCTTTGTACTTGGAGGAAAAATATGGGCCGTTCCTGCCATTTTTTAAAAAAACAGTCAATATTTTTAAAAACAAAAGGGGGAGAGGAGATTTCATGCTACACAATGGCACGTGGTTACGTTTCACAGTAATTTAGTTGTGATTTAAATGCCTATCATTTTACTTGCTCACGCTCCTTTTAAGTACCCTTGGGTTTGAGCTGATTTCCATCAGGGAAGTCACCAGACAAGATGGCGCAATTTCATTTCCATGCAAGCAGGCAAGCCAGGCATAGGCAACCTTCGGCCCTCCAGATGTTTCGGCCTACAACTCCCATGATCCCTAGCTAACAGTGGTCAGGGATGATGGGAACTGTAGTCTAAAACATCTGGAGGGCCGAAGGTTGCCTATGCCTGATGCAAGCACTGCCTTTGCTATGCCAACACCAAGACAACTGCATTCATTTGTCCTAACGTTGCCCATTATGGAGAAGATAAGACTTGCATTATAGAAATGGAGCAGCCTTGTAAAGGTGATACAGAGTTGGTTGCATACCCCCCCCCGCGGGGGGGGGGGGGAGACAGAAGCACTTTCTTCCTCCATCTATCTTTACTTAATTATCAGATAGGACTGCTTAACCCTTCCTGCCATTTGTCTGATCAAAATTACATATGCACACCAACCAAGCTGTTTTCTCACCTTTGCAGGTGGAAAGGGTACTCTGTGTGTGTGAGAGAGGGGGGGGAGGGAGGGAGGGAGGTTTTTTGTTTAGAGGACACACAGCAGGAAAGGAAGATGTAATGCAGACCCATCTCTTGCTGTTCTCCTGTTGCCATTGGCAGCAGTTTAGGCTACTTTATTTGCAAAAAGAGGGGAAATAAGGTAGTTTAACCTCTAGGCTCCGAAGTAAAAAGCTATGAACAAAATCTTTGAGAGAGCCAGCGGCAGGCAATAGAAAACTTTCCTCTAGCTGACCAGTTCTCTTCTTCCTGCCCCAAGCTCACTAGCAGAGGGCACCACCAAACCCAGACGTGTGTGTGTGTGTGTGTGTCTGTGTGTATCACAAGACAGCCAAAGAGGACCGGTTGCAGAGTGAAAAACACGGTCTTGTTGATTTTGTCGTGTCCCCCCCCCCAGTCATTCCAGATTTTGAGCACTCGAAGATCTTCAAGCACAGTACCATCCAGGTGAAAGGGGGCTAGGGGACCACCCTACAATGTGAAACATCTGGGAGGAATAGAAGGAGAACTCATTTGCAGCATAGAAGTTGAAGGGCCCCAAAGTAAGTTGAGAGATTTGCAGGCGGGTGGGGGAAAGACATAGGAAGAAGCAGAGTTTTGGTAAAGACTGGGAGGGAGTTGTGATGGCTCTGCAGTTTGTATGAATGGGGCAAACTTGAAAGGTGTAGAAATGCAGGGGACAGAGCAAGGATGCCCTGAGTATTCTGTATCTCTCACAGACAATACAATGAAGATGCTGGTTCAAATCAATTTTAGTGTCGTGAATAATCCTAGGTTTGTGTGTGTTTTTGTGGGCATACTCTGACACTTCCCTTAAGAATTACTGACAGCTACTCTGATGGCGCTGTGGTCTAAACCACTGAGCCTAGGGCTTGCCGATCAGAAGGTTGGCGGTTCGAATCCCCACAACGGGGTGAACTCCCGTTGTTCAGTCCCAGCTCCTGCCCACCTAGCAGTTCGAAAGCACGTCAAAGTGCAAGTAGATAAATAGGGACCGCTCTAGTGAGAAGGTAAATGGCGTTTCTGTGCACTGCTCTGGTTCACCAGAAGCGGCTTAGTCATGCTGGCCACATGACCCGGAAGCTGTACACCGGCTTCCTCAGCCTATAGAGCGAGATGAGCACCGCAACCCCAGAGTCAGACACGACTGGACCTAGCGGTCAGGGGTCCCTTTACCTTTACTCCCTCACTAAACTGTTATTACCAAGGGGGACTGCCAAAGCCATCACTATTAAGTCCCTGATCCCAGAAAGTATCTGTGTTCCCGAACTCTCTCTCTCTCTCTCTCGCTCTCTCTCTCTCTCTTTCTCTCTCTCTCTCTCTCTCTCTCTCTGTGTGTGTGTGTGAAGGTTAGACTAAACACTGAGAGCCAGGGTACCATACTAGTTAAGAAATTATGATTGTGATTATGATTATTTGCATTTATTAGTCACTTTCTTCTCAAGAAGTGACCCAAAGTGACTTACAAAACGAAATCAGCAAAGCAGTAAGTTTCACCTCAGTTATGAACTCACTAGATGGCAATCCTCCATTCTCTTAGCTTCACCCCTCCATCTGCAAAATGTGGATCATAATAACAGATCAAAGTTGTTGTAAGGTTATTCAAAGTTATTGTGAGAGTTATTAAAATATTCTCCGTGTCCTTTTGACTGCACCATCCAAAAAAGAGAGAAAAGGTATTCATAACAGTTCACAAACTGCCAAGAAAGTTTTTAAAAACTGGGTTTCATATCTGCCTGCATTTAAGAAAACACTATTTTAATGATATTATTCATACGCGGACGCCCACTTATAACAAGGGGAGTGAGAAGAAGAAAAAGGATTGTGAAACAGACTTCAGTGAGAGAAAAAAGCACACAATTTTACTGGATTTGAAGCCAGCCTTGTCAGCCAACACACTTTTGTTACTGGGGATGAACTCGATAAGAGATACATTTTCTCTTCCTTTCATCCTCTCAAATGTCTACACACACACACACACACACACACACACACACCAGTCTTTTTCACCTTGATATTTTGTTCAGCACATTCCCGCTATCGGGACATTCTTTTTCTTGGCCAGTTTTCCTTTAAGATGACATTAAAAGGGCCCTGCATCTGCACCAAATGTTTCATATCAGTTGATAAAGGACATGAAAATGATTTGCTATCTATTAACATTTCTCAACTGCTTTTCTTCACCAAGATGAAATATGGATTGGAGAGCGGTGGAGCAGGCGTGGATTCCTAAACTGTGGAATAAGGCACAACTAACAACCACAAAAAGCAGCACTTATGTAGCAAATGGAATACTGTACTCTAAACCGCTTCACACAACAGCTCCATAAATAGCTACTAGCCATGGCGGCTGAATGCCACCCTCCAAGGTTGGAGGTAGCATGCCTGTGAGTACTCGTTGCCTGGATACAACAGCAGGAGATGTCTGTTGCCCTCCTGACCTGCTTGTGGGCTTCCCGTAGGCATCTGGCTAGCCGCTGTGGGAAGCAGGATGCTGAACTAGCTGGGCTCTTCTTCCTACGGTGAGTATTATTGAAGATGGGGCACGAAGAATGGAGAAAGGCTTGCGCCTAAATCCACGTAGTCATTCTAGGGAGTCCACAGCCAGGGACGTCTTAGCCATTGAGGCTACTGGCGCAAGGCGCCACGGCCTGAGGAGGGCACTTGTGCCCTCAGGCCCTGCCGGCAGCGCCACTCTCACCCACCTCTTCTCGGGCTGCGGATGCAGGGAGGCCGTCGGTGAGCCTCCCGTTGGCGCTGCAGCCAGGGCTCCCTGGACGGCAGCGCCGCGCTATCGCTTCGGCAAAGCAGGCAGAGTCGGAGGTGGAGCACAGCTGGCAGCGTCCTCACCTGCCCCTCTGCGCCCTCCAGCTGCCTGTCGCGCTTGGCCCTGCCTGGTGGAGCGCGAGTTCAGTGTCCCTGCCTGCCGCGCCACGCCACGCCCTCCGGCTGCCCGCTACGCCTGGCCCTGCCCAGCAGAGCGCAAGGGGCACCAGAGGGATTTTTGTGCCAGGGTGAAGGATTTACTTAAGACGGCCCTGTCCACAGCAGAGGTGTCGTTCAACCTTGGCCTGGTCCAGGATGCTCTTCTCATTTTCTTAGCCAGCCATCTAACTTCAGGTGGTGGAAGCACCTGGAAGTGGGTGGGGTGGGGGCTCTGCTTACTGGCAGGTTGATGTTGGGGAAGATGTCACCTCGGGTATCCCTGTCCCAAGCCATGTAACAAATTATTAACTTCCCTAGTCAAAACAAAACAAAATAAAAAATTCTTTCCAGTGGCACCTTAGAGACCAACTAAGTTTGTTCTTGGTATGAGCTTTCGTGTGCATGCACCAACACGGCTACCCACCTTTAACTTCCCTAATTATTGAGCTACTATATTTATTGAGCTGATAACATTTTTTGTGAACCTATTTGCAAGGTAGTTCCAGCATCGTGACATCCAAAAGTTTCCATCCCATTCCACTTCCGGGTTTAGTATCTCTCCATGCAATCATCAAGAGGAGGAGGAAGTTGTAGCAGATGAATGCTCAAGAGCAAATCTGCCTAAAAGAAGATGGAAACGGGACTGGGAGGTAAGTGGGATGGCACAGGCAAAAAGCTGCAGGTCAAGGGTGCTAAGGAAGCCATAGAAACTAGAATATGCATTTCCCAGCATGTTTAAGGGAAATGTTCTGGCTATGAGGAACATGTTTTTTTGGGAAAGTCTGCCAGCCTGAGGTTGCATGACTGTGGCCTGTTTTGCTATTATATATTATCATTGCTGCCATTATTATTATTATTATTATTATTATTATTATTATTATTATCTATCATTATTATAGGGGGACACGGGTGGCACTGTGGGTTAAACCACAGAGCCTAGGGCTTGCTGATCAGAAGGTTGGCGGTTCAAATCCCTGTGATGGGGTGAGCTCCCGTTGCTCGGTCCCAGCTCCTGCCCACCTAGCAGTTCCAAAGCATGTAAAAGCGCAAGTAGATAAATAGGTACCACTCCAGCGGGAAGGTAAACAGCGTTTCTGTGCGCTGCTCCGCTTCGCCAGAAGCAGCTTAGTCATGCTGGCCACAAGACCTGGAAGCTGTATGCCGGCTCCCTCGGCCAATAAAGCGAGATGAGCGCCGCAACCCCAGAGTCAGACACAACTGGACCTAATGGTCAGGGGTCCCTTTACCTTTGTTGTTGTTGTTGTTGTTGTTGTTAGTATGAGAGTGTGTGTGCCTGTGTGACAGAGAAAGAAACAAAATAAAAATAAAAAAATCCTTCCAGTAGCACCTTAGAGACCAACTAAGTTTGTTCTTGGTATGAGCTTTCGTGTGCATGCACACTTCTTCGGAGAGAGAGAGAGAGAAATGGGCAGAATGAAATATCTGATGTATTACGAGGGCTGAGTTGGTGCAATTTGATGCTGCAGAACTGCAAATCCCCTTTGTTTTTGCTGTCTGGCTTCCATAGCTTTATAAAAAAAATATGTTGCTTAAATCCTGGACTAAGAACGAAGTGATCTAACTGGGGGTGGCGACAGAGAGGGAAAGGAAATCCAAATGTTTTCAGTTTAACTATCAAGCATAGTTTCCAGCTAGTGTGCTCAGAACTTGAAATTAAACAAATGAAATAAACATGTTTCAGTTTTTGTTGTTGTTGGTTTCTTCTCTCTCTCATTCTCATTCTCTCTCTCTCTCTCTTTAATGCGGGCAATGATGTGATTAACAGGAAATAAAGAAATGGAGCTTTGTATGATTTAACCCTTTGCATTCTGAAATGTTTGTTCCATGTAAAAACAAACACCACCACCACCACCACCAACAACAACAACAACCATGCACACATAACACATAAGAGGTGCCTTACATGGAAGACAAAAATAGTATCGCTCCTACATTTTCATGAACTCTGTGCATCATCAATTCAGCTGTATATTCCTGACTATGGGTGCTTCCAGTATGTAACTGTTTTCAAGTTGGCTTCAGATCTCATCCTGGTAAATTCAGGTTGCACAGTTAAAACTGATTTGGTGTTAGGAGTTGGTTAAGGGCAGTTGTATGAAGCAGTTGGTTGGTGGGTGGTTGGTGATTGTGAGGGTTGGTGGTGAGGTAGAGTGGTGAGCGTAGGATTAGGACAGGGTTGAGATAAGAATAAATATATACCAATGTAACCAATATCTTAAGTTTGTTGATGTTTTAAAATAAACACTTATTATTTTGTTTAAAATCACACCCTGACTGTGACAGTGATTACCAGGGAGGGGATCCTGGTTGGTGGCAGCGAAGCGCCGTGGTGGCACAGGGATCAATAGTCCGTTAAACGACCAGGGACCCTGTGTGATCGCCACAAAACTTTTTTTTTTTTTAATGGCCATAAGTTCACTTATCCCCCAAACTGCGCTTTTTGTGGTAAGAAAAGTAATGGGGAAATGCAGCGTAAAGTGCGGGATTACACTAGCTTTGAGGCAATGTCATCTACCCTTCCCACAAACAAGTCAGAATGAATGCTCCATAAACGGCCAATGTTGTCCAATCTCGCTGCAAACAAATTCAGGGTGAGTGCTCAGGAAACAGTTTGTCTAAAAGCTCCATATGATAGTTAAAGGCCTTAGTTTTGTTTGGAAGCTTAAAGAATGCTTTGGCACCGTGTCTAGAACTGCCCCACTGCCTCTGTGTGTGTGTGTGCGTTTCATGGTCTTCAGCATCCTTAAATTTACATCAAAGCCCTTAAAGCAGAGGTGTCCAAGACTACCCTAAAAAGAATCCTGTTATCTTAACACCCGGTCATTATGAGGGTGGGTGGGGAGCAGAGCATTTTATAACATTATCTGCTTCTGGTAAACTGATTTGAGGTTTCCCACAATCAAGCGCTATATAAATTCTACAAAATAAATAAAGCAAACATAGACTCAGAAGTCCCCATTTCCCTCTTGATGATTATTGGTTTGAGTTAGCTGACCATGGCAATAAGATGATGATGATGATGATGATGATGATGATGATGATGATGATTATTATTATACCCTGCCCATCTGCCTGGGTTTCCCCAGCCACTCTGGGCAGCTTTCAACATATCTAAAAACATAATAAAAACATCTATCCTTAAAGACTTCCCTAAACAGGGTTGCCTTCAGATGTTTTCTAAAATTCAGATAGTTGTTCATTTCCTTGCCATCTGAAGGGAGGGTGCCACTACTAAGAAGGCCCTCTCCCTGGTTCCCTGTAGCCTCGCTTCTCTCAGTGAGGGAACTGCCAGAAGGCCCTCGGAGCTGGACCTCAGTGTCCAGGCAGAACAATGGGATGGAGATGCTCCTTCAGAATAAACAACAACAATAGCAGCAGCAGCAGCAGCTAAAGAATCTTCACTCTCTTTAACATTCTCAATTTTAAGAATCTAAGGATAAAAATATATTTGAGGATATTTAACTAAGATAATAATAACAAGTGGTGCTGGTGGTGGGGAACATATCTTCTAAGCATATTGTCTGGATGGAGAGGTATTTGATTTTTCTCCACCAACCATGCCAACTGTTCTGAACAGTACTTTCACAGGGAATGGCTTGTCAAAATCCAGTTAATATTGACGCACAGAATCAATATAGCCATCCTTTTGAACCCATAGTTAATAAATTGATCCCTACATCAAGCAGGTATTCCATCTTCTGGCCTTTATGTTTGGATGAACGTAATTCCACTTGTGCAGATGGAACAATTTAATTTCTAACCCCCCACCCTTGGATCGAAAATATCTGCAAGATGCCGTATATGAAATTATACGATTCAATACAAAACTATGGCGGTGTGAGAGCTGTGGTTCACTTCACTGTGGTATTGTTCTTTTACTGCTGCCGCCACTGCTGCTGTATTTAGAGGGCTGGAGTGAATCCAGAGGAAACAGCCCCAGTTCAGGAGATGTGATGCCAGACAGCACAGGAGTGTAGGGCTCAAAGGTATAGTTGTCACAGACCAACAACATCAGGAGGGCCAGAGGTTCCCCAGCCCTCAGTTAATAGGACCATGGGGCTGGGCATAGGTAAAGGACCCCTGGGCTGTTAAGTCCACTCAAACTTAACTATGGGGTGCGGGGCTCATCTTGCTTTTCAGGCCAAGGGAGCCAGCATTTGTCTGCAGACAGCTTTCCGGGTCATGTGGCCAGCGTGACTAAACAGCTTCTGGGAGCAACGGGACACCGTGACGAGTGCCAGAGCGTACAGAAACGCTGTTTACCTTCCTGCCATAGCGGTACCTATTTGTATACTCACGCTGGTATGCTTTTGAACTGCTAGGTTGGCAGGAGCTGGGACAGAGCAACGGGAGCTCATCCCGTCGCGTGGATTTGAACTGCCAACCTTCTGATTGGCAAGCCTGAAAGGCTCAGTGGTTTATACCACAGCGCCACTTGCTCCCCTCTGGGTATAACCTCAGCCTGAGATACTCTTCCAGTTGGAATCCTATGCTAGACAGGCCAGCAGCTTAACTTCAGTATGAGGCAGCTTCAAATTATGTATGTATGTATGTATGTATGTATGTATGTATGTATGTACCTATAGTTTTAAAAAATAGATATGCTGTTGAGGATATCCCCATTTGAGTAGCAAAATCCTCTATTGTTATCCAAATGTCATGTTAGGTCTCTCACATAGGTCCCGTAGAAATAACAGTTATATTTATAGACTGGAACTGGAATCAGTCCTATGGAAACTAACTTGGGAATGAGTGAGATTTGCTTCTGAATAAACCTATATAGCTGAAGAGAGACAGAGAGCAACTACCCTACTTTACAAGAAACTACCCTACTGTACAAAGCAAGAGTTGCATGCATTGCTCCGCCCAGTTTTGTCTCAGCCCCACCCACCATCACCACAGGGCCCTGGGAAGGATGTTCGAAAGAGGCTGTGGGTGTGGGTGTAGAATCTGCCTGCAAAAGTTGCATTGGCTGAATTGAATGCATCCAGATTTATGAGGTCTCGATCTAAGATCGCCGAAGAATTGATGCTTTTGAATTATGGTGCTGGAGGAGACTTTTGAGAGTCCCATGGACTGCAAGAAGATCAAACCTATCCATTCTGAAGGAAATGAACCCTGAGTGCTCACTGGAAGGACAGATCCTGAAGCTGAGTCTCCAATACTTTGGCCACCTCATGAGAAGAGAAGATTCCCTGGAAAAGACCCTGATGTTGGGAAAGATTGAGGGCACAAGGAGAAGGGGACGACAGAGGATGAGATGGTTGGACAGTGTTCTCGAAGCTACCAACATAAGTCTGACCAAACTGCGGGAGGCAGTGGAAGACAGGAGTGCCTGGCGTGCTCTGGTCCATGGGGTCACGAAGAATCGGACACGACTAAACGACTAAACAACAACAGATTTCTGAGCTTGTACTGAAAGCTGCATTTGTATCAGTAACTCTCTTCATTTTGCCACGTCAATTTCCTGCATTTCCCCAAATCAGAAATATATTGCAGCATAAATCTTCCTCAGCACAAGGCAGACATGAAGTTGCACAGGCTTTTGTGTGTGTGTGTGTGTGTGTGTATTCCCAAATATTTATTTTTTTGAATAACCTATTCTTCAGTCTGTAACAATACTGTGTTCTTTATAGCCTGGAATGTGCCTGTGGTCTGTTGGACTCTCATGTCATCTGCATGCATGGGTAATGAAAAGACAATGGGACATTATAAATCTGCGGAATTTGTGCTAATGTCTTTAGCCATGTCTGGAGTAATAAGCAATTACGTTCACATTTTGGGTGTGCTTTTAATGAGTCTATTGTCAGCTGTACAAAAGGGCTGGTTGGCTGCGAGATGACCTCAACTTGCAAGCCGGGGGTTTGAATCAAATGTTCAAATGTTTTCTTTTTCTTTTTCGAAGCCTTCAGTACCTGTGACCAAAGAAGGTGGCTTTATTTTGGGTGGGTGGGCGGGCGGGCGGGTGGTATGTGTTCATTATGTTGCTCTGCTATTTCAAAACTGGCTTTCTATGTACCATGGATCCAGGTGTAGCTACTTGCTATGCTGTTTCCTGTGCCGCCCCTCTCCCGGAGCCCCCATTTTTCACACAAAAGTGTTTGAATGAGAAAACCATATAATGTCACAGTCAGCTCATCTAATTTCTACAATAGCAATGGTATGTGCAGCGGTGACATGAGAATGGGACCTTTGGTCTCCTCCACTGTAGGACACCAACACTTCTCCCATGACATATGCAGGAGAAAGCTTTCATGCAGGATTAAGACAATAGAGTATTCTTTATTCCTCCACTATTCAAGGGAGTTGCGTGCCTAGCTCTCATTAATATTACTGGAACTTGCCTGGTAAAGCCAGAGGACACACTCATAAACACATTAGTAATACACCCTTTTGAATCTCATTTTTCCCAGCTTTGTATGGCCTCAAACACTCAATTACTCTCATCCATCCATTGTTGTTGCTATTGTTATTCAGATTCTGACTGGACAGACCCTATTACTTTCTGTAAGTAACAAACAAGCCACATGCTTGAGCGTGGATTTTTTTTATTTTATGTCCTCCTCAGGGATGGGAGGTGGGCTTTGTGGGTTGGGGCTCTCTCCCTATTGTGAGTAAAAGTGCTCAGCCTTAGCCCACGGTGCAAAACGCCACAAAACTAGCAGAAAACGTTGGCACTGGTTTGGAGTCAATCGGACAAGTTTGGATTTTTGCCATTAACTTATGACCCTGATTGGTTTTGTCAATTACTCGGTTTCAGGGGTGGTGTGGGGGTGGCACAAAATGTGGTGTTTGCAGCACAAAACTACAGTATCACAAAACTTTGGCATCGGGTTTTTTTGGGAGGAGGGAGATCCTGATTTTGGGGGTCATGGGTTAATGAACCTCCTGTGGACCTTGGATTCAACCAAAAAGATGTGAGACTGCAGAGAAACTTGAGTCCCTTATCCATGAGAAATTAGCCACTGATTCATGAACATAAGAGAGACCACTTTGAATATTATTCAGCGTGTATTTGAGGAGCTCACCCACCTTCTTCCCATGCAGTTCCAGGACAGGTGTGAAAGAAGAAATGTGCAGAAGAAATGTGCAGAGAGAAGAAATTTTCTCAGAGTAGGGACAGAGAGCATGTATCAATCCCACAGGGGTAAATGCACACTGAGACCCTACAAACGTGACCTGGGAGTAAAGGAACTGAAAACCTTTACTTCCTTTCTGGCCTCTTCTTGGAAAATGTCTGTAATAATACTCAAAGAGCAGTTCAAAGGCAGTGTGCCCACACAACTCTCCCTTCAAGGCACAAATGGATTATGGACCTGCTTTCCCTTTAAGAGTTGTACGGAAGGAGTTTGGACCAGCGCAGCTTGTCATGCAAAGGTGAAAAGGGCTTCACCTTTTGAAATCCTTCCTTTGTTCTTTGGTGGGCAGGTGTGTAGCCCCTCCAAGTGTCCCTATTTTCCAGGGACAGCCCCAAATTTACAGAAGCCATCCCGGTTTCTGATTTGATCCCAGAATGTCCTGCTTTTCCTTGGGACGTCCCTATTTTCATCAGAGAAATGTTGGAGGATATGGAATGGTGTGACCCCCTGAGCCAAGGTGATAAGTAACTATACAACCTTTAGAAGACATTTAAAGGTAACCCTGTAAAGGGAAGTTTTTAAAATGCTTAATGTTATGTTATATATGCTGGAAGACACCCAGAGTGGCTGGGGCAATCACTCAGATTGGGAGGGGGGGTGTATAAACAATAAAATTGTTGTTGTTGTTTTGGACATTCCAGTTTTCATCGGAGAAATGTATGAGCATACCTGTCAACTTTTCCCTTTTCTTGCGAGGAATCCTATTCGGAATAAGGGAATTTCCCTTAAAAAGGGGGGAAAGTTGACAGCTATGGGTATGAGGGGTGTGTGTGTGTGTGTGTGTGTGTGTGTGTGTGTGTGTGTGTGTGTTTGAATAGCCCCATCATGGGTCACTCATACCAGTCTTAGCTCTAAAACAGGGATGGGGGACTGGTCGTCCTCCAAATTTTGTTACATTCCAATATCCCTCAGCTATGGGCATAGCCAAGATTTATTGGGGGGGGGGTTGTAGGACTTTTTTTGGGGGGGCAGAACTGGGCTATCAGTGACTCGATTGGTCCGTTAGTTAAGTATTTTAATTTATTTACTTGATATAGGGAGGTCAGCTGCCCCCAGCTCCTGCCAGCAAGGCCAATGTTCAAGCATGATGGGAGTTGTAGTGCAACAATACCTGGAAATTCCCCTTTCCTGCGCTTTAAAAGGCAAGCAACCCGAGGACTTCCAAAAAGCATCTCAGTAGCCAGCCAGGTTTGTACAGTACAGGAAAAAAGTGATGCTTAAGGTGTCAAGAGTCCCAAGACACTAAGATTTGTAAAGGTTAGAACCAGCACCATGGTTTGGGCCTAGAAATGGAAGCCAGCGGAGCTCAAAAATAATAACAGCAGCTCTTAACATTAACATATTCTCTTCTTTTCCCTTTCTTTCTTTCTTTTTTGGTTTGCCTGTGCCTAGGGAATACATTGATCCACAGTTCCTTGAAATTTCCATGCATTTGCTGAACGGGGGGAAAAAAAGTTGAAACAAAAGTGCCAGCATAAATTATTAAATCTCCCCCTTTGAAATAGTTATTTAGGGAGGTTTTTCGGGAAAGAAACATGCAGGTGAGGAGAAAAAAAATTTTTTTGGTATGTAATAATAAAGGCAAGATGGATGCCAGGCGCTCGGGAAAAGAATCCAGAAGTGAGGAAATTGAACCGAGACTGCTCTTATCCTTGGATTCCTACCAACTCTGATAACTGTT
The DNA here is from genome assembly GCF_009819535.1 of Lacerta agilis. Classification (NCBI taxonomy): domain Eukaryota; kingdom Metazoa; phylum Chordata; class Lepidosauria; order Squamata; family Lacertidae; genus Lacerta; species Lacerta agilis. The sequence goes on along the minus strand of NC_046313.1, from coordinate 21,358,423 downwards.
TGCTCAGGACTGCACAACCTGTAACTCACTAAATGAAACACAGCCCATTAGTTATGTAGTGTGACTTCTCAGATACTTGGCATCTCCAACCCCTCTGCTTTTGAAATCCAAGGTAGCTAAATAAATCCAGAAGGCTTGTTCTGACAGTACGAACTGTTTGGCTGCTGTTTGACAGTTGAACAGCCTGCCCTGGGAGGTTGTAGCCTTTCCTTCCTTAGGGGTTTTTAAGCAGAGGTTGGATGGACATCTGTCACAGATGCTTTGGTTAAGATTCCTAAATTGCAGGGAGTTCGACTAAATGACCTGCAGAATACCTTCCAACTCTACAATTCTATGATTCTTTCTTTTCTCTTTTTAAGATTTGACACTCCTTTATTATGTAAACAGGAGAACCATCATTTTCAAGACAACCTGGCAAGTCTGGAACTGGACTGGGCAGTCAGACAACCCGGATATCCTTTACTCGGGGGCTCTGTGATACGAACCCCGGTGCAAACACACTCATTCTGCAAGCCCATTTTACAGTTTCGCTTTCCACCATTCGTTTTCCGCCTGTCGTTATAACAGTTCCCTCTGTTTTCTACGCATTACAAAATGAAATAAAAAAATCTATTGCAAAGTTAGAAGGGAACAATTCTATATGATTTTTGCATGGTGTAACCATTGAGAGTTTCTCTATTATTTCTCATTTACATATCACTTTTTTTGATTCGAGTGTGGGTTTACAACAATTTCAAAAGCTGTAGCAATGATTGAAACAATCTGCAAAAAAACACCCCAAAAACCAACACAAAGCAGCTGCCAATAACAAGCAAAGCTTATATCACAAAACGAGGATGCAAATAAACATGGCCGATGAGTGGTGTTTTGTTTTGGCTGGCATCGGCTGATGTCTTGAGTCGAGCCTGTGCAACTTGGGTCTCACCAAACCCATTCCAACTGCTATGTGTATGTCTGGCAGTGCTCACTGTGGTCTGATAAACCTCAAAAGCTGTGGTTTGATAAACTGTGGTTTGATCAAACTCAAAGCGTCGCCGGTATGCAGGATGGTGGGGCAGTGGTCATGCCCCCATTGCTCATACATCCGCTGACCTTACTCGGTTGGTGGCTGCAAATTTGATGGTAGAGTGAAAGTGGGTTTGCACACATACAGATATGTGTGTTTCATGCTATTTCTGAATGCGTGTTTGCTGGAAGGACATGGAGAATGGGCATAGAAGCATTGGGCAGAGATGGGTTTTTTCTTTCTTTCCGGGGGTGGGGGTGTCACCTGAAAAAGGCTATAGCTTTAGACATAAAAACCTCAGGATATCTTAATGCGGCCACGTATGTGGGTCAATTCCTGTGTGTTTTAAGGGTTCCACCTGCAGTCAGGTTATGGGAGAGAGGGCACTTTGCTTGTGGAACTCATCCCCCTGGCACCTAGACTCATGTTTTTTTAGTTGCTTAAGGCTTTAGTTTAGGCATATGATTTGTTCAAAGTTTTCAAACAGGCTTTAAAACCTCTTATATTACCCCCTTTAAAAAAAACTTTTATTGTTTGCAGCACTGTCTTGTTGTTGTTCAGTCGTTCAGTCGTGTCCAACTCTTTGTGACCCCATGGACCAGAGCACGCCAGGCACCCCTATCCTCCACTGCCTCCCGCAGTTTGGCCAAATTCATGCCAGTCTTATCATGTCTTATCATGCACTGTCTTATCATGCTTCAATTAGTTTATTGCAAAGTCCTTCAGGATTTTAAACTGAAGGACCATATAGACATGTATTAAACATGATAAATAAAATAAAACTCTGCCCAAGCAGGGTTTTGTTTTTGACCTCTTCTGGTCATAGAGTTGCCATTTTCCTTTCTAAGGCTCCTCTGAGTTTAACAGCTGCACCACAGGCAGAAATACAGCAGTGCTGGGAGGAAGTGGCCAGAAATCTATACAAATGACAAGAAAGAAAGAAAGAAAAATCTTCTGGGATTATTTTAGGATACATGTTGTGGACTTGGATTTGATATCTATCTATCTATCTCCATCCTGGTGTCAGGTTCCCCATTTAAGAGTGTTACCTTCTCCAGCTTTGAAGTTTGTAATGACTCTGAGAGCATCAAGAAGCCAAGGAGCTGCTACAAATGTTAATAAAATTAAAGCCATCTGAAAGTAGGGATTCACATGTGCCTTTGAAAAGCTGGTCTGTGATCAGTTATTACCCTCAATTACCTTGTTGTCCACTCTTTTTAGCTCGGGGGTTAAACTCTTAACACTTCCCTTTGAAGTGGTTATCCTTTTATCTATGACCGGACTGAGGAATTTAAAGGCAATAATCAATGTGAGCTTCATAAGAATAGGAGAGCCAAGGCAACACGAAAATAGGTGTGAATGTGCCTTTAGCCACACTGGCTGAGCTTCTTTTGGAGCTGGGGGTGGGGGGAAGAAGGGGAGAAGTGGGTACATTGTTCTCGGAAGATATGATCTCTTCAAAAATGGCAGGGCGGGCGGGTTGCGCACTGGAGAAAGCAACAATTTTCAAATCAGCCCTAAAAACTAAACCCAAGGGGTGATAATTTGGGGGAGGACCAGCAAAGGAGTGAGTCCTTCATCAAAGGTGTGTGTGTGGGGGTGAAGTAATGAAGCACAAAGATACAATTAAAGTATTGGCTTAATCAGGGCTTTGATGTCTGACATGGTCCATAACACTGTTTAAAAAATAAAAGGCGGGTGGAAAGCGAGATGGATTCTCCACTTGCATCCAGCAAAAAAAAAAAAGTGGCCCAGTTCAGCAACAAACCCCAGTCCTTTCAGTTCTACTGGGAAACTGATGGTTTTGCAACAGAAAGGTAGGCTTAAAGCACAAGCTGTGCAGGCAACCTTGGTGCTCTTGTACTACTAATTCAGGTGTCTTAGGGTGGCCTTGCTCACTCTCTGTGAGCACAGGAGCCAACTCCTAGGGGCCAAGGTCCCTTCACGCCCTCAATAAAATATTTGAGCCCCCCCCCCCAAGTTCATGGGCACTGCCATTCAAATTGTGTGTGGCGTCATGTGATCAATTATGTGGGGCGGAGTTTACCTGCCCCCCTTGCAATATTTTATTCAAGTTGGCACCTCTGGTTGTGAGGATAAAGGAGAGGGGAAATTCGGAGGGAACTGTGTACATACACTGCTCTGAACAATTTGGAGAAGGGGCGGAACAAGGGCAGCAACATGCAATAAGCAATACACGTATTGTTTCAAAAAGTTAGTAGCGCAGCATGGAATTTCCGTTTCATCTGTAAGCAAGCACTGAAAGGGTGAGAAACCCACTCACCACGGAGACTTCTTGACAGCGTTTTCCACGGTGGAAGCTTCTAATCGCAATGAACAAGTAATCTTGAGCATGCACACATGATGTTGGAATGAGCAACCTATTCCTGAGATTGAGATGATTTAGGAAAAACTGCTGTAGTTCCCTCCCCATACAGCCACACAATCCAATACAGCCCCTGGGGTGTACCTTTAAAAAAAGCCTTGCACCGAAGATCCTTGAAGCAGCAAAGGGCCAGTGCTGACAGCACGCATGACTCGGCTCAGCTGTATCCATCCCTGGCAGCACAAAAATAAAGAGGCGCCCATTAATTTACCTTCCCTCAGTTCTGTGTTGAACAAAACACCTGGCATGCAACTCCTAGCCCTGCAGGAAGTAAAGAGAGAGAGGTTGTTTTGCCTTCCTTGCTCTGGCCGGATTCAACAGAACAAAGTGAAAGTCTTTTCTTTCTTTGGTGATCAATGGTAGCCAAGTAAGATTGTCTTCCATGAACACAGTCTTAACAGTGAGTCCATAAGTGACCGTGGAGGCCAATTCTGGATCCACACGTTCTTCCACAGTGGTGACATACCTGTTCCTAGTGCTCTCCTTTTATATATATATAAAATTATATGAAAAGAAACCTGCTCTGCAATAAACAGCTTCCCCCAAGTGTCCCTATTTTCCAGGGACAGCCCCGGATTTACAAAAACCATCCCAGTTTCTGATTTTATCCCAGATGTTCCGCTTTTCCTAAAGGTAAAGGTAAAGGGACCCCTGACCATTAGGTCCAGTCGCTGGGGTTGCAGCACTCATCTCGCATTACTGGCCGAGGGAGCCGGCGTACAGCTTCCAGGTCATGTGGCCAGCATGACCAAGCTGCTTCTGGTGAAGCAGCGCGGTGCACGGAAGCGCCGTTTACCTTCCTGCCGGAGCGGTACCTATTTATCTACTTGCACTTTGACGTGCTTTCGAACTGCTAGGTTGGCAGGAGCAGGGACCGAGCAACGGGAGCTCAACCCGTTGCGGGGATTCGAACCGTCGACCTTCTGATCGGCAAGTCCTAGGCTCAGTTGTTTAGACCACAGCGCCACCCACCACCCACAGTGCCACCCACTTTTCCTTAGGATGTCAAATATTGGAGGGTATGGAGTTATGTGACCCCCGAGCCAAGGAGATAAATAACTATACAACCTTTAGAAGACATCTGAAGGCAGCGCTGTATTGGGAAGTTTTAAATGTTTGATGTAATATTATGTTTTTATGTATGCTGGCAACCCAGTCAGATGGGTCAGATATAAATAAAATAACAATAATCTATTATTATTATTAATTATTATTATTATTATTATATAGGACATCCCTATTTTAATTGGGAAATATTGGAGGGTATGCAACTAAGTCACATGGCTAGAAGCAGAGACATAGGTTCTGTGGTGAGGCCTTTTGTTAGTAACAGCTCGTTCTTATTATTTCAATTAATAAATTGTTTACTTATCAACAACCGGGTCTCAAATACAATTTTTCCAGCCTGAAGCTTCCTGGGCTTTATGTTATGGTGTACCACACACAACACCTTTTTGTCACGAATGCTTTTTTAAAAAAACCATATGAAATGATTCCAATGGGAATGACGGTTATACATTTCGGGGCGAGATGCTCTCAGAATGCTGATGACACAGAGTTCTCCTCCTCTATTTCATCTGAAGCAGGGAAGGATATGCAAGACCTGGAACCGGTGCCTGAATGTTAGCGTTGGGCTGGACAGGGGCCAATAAAATGCCCTTTGAATCGCAACAAGATGAAGGTGCTGTGGGGGGCGAGTGGATCTGGGAGACAGGCAGTTCTGGATGGAGTCGGAGTCACACACACACACACACACACACACACACCCCTCTGAGGGAGCAAGTTTGCCGTCTGGTGTGGTCCATCTCTAACACTAGAGGCCCCTGTGGTCTTGGAAGCTGGGAACTCTTCCTATAAACTTTTGAAAGGATTAGGATCACTTAGGTGCTGCACATTGGGAACCTCAAAATCAGTTCAACGCGGAGCTTCCTTTACACAGCAGCCCAGTTTCCAGTGGGGGCTTCCCACCGACAGCATAAAGAAACTCTGCTGAAACAACTGCACTGGCTGCTTATATGGTCCAAATTCACGGTCTTACCGTCAGTATATTAAAGCCGTGAGAACAGTTGACATGAAGGACCACCTTGCCCCATATTTACCGTTACCTGTCTATTTTTAAAGTTCAGCCAGAAGGGCTCTGTTAAGGATGCTACCTGGTGCCTGCCTTGCTTCTACAAAGCAGAGGTCATTTAGTGCCCCTGCACCTGGACTGTGGAGATCTTTGCCTATTATTATTATTAAGCAACCACAATCCGTACTTTGCTTTGGTTGCCTGCTTCATAACGCTCCTGTTTGCACAAGTCTTTTCTGGTGTATCGCTCAGCCATCGGTAATTGCGTTATCACTGTCCAGATGTTGACTAGGTGGTTTCTATGCTGCTTTATGGATGTGCTCGCTGCCTGGATACTTCGTTTATTGTGCAGCAATAAGCCAATAAATAAATAAAATAAAACGGAGAATTAAACCACCCCTGAATGTCTTTTTGCTTTTTGCTTTCCCAAGGACTACAGCGACAGCGTTGTCTAGAATTTCTCCCTGCTATTCTTGTTTTCGCCTCGAAGGGAGTTTGTTTTGTCTTTAAACCTCTGGGGGAGTGGGGAGCATTCAAAAATGCTGTTGACCCGCTTGCGGTCTGAAGTGTTCCAGGAGCCCAGTCTTTTGACTCTTTCTGCTGTGTGTGGAGAGCTGCCCCCCTGTGCTCGCTTATCAGAAAACTGCATGTCTGCAATGGATTTTCAGGAGGTCACCATGTCCCCTTCCTTAGCCTGTGGTAGGATTCTCTACGTATCTTCCCGGTACAAAGTGACCTGCATAATACCAGAGCAAAAGAACAAGCAGAAATAAAAAATAAAATAAAAATGCACCATGGCCAGATATCTGCACAGCCTGAAAGGAATCCTTCCATGGGACTGTCTTTTAGGAATGTTTGCTTAAATCAGGATGTAGAGAATAGTATATCGCAGGATGAGCAGTGATGGCAGCAGAATCCCTGGGTCTGTAAGGTGATAAATTGCTGGGAGTGGCAAGTGCCGCCTGGGTGGGGTGGTTTCAAACTGTCTTGAAACTCTCACTCTGGATTCCCTGCATCAAGCAGGGGCTGAACTGGAAGGTCTGCAAGACCCTCTTCCAGGTCTAGGATTCTATAATTAGGAAGGTTATCACTATGCTCATAGGAGTAGGTAGATGGAGGGCATTTTTATTTTTTTTTTATTTTTTTGGTAACACATGAGGTTTAAGGCTCCTTGCTTCAGCCAGGTTTGTAATGTGAAGGTAGTATCTGTTTTCGCCAGAATTTTAATTTGCGTTACAAATGCCTCTGTTTCTTTAGCTTCCACAGCAACAACAATTAGACATTTGGACATTAACATAAATGGCCTGGAGGGCTGCTCACAAATGGAAGTGCCCTAATGTGTTAATAGTCAATTGCAAGTTCAGCATGATAAAGCACTATGAGTAATCTGTTCTGAGCTTAGTAGCTTATGCAAACAAAACCAACCCCCAAGTCTTCCAGGCTACCCATCACTATAGCCACACACAAACCACATCACATGTCATGTCCTAGGAGAATTCACTAGAAAGCAAGATTATTTGCTATATAGGAAATTAATCAAAGGGCATGCCTACATCGGAACGTCTTAAGGAGTGGATTGAGTACACCCAATAGGATGGGCAGGGGAAGGCATGGAAATCTCCGTGCACATGTTCCCTTGCCGTAAACATGGCCCTACATTTCTGAAGAGCCAAATGCAGAAACAAAATGCTCAATACCCAGGAAGCTTCTAAACTTGTGTTTTCCACAAGCATTTGCAACCTAGATGTGAAGACGTTTGTGGGTTTTGCTTGTTTGAGTTTCACTGACGGGAACTGCTGCATTCAGCGGTAGCAATCGCAGGCCGCCTCTCACCAGGTCACAGCCAATATATCCTGTTCATGTGCTCACACATGTGTGCAGACATACATCGCCCAATCCCTCCTTTCAACCCCTGCTCTCACTTTTGATTCTCCGTTATTCTCTTTGAATTGGTGTGACAACATCTGGTGTGTCCTCCCCTTCTCTACCCTGACAATATTTTCAACCACAAGAGCAAAACTTCCCATGTCACAAAGCTGCCATAGTATTAGCAAGCCCCTTTTTTCCCAGGAAGCTGAGAAGCTGAGCCTTATGAGATCAGCTGCAAAACTTTGATCCCCCTCCTCTCTCTCTCTCACACACACATTTTCAGGGCTGAATTTCATTTGCAACTTCCCCCCTCACTTGCCTACCCCATGAACAAACACAGCATTCAGCTTCCCAACCATTATTCTAACACCTTCGTTTCTTTAAAAAGGGTTTCTATCTCAAGGTCTAGCCCTCTAGCAGCTTAATATTGCTCAAGATTATGAGTGACTTTGAGGAGATTACTTGGCATGTCCAAAGGTAAACAAAGTGGCAGAATCTCTGTTGGTCCTTTACTAGAAGAACCTGGGGGATTAAAAAAAAAACAAAAAACGATTTGAGGGCTATGGCCTCCCAAACAACCCAGTTTCCTAATACTACTTCCCTTCCTCGTCTTTCAACATGGTGCACGGCTAACACTTCCCTGAAGGTCAGCGCCAAATTGCTCCCATTTCAAAAGCCAGTGGCTGGCTGAGAAGGACAGCTGCTGGGAATTACAGGTAAATGAAGATTAATGTGTTTTCTCTGAGGCAAGGTTTTCCCCATTACACATGAGCGGCCTACTCTTATTCAGCCTTAGCAGCAGTCCCTCATGGCACAACTTTTCGGTGTGAGGCCTGACATTTTCCCTCCTCTGTTCTTTTTTGCATTTAAAAGAAAGTGCAAAGAGAGTGAGTGAGAGGAAAATACCCTACATTAGGCTTATAACACAGGGGTGAGGAACCTCAGGCCCAGGGGCCAAATGGGTTCTCAAAACCCCTCTACCTGGCCCTCAGAACTCTCCTCACACCACACCCCTCTCCCCAGGCCACCACTTCATAATACTTCACAATAGGGCCCTTTTTGGCACCTGAGGAGGACCCCAAAATGGCATTCTGCTCCCCACCAGAGAAGAAGGGGTGAGGGAAGGTCTACATTAGTAACAAGGAGGGAAAGAAAGATAAAAATTAGGGATCTTCTCCCTGGTGAATCTTGCCACCTGAGGTGGTTGCCTCACCTTGCCTCTTGGTTGAGCTGGCCCTGGCAGGACACTCCAGGAAAAGCAAAGGCGATGGACCCCTGCCCACATTTTTCTAGGACATCCAAGGCTGTCCTTCAGGAGACTCCGAGAACCGCCATTCCCAATAAGGGCATTTTATTTTAAGAGAAAGTCAGCCAGCCCCGGATAATGACAGCGCCCTTTCGCAGGCCTTGGGGTGGCAGGCCGGTACTTGCCTACAGACAGTTCCTCCAACCTAAATCAGCAGCAAAAGCCACAGACACAAATCAAGAGGCCAGCTTTGTCCCCATATCCAACCAGTAGCAACACTATTGCAGAACCTAACAATGCCAGACATACCATCACAGTTAATTCACTGCTCGTCTTCCAAAGTGCTGCCAGCATTTTACACAGGGCAAGCAGATCAATCGATGCAAGATGAATAAATTGACACAAATCTGATATCAACTATGGCAAAGTCCAGAAACTTATTTCAGTCTACCAGAACGCTCTGCAACTGACCTTGAGTTGCACTTCTTTCAAACAAAGGGACATCAAAGAGAAACTCCATTGTGAAACCCTGAATTGCAATTTATTAGGCAATTCGGTTCTGTTATCTGTTGCTTGAATAGAGATGGCTGATTTTCATCATACTAAATGTGTCGATTACCAATGTTTGCTGTGAATCCTTAAGTTGCTGGCCTCTTGCCCAATTAGTCTGAACAGATGTGGTTGCATCTTCGTTGGTGCTTGGGCTGTATGTACAATGAATTTTGTGGTGTGTTCCAGGTAGAAGTTGTGGGGCATTTGCAGTTTTCACCAGTGCTGCCTTGTTAATTGGTCACATAATTCTCTAATGGTCACTGCCTATCCTTTTTTTGCATTTCATTCCCCCTGGTGTCCCTCGCTTACATACATACCTCACTCATTGGCATCTGAACTGTGATCCATGTAAACTGATGCCATAAGAAATTTGTTATAGTTTTTAAGGTGGCACAAGACTCTTAGTTTTGGGAGGGATTCCAGCATCACACAATTATCACTGAATGTAGCATTTTTTACTTAGTTTTTAACCTTTATCAGACTGGCATGGCCAAACCTGGCCCTCCAGCTGTTTTGGGACTACAATTCCCATCATTCCTGACCACTGGTCCTGTTAGCTAGGGATGATGGGAGTCATAGTCCCAAAACAGCTGGAGGGCCAGGTTTGGCCATCCTTGGAAGCAACGTTTTGTATTTTATCACTTCCCCTAAAACTGATGGATACAATCCAGTGCCGGATTTACGTATAAGCTAAACAAACTATAGCTTAGGACTCCACTCTCTTGGGGGGGGGGCAAAAAAACCCCTACATACAGCAACAGTGGTTTGTGTTGTGTTGTGCAGGCTCCTATGATGTAAGTAATGGGCTAGCCTGTTCCCTAAATTATCACTGGCATGTATTCAACACAAAAAACAGTGACAATTTGTTGTTGACAAAGGGCAGCTGGACATATAAAGGGCCCCATTACCTTTAGTAGCTTAGGGATTCATCAAACCTAAATCCAGCCCTGATACAATCTAAAAAAAAGTTAGCTGCAGATGAAGCCTAAACTAGATGTGACTTTTCTCTTCTCTAAAGTGGTTCCGTTTTTTACTTCATGCGCAATTCTTAAAGATAGCTCCATATGCAAGTCAATTAAGTACTTGATTTAGCTGAGAGGAGACCTGAGGGGGGTGGGGTGGGCAATTTAAATAAGCCTGCAATGCTAATTGTGGGGATAACCAACATCTGGGACAGCCAGTAATTCCCGGAGTGCCTGCTCCCACTGGACGTGAATGGGTCCGTTGGTTATGAATCTGAAGGTCATGAGATTGTTGTTGGAGTTCTGAAGGTTTCCTTGGAGTCGCGAAGGCTCCTCTGGAGTTACGAAGGCTTGAAGTTCCAAAAAGAAAAGAATAGAAGCGGTGGCCAAAACTAAGAAGGCGGCCAAACAAAACTTTAAAATAAAATGAAATAAGAGACTGCAGTCAATGGTGGAGTTGCAAGTTCCCAGCTACTGCTCTGTGCGTCTTAGTTTTCCTTTCGCTTTCTGTCTCTCTTGGCTTGTCTCGCACGGCTGTTCTCTCTTGGCTTGTCTCGCGCACTCTACACACCACTACAGAGAGCAGGGGCCTTTTATTAGTAAACTGAACAACGTCATAACATTATCAATAACCAATCACAACGCTGTATCTGGGTGAGTTTCCGGGTGGGAAACTTCTTACTGACCGTTACTGAGGCTGTTTTTGGCGCGCTTTGCTGCTAGCGCGGAGGGATCCAGGCAGCAAACTTCTGCCGGATCTCCTTGCCTTCTGCGCATAGCGCAGAAGGTTACCTAAACTGCGGCAAGGTGCAGGAGCACCTGAAAACGTATTCCCACAGCTAATAGTGGACTGCATTGCAGGGATATTGTAACTGACTCTCAACACAGCCCTTCCGCTTGCAGTAGGGCATATTACAGTGAACCGCACTGTAGGGATGTTGTATCCTGCTGCCTGCAGTGTGGGGATAGAAGCAATGGATAACACCCTCTGCATTTCTGCCTAACATCCAACCTGAAACAGAGTCCTAATGCCTCTGAACAACACAGAAATCACATAAAGCCTTGACTACACTGCAGGGCTATAGTAGGTGTTGCTGTACTTGGGGATAATTCACTTTGGAATTCCATTGGCAGGGTTGTTTTGTAATAACCACACTAAATAAGAACTTAGAAGAGCAGGAACTCTTTGTTGGGGAGGGTGGATGCACTGGTGTCCAAGCCCAGCAATATTAAGGGTCCCCCCCCCCCACTGATTTCTATGGGCAGCTATTGACATCTTTTCCTGGGGATATTTAAAAACAGCTTCTTACTGTGAACTAGGAAGCGCCCTATCCTGACAATGAGAGGGATCTGTCTGTTGTTGTTGTTCAGTCGTTCAGTCGTGTCCGACTCTTTGTGACCTCATGGACCAGAGCACGCCAGGCATGCCTATCTTTCACTGCCTCCCGCAGTTTGGATCTGTCTACCCCATTTCTATTTATATTGCTTCTCATTTTCTACACACTCCATTCCATCTCCTCCACCCCAGTTTTTAACCTCCCTCTCCAACAGTCAAGTTGGCATTAACGGACACTGAGCATGCTTAGCCATCATGGGGACATTTTAGGGTCCTTCCCCCTCTAATTCCCCTCTACTTCTCCAAACTACCCCAGGTTTGCCAAGACCTCCTTCCTTGTGATGGGCACTGCTGATTTGTCTCCATTAACTGTGGGCCCTCATCCTTGAAGATTAGAAACAGAATGTGAGATGGTGTCAACTGATGTTTCACTAGACTTCTCCGTTACTTCGAATCGTCCGTCTCCCCGTTTTCGTGGAAGCCTTGTCAGTACGGAAAGTCTGAACCATTTAATGCTGGAAAGTGAATGGAATGTCTTTGTCTGGAAAGAAGGGGGAGGATTAGGACACACACACCCCAAATCCCGGGGGTGTTGTTGATCCTCAAAGGTCTACCTTCCACTTCAGGTCTTTCTCGAGGGAAGAGATTCTCCATGTTATGTGTCTTTGCACATGTAAGGGTGGTTTAGGATCACAGCCCTCAGCGAAGCAAAGGTTGCGAGGGGGCTGTAACGAGAATAGGTACCTTGTTATCTGAAACTGAAAATGTACTCTGGAGAGGAGAGAAGTGGTGTCAGAATGAAGAGATGGCTGGCAGGGTGAGGTGGAGGAGAGGAATCATAGAATTGCAGAGCTATGTTGATAAAACTTGTTAGTGAGGGACAATTGGATTAGTGGTGGGATTCTGGCTATGAAGTCCTTTGGGTAGTGGGAAAGGTGTGTGTGTGTGTGTGTGTGTGTGTGTGTGTGAACAATAATCTTGTTCTCTCTCTCTCTCTCTCTCTCTCTCCCCCCCCCCCCGCACTTCATGGTCAAAAGAAGGCCCCATAGCCAAAACATCAGCCCTTCTAATCTTTTCTTTTCTCTAGGCCCCCCCACCCCACCCGCAGCATGTACTTTATTAACCCCCTTTTCTCATTTAACTGCTTTGAATAGCTCAGTGGGTAGCATCCTTCTTAGAAAGTGAAGACTCGGCTCGCTGGTGGGGGTGTGGGCGGCGGGGCGGTGGGGGGGGGGGAGAGAGAAAGAGAGAGAGAGCTTCCTTGGAGATGAGATGTCAGAAGAGAAATGCAGACAAACACCCAGCCCTGGCCTAGAGAAAGAAAAGCCCCCTCTGTAATCCTGTCTGCAGTGTCCTCATGACCACAGGCTCCAAGGTAGCCAGGAATTCCAGGTCCCCCTTTTGAGGGAAGACAAATGGTGAGATTTGGAAGAACCGGGTCACTGGGGCAGCTCCTTCTAAGCTCTGCAGGCATGGAAGGGATATTTTCTTTCTTTTTTCTTTTTTTAAAAAAGTAATCTCTCTGCAGCGTTTTTGCTAGTAAACTAAATTAGAGGGAGGAATGAAAGGGCCCCTTGGATAGGATCCAGGCAGCGCAAAGAGGAGAGGGCTTGCATGTTTGAGGTCACACTTAAGCTTGGGCAAGTTTGTTTATTTATATTTAAATGTAATGGTTGCTTTGTGGCCACAGGGGCTCTCAAAAGAGGCTTACAATAATAATAATAATTATTATAATAATAATAATTTAAAAAGCGACAGTAGAAGTATCATGAAACTAATTCCTTAAAGGCAATGCACAATTGTGTAGAGTCCATGGGAAAATGCCTTATATATATCCGGTCCATCTAGCCCATTACTGTTGACTCTGACTGGCAGCAGCTCTCCAGGTTGAGGTCTTTCACATCATCTATATTTCCTCTTCAACCAGGCTTTGGGCTGATTAATATTCTACAGCCTTTTAAATGTGTGTGTGGGAAGCGGGGGAGTCGCCGTGTTGCTGTTTTGTTTTATTTACTTGTTTTTTGTGTCCTGTATTTTATTCTGTGATCTTAGGGTGAAGGGCAGTATTTAATCTAATAAACAAAATAAAAATAAAATCCACTAGCTAATTTCTCCCAATAAGGAGAGCGAGGAGCATTTTTATCACAGGTGATCCCAAAATGAGTGATAAATGGTTCATCTGCACCCCCCCTATAAACTTTTTAGTCCTGCCTTGGCAGTTTTGTTCCAAACAGAAAATAAGTCTCTACAAAAATAAGGCTATAGATGTGGCTCTCCACATCTTTATTGCTCTTTGATTTGACAACTGCACACGCACACACGCACACACGTCTGGTTCACACATCACATTCAGCCATCATTAATATAAACTATGGTTTAAGATAAACACACAGTGTGTGTGACTTCTCCCCTGCTCCTCACCATGGTCTGCTTAGCGTTACATCCAAATCCAAGTTCATGCTTTGTCCTGCCCCCCGCCCCCCGAAACAAACTATGAGCAGTAAGCCGAGAACAAACCTTGGATGTGTGTTGTCTGGTGACCAACAAACCACAAGTTTGGATTTGAGCACAATACTAAGCCAGATCATGGTTTGTTTTCAGGTGGCAGCAGCGGCAGCAGAGGAGGAGGAGCTAAGTGCATACTATTTCAGCTAGAAGCGGTTTAGTCATGCTGGCCACATAATCCGGGAAAGCTGTCTGTGGACAAACACCGGCTCCCTCGTAGATGAGCACCACACCCCATAGTCAAATTTGACTGCACATAACCGTCCAGGGGGTCCTTTACCTTTTTTTTTTTTACCTATTTCAGTAGCATGCATGTTTACGTTAAATCGTAGTATATTTTAACTATGTTTTAACGCAATGTGCAAACTGCCTTCGTTCATTCTGCAGTTCCCCATTCTTCAGTTCAGACTGGGCAAGACCAGAACCACCTAAGAAATACCGCCGGGGTGGAGAACCTCAGGCTAGGGGGCAGAGTGTGGCCCTCAAGGCTTTTCCTTCTGGTCCTTGGGACTCTTCCCAAGCTACACACCCTCTCCCTAGCCCACACACCTCACCAGTTCTGCTTTGTACCCTCCTTAAGTATTTTTTTTCCTGGATGAAATGTGTCCTTGAACTTTGATATTGCTTCCTGTTTGCCTGATTGGAGGGTGTGCGAGTGTGTGTAGAAACACACAAAGGGAACAAAGGGAAAAGTCACATTTGCTGCTCCACCCAGTTTTGCTATAGGCCTCGCCCACTACTGGTTTGTGCCACACACCCCCCCCCAGCAGGCTGCCTAGAACCACCTGCCTGATACACGTATGGCAGGGTACATGCCATTTTCTAGTTATTATTATAATCTTTACAATTACCCTGCTCCTTAAGGCAGCACTGTTGTCTTTTATATTGCAGGTGTGTGTGTGTGTGTGTGTGTAAAATAGGGTTGCCAGACATTTCCTATTTTGGGCATCCTACATACCCACCTGGTATAATTTTACATTTTAAAGCAAATGTCCCAGATTTGGGTGTTGTTGTTGTTTTTTTTAAAAAAAATGTGCATGGGTGGCTCTGGCACGGACGACCCAGGCTCTGGCATGGGCATGGGCAGCTTGGGCTTGGTGGCAGAGAGGCTATCAGGTGATTGCCCTCGAAAAGCTCAACCACTTTTTGTGTCTGGATTTTTACCTC
Source organism: Lacerta agilis (assembly GCF_009819535.1). NCBI lineage: Eukaryota > Metazoa > Chordata > Lepidosauria > Squamata > Lacertidae > Lacerta > Lacerta agilis. The sequence goes on along the minus strand of NC_046313.1, from coordinate 21,343,323 downwards.
TTGAAATATGGCAACCCTAAAACATGGCAGAGCGTGGCTTGCCTAAGAGTTTGTGGCAGAGGTTACCAGAGACTCCCCGATTCATCGCTTACTCACTTAGCCACTATGCTGCACTACCTGTTGCAATTTCACCCCCTCGTCACCCGATTACTGAACACTTAGTCATAGAACCGTAGAGTTGGAAGGGACCCCAAGGATAATCTAAGTGCAGCCCTTTACAATGCAGGAATCTCAGCTAAAGCATCCATGACAGATGGCCATCCAACCTCTGTTTAAAATCCTCCAAGGAAGAAGTCCAAAATCTCTCATGGGAGACCGTTCCACTGTCGAACAGTTCTTATGGTTTGACAGCAAGAGTCGAACATATCTTGCAAATGTGAACCAATTCTATGTTAAACAGCTGGAATATGGTTCCCTGGATGAGTGTGTGTAGTGTTAGAGGAGGGGTAGTACCTCTGGTGGGGGGAAACGTTGTGCTCCTTCTTGGGTACTTTGTCCACCTTTGGTCCCCACCCTGTACTCAGCTCTCACCTGCTCACTTCTGTGGGTTGAATGGACAAGACCAATAGTGAGCCGAAAGGTCAAGAAGGCGGTTTCTGCACATGCTGTAGAGGGAAGTGAGGGGCAGATGGTGCTCATCAACCTGGGAAGGCAGCCCATCTAGGAAAAATCTGATCCTAAATCTCCGCTGGCTTGTGGGATATCTTCCGGAGAATAAAAGGCTAAAGAGTAAACCCTTACAGAAATCCAGAGTGGAGTCCCTAAGATGGTTGGATGGTGCCTTGTACACCTCTTTCCAGCAACTCCTGTAGCCAAGTTGGTGCCAAACATATTTCTCTGCTTTCCTTTGGACCACATCATTGAGACCGAGAAGGATGGGGGGGGGGGTGTCCTGTTGTCTGGGCAGCCCAGGAGCTCCATACGTACTGCCCAGGCTTGTGCCCCAGGGAGGTCACTTTGGTGCTGCTAATGCAGCAGTTTGGCCTCACCTCCAGAGGGTCACTCCATTGTCCCTCAAGACAGATGGATGCCAACAACCCTGTGTGTTTGCATGTGTGTAGAAATGGCTGGTTTTTGCACGGCTGGGGTTTTGCTTCTTGCCCCACCTTCCACTGGCGTGTGACCCATGAAGGAATGCAACTGTTGGGGGGGGGAGGTTCCCCACCCCTGTCGCAAATAAAGGGGGAGAGCTATCCATTGTGGAAGAGCAGAAACTGTGGCGAACAGGAAACAGGGCAAGCTACTTGAAGCCCGGCCGCTGCAGCCAATCCACAGCACCAGATCGCCACAGCTGACTTCAAGGCAGTCAACCTGGCCTTTGGCGTATTGTGCCTGCCAGTGATTTATAGATTGTGCCGCTTGAAAGCAACAGCATGCACAGCCTCTTCATCATTCCAAGCTACCTCACGACATTGTAAACAACTATTTCGGCAGTATTTCTGCTCATTTCCCTAAAAGCTTCTACAGAGGGCCTTTGCCAGCATTGTCTGGAGTAAACTCAATTAATTAGTTCATCCTAGGTCTGGGGTTTCAGCCAGAGAAGCAAGTAGTACGAGACCACACAGAATCCCCTCTTAGGAATAAAATCAATTTCCTTTATACATTAAAAAAAAAAGTTTATTAAAATTCTGTCTGCTTTAATTCACCAGGATGATTCAATTGTCTCTGCCATGTAGCTCCAGTGGGAATTTTAGCAAACGATAACAAATAAATGACCACAGCCAAAGCACAATTGCCGGACAAGCAACATTTCTGGAATTGCTCCTCCCTCAGCAATCACGAGGGAAAACATGGAGGAATTCCGTGGCATGGGAAACATGGTGGGTGAGAATGAAAAGAGGACCGGACACAGAGGAGCTGTTGAATTCAGCCACTTTGCCCATTCAGGGAGAAGAGGACCCGTCCCTGGCGCCATTTGTGTGGGAGGTTTCTATTGCAAATGAGCAGGAGCCATTGGCAAGGGTCCGTTTAATTTGATCGCAGTTCATGGCAGACTGAGAACAAAGGAAGCGACCGAGGCAATAATTGCCTCCTGGTGGGGAGCTGGAGAGTTTAAACTTGGTTGGCACTTGGACTTCAAATCGGACTACTCTTCCATTGGCTCTGCCAGGCCCACAATAGGCTGGGTAACAAAGATGGTGGGGGTGGGAAGCAGGGGGATGCTTTCAAAGTCACACACAGCATGTTAGCACAGCCTGGGCGAATTGGAGGAGACTCTCGCATGGAGGAAATGTCTGCAGGGGTCTAGGGAGGGAAGTCTACTCTTTATCACATTTCAAGTACATCACCATAGTTTTTCACCACAACCCCATAAGGCAGGGGCTGCTTGGTCCATAACCTCCGGGTAATCTAAACCCTGGCCCACCATCTCATGAATGACGTCACACATTTTCTCCTACATAGGGATGATCGGCATATAGGAATAATGTTTACCTGTATTTTTATTTCATTCCTCTTCCTGTTTTTAGCTGTTCTAATTTTATCTGTAAGCTGCTTTGAGTCCCTCTCAGGGAAAAAGGCTGGGGTAAATAATAATAATAATAATAATAATAATAATAATAATAATAATAATAATAATAATAATAATTAGCAGCAGCATTCATATGAAGCAGCTCTAAAGAAAGGCACAGAGCATGAAGAGGGGCTGCAAGGGAAATTTTCTAGTGATTTATTTTTCTGTGGAAGATTTTCCGTTTCACAAGCTCATTTGCAACAGTGAATGGATGCCAATTGCCAAATGCAATACTGGGCAAGTTTGGAAGTGTCAAGGTTGTTGTTTTGCTTTGTTTACTAAATACAAGTGCAATAAACATGTCAAATTAGATCACTCTTTAGGGCATAGGAAAATGTTGCACTGCAAACTTACTTGCTTCTTCTTCTGCAAATTGCCACATGTGTAAGTACCTAAAATTGCAATTTCCCATTTTGAATTTTCCAATTCAAAATTTCCCAGGTAACCTACATCACCGAAAGCACAGTGCTTACGACCCTTAGAGCAAAACCCAAAACAGTGGTGGTACCTGGAGTACTGGGTTTGGATTTTGGAACCAGAGGTTCAAATTCTTGCTCTGTCATGCTTGGCCTGGAAAAATTTGCAGCCAGAACTTGTATACTGAGAAGGCAAAAAGTGACTGCAAAACAATCAACCAGGTAGCTTAATATGTTCAGAAATGTTAATATGTTTTGAAATTTATTCTATTTTAATAAAAGTGATTTTGTAAAATGTAAAATATAATTTTTATTAACTAAAATTTACGGCCAATTTCATGTCAGTTATCCCAGTGAGGAATTCAGCGTAGGGCTATGGCAATTGTTCCATCAGCACAAGTCTTTCAGATGCCCCCCTCCCCCTGCGTGCTGTTCTGGGGGTTGTTCTACCCCTTCCAACCCAACTTTGGGGGTCATAGGGGAAAAGGGAAAGCCCTGTTGTGCTAGCAAGCACACTTGTGCAAACATCTGCTAGTGGGACTACTTAGCTGAATTCTGTCCTTTGTACTCAGTTATCAGAAGACTGGAATACCCATTTGTACATTTACTTTTTAGTGAGCCATTGGGCAGACTACTGTCTGCGTGCTTTTGAGACCTCCTGGAGTAGAGACTTACTTTTCAAAGGAAAGTGATAATTCAGAGGGTAATATTCCAGAGGGGACTAGACTGCTAGATTTCCCCCTCATGCTTACAACCTGGCCCTTGGGCAACAGAATGTTTCAGTCTGAACTACCTCTTGGCGTTATGAGGTAAACTGACATAATTGCGCAAAGTCCTTGGAGGAAGGAGTAGGATGGAACAAATATATAAAATGTAAGAGAGATTAGAAAAATAAGCTCTCTCTCTCTCTCTCTCTCTCTCTCTCTCTCTCTATATATATATATATATATATATATATATATCTGTATTTACCAAGAGGACCCCCTCAAGTTTGAATTCATGTGATTGAACTGAGGCAATACAGACCCTACCATGCTAACTTGAGTAATCCTCCCAGACTATAACTGAGGTTTACATGTGGTCTTCCCCAGCTGTATTGAGAGGTAAGTTTATACAGCTTCTAGCAATGTAGTGAGCCATACATTCCTAAGTGACTCATTAGAAATCAAGGGATTTGGGCTAGGTTCAAGGTTTTGGGGGGCCTTGGGTAAGAGGTCACTGGTAGGTGTTCTTAACCAGCAATTTATCTTAGAATATCGACCTACCGCAGTTGTCCGGGTCTGCTGACCATGCCCCTGCTCGGCCCCAGGTGAGTTTCTGGTCTTCCCACCCGGTGTCCTCTGGGCTGGGCACCTCCAGGGCCAGCACACTAGAAAACTACCAGTTTCCTTTTATTTAGTTGCTATTTGAGGTTTTAAAGATCTGTCTGAAAAGGTTTTTAAAAAATGAGAAAATGAAAGTGTAACCCACAGACGTTGAAATTTGTTATTTAATCTGTAGTCTACCTCTCTGCCTTGAACTCTAATCAAGGTGTTGCACACAGAAAAGAAGCAACTAAACCCCCTCACTCCAAGAATCAAAATCCTCGTAGTGTTTCTGTGTACTGTTCTTATTTTGAAATGTAGGGTTGAGAGATATTTTTGAGGCATCCCAGGCACAACCTGGAACAATTTTCTGTGGAGAACAAAGTGCAGAGCCAGCAGGTTCAAGAGAGGCAGGCAATTTGGGGCCCTGTTGAATCTGCTTTGAAGTCTTTGGAAGGTGCTATAACACCAAGAGCTATTATTATGTTAATGTACTATGGACCAGATTCTGCAGGCTGTTCCATAAACCATCATCCTCAGCATTCCATCCCCTGTTCCCTGAAGGTCATAACCCTGACACCTGCTTTAATGACCCTTAGAACTGAAGACTCCTCTTCCCTGTACATATGCTGGTCAGAGTCGGAAGGACAATTTGCAGCTTGAATGTTCTGCAAGGATGCAAATTGCATTATGAATCTCAGAAATGCAAATGGTGGAGTTTTCTCATTAGCTGCTATGAGCGGGGGAAATGGAGATGGAGAATGTGTAGGTCATACAGACCTCAAAGGTTTATTTGTCCACGACGCTAATTCACTTCTGGGCTGTTTGCCTAATGCAGTCTTCTCTCACTCCCAAGGATATCGTGAAGTATTTAAACTGCTGGAAATGACCAGCAAGGATTAGTGCAACCTATTGGTTACTTGTTCTATTAAAACATCTCAAAAATGAAAGCTACTGAGAATGTGTGACACTAAACTAGATGAATACTGGATCTGAACTGGTAATCTTAATTTTACTTTGGAACACTTATAAAGCAAAACAGCTAGCTACTAGTTTGGGACTTTGAGGTCACAGCCTTTTGTTCTCTTAAGTCCGAAGCTTCATTGAGTTCCAGGTTATTTGATTACGTTGCAATTTGTACCCTTCTTTCCCCTTCCTATACTGGCTAACATCAATAAAAAGTAAAATAGCTAATCAACAACAAAATAATCCAAATAAAACAGGGGGGGAATCAAAGTGGCAGATAAAAAAATCAGTAAATAAACAACCAATTGGAAAAATCTTGCACAAGACAGGCTTGCCGGATGATCTCAAAGTTCAGACTGATTAATGTAGGGGGATTTTGCCCTTTGGATAACTTGGCCCCAAGCTGTTTGGGGCTTTAAAGGTAATAACCTCCCTAACTTTAAATTGCATAAGGAAATCTGCCTACAGCTAAGCAGTAGACATAACAAGGAAGCAACATGATCCTTAATGGCAACATAGTGCAACAACTGAAATTTCTGAATGGTCTTCAAGGGCAGCCCCGCAAAGAGAGCTTGACAGAAGTCCAGCAAGAGGCATAGCGTGGTGTAATGGTTTACAGTGCTTCACAAGGACCTAAACTGCGCAAAGTCCCTTGTAGCCACTGCAGCAACTTGAGCAAAGCTAAATCCAGGAACATCTCCCCAAATGCAAATTGGATCTTTTGAGAGTTTTCTTACTTAATGTGCAGTAGTCCAGTGAATTAAAGATGTTACACCTGTTATCACACCCACTCTTGTACTTAAGGTGCTGTTATTAGATTGGACCCCAAATGATGGAATGGTTGCTTCTGTAACAAGGTAAACAATAATTTAATTTAGATTCCTGGTCTAAAATTCAGGTTTAGATCCTGGGTTCAGTTATGCAACCACCACGTACGGTACTGAGTTTAGTTCTGGGAGCAAACACAGATGATGGGAATGGAGGCTGGTCCATTAGGGCAAATGGGGGCCTGCCCTACTAAGCTGCCAGCTGCCCCTACCCCTAGCCTATTCCCTTAGTTACAAAGCAGTCTGGGTTGGAGGTTGATAGCTTCCTTCTCCTTTGTCTCAGTGTTACCCTTGTAGCACTCAGCAGGGAGAGGATGGGGTGAAAAATAGAATTAGTTGGCTCTATGTATCACTGGCTCCGGCTCTATCTGCTGTTGGCCAGCTCGGCTTCCTCCATACCAATCATGAGTAGGAAACATGAGAAGCAACAGTTTTAAGATCGAAACAGACAATATGTGAAAGTACTGCCCCATTTAAAAACAAACAAACAAACAAACAAACAAACAAACAAACCTGAAATGTATAGTAGTCCTGTTCTAAACTGAATCTAGACAGTTGTATCCAGCAAATATCTTTTGCACAGAGCTATCAAACCATACCTAGGAGAAGTATGGGACTGTTCTGTAGTTATTTTGCTTTCATGCATGACTTCTACACTCAGATTTCTTGATGCAAGAATGGTTGAAGATCTATGTGTTGCATCCAAGGCTGCGAGTGGAGAGTTCTACTTGTGCACCAAGACTTCCCCTTCCTTTCCTCTCCTCTCCGGTGCCCTGAAAATTTTCTCCAAATGGTCCTCCAATCCTCTGGAGCAGGGTGCACTGGGGAGAAGAGGGGAAAGATATTGTGCAAGCAGAAGTCTGCTGACTTGGAGACGCAGAACAGCAGCATTTAATATAATCCTATATCAATATATGAATACCAGGAGCTGGGTACAAACATTTTAGATGATCTACACTAAAAATAGGCGTCTTCTGGTTTGAATGTAATCTTCTAGAATTGAAGAATGAGGGTAGTAGACATGCTCCATTTGATTAGGGTCAGAGATGGGGCATCTACAGCCCTCCAGATGCTGCTGAACTCCAACTCCCAACAGCCCCAGCCATCGTGGCCAAATGTCAAGGATGATGGGACCTGTAGTTCAGCCAATCTGGAGGGCTGCAGGTTCCTCACTCCTGGTTATGGTTTGAAAACTGTGCTCTGAGGAGTCTAGGAAGCTGTTGACAACTTATCAGTGGGAAGGCTACATAACAACGGCCTGTTCTTCACTTGAGGGTTGTTGGGGGTTTTTTTTAGCCAAAGGGGATGTAGGATGTGGTGGAAGAGTGAATTCTCAGTGGTGATAGTGCCCAGCAGGCTTAGACAGCACTTTGTTAAGAAAGGTCCTTTTACTGAGGTTCTTCGGTCTTGTGAATGGCGCATTTAAACTTTAGGATTTTTACTTGATTGTTTTTATTCGTTGTTTTAGACCACAGCTTTCCAAACTTCTCATGTTGGCGACACACTTTTTAAAGACATGCATCATTTCGCGACACAGTAATTCAATTTTACTAGCAAACTGGACATTAAACTAACCCCTTATAAGAGCATTTGTGCAACACACTTACACACTGCAGCTGACACACTAGCATGCCGTGACACACAGTTTGGAAAGCTCTGTCCTTCAGGGTAGACTTCCTTCTCTTAAATTGTGTAACAGAGCCATGTACAGTGATGGCTTTATATAAATAACAGTTAATAATGTGATAATAAGTGGAAAGAGTGATGCTTCCTGAATATCCTGCTTGTGGCTTCCCACGTGCTGTGCATGGCAAGTACAGAATCCTGTACTAGATAGGCATTTTGGTTTGACCCAACCGGGCTCTTCTTATAGAAAGGCATTCTACTGTATTATTATTATTAGATCAACAGATTTATAAAGTCACAAACCAACTTGAATTGATATGCCCTGGGTGCTGTATATTCTGGCGTATAAGACTATTTTTAATCCAGGAAAATCTTCTCAAAAGTCGGGGGTCGTCTTATACGCCGGGTGGAGAATCTGCAGTCGAGTATACCTCAAACTCTGTATTTTAACTGGAAAAGTTGGGGGGTCGTCTTATACGCCCAGTTGTCTTATATGCCGGAAAATACGGTAATTAATGTTAAGTTTCATGCATTACATCTCAACCACTAAGGCTTGATAGGAGCCTAGAGTTATTAGTTTGGAGAATGTCTTGCAATAAAGATTTTAAGGGCAAATCAAAAGCCCCAAAAGGGCAACAGGAAAGAAGCTTTAGACTGCAGTCCAAAACCCACTTACCTGATGGCTCCAGTGACATACAATACACCACATTTCTGAGTAAATGTGTAATAGGATTGTACAGTAAGCCTGTCAACTTGGCACCTACTATGCTTTGCCTCTATAGAAATGATCCATATTACCTTTGCTGGTATGCAGTGTCCCCCCCCCCCGCGAAAAATAGGTGCTGGTACTCACCATAAAGTTGTTACAGTAAGTGCCACACTTTTTAACAACAACAACAACAAAAAGAGGTGCTGGTACTGTGTACCATTGAGTACCTCCTGAAAAAAGCACTACTGGTATGCTTTCTCATAATGCAAGATATTCAGAAGCAGCTTCCCCTGGAGCAATTGTTCTGTGGCATCTCCAAGCCCCTTCCTTGCTGATGGGAGCTGATGGGGGGCGGGGAGCAAACAAAACCTGCAGAAGTCGCATCTGCATTTCAGTTTCCCCAGCCACTCTGGGCAGCTCCCAACAGAATATAAAAAAAACACAATAAAACTTCAAACATTAAAAGCTTCCCAATACAGGGATGGCTTCAGATGTCCTCTGAAAATCAGACAGTTGTTTATTTCATTGACATCTGATGGGAGGGCGTTCCACAGGGCGGGCACCACTACCAAGAAGGCCCTCTGCCTGGTTCCCTGTAACCTCACTTCCCGCAGGGAGGGAACCGCCAGAAGGCCCTTGGCAATGGATCTCAGTGTCCAGGCTGAACAATGGGGGTGGAGATGCTCCTTCAGGTATACTGGGCCAAGACCGCTTAGGGCTTTAATGGTCAGCACCAGCACTTTGAATTGTGCTCAGCCTCAGAAATGTAAAGGGAGCCAATGTAGGACTGCCAGTGCTACTTCCTAGTACCCTGTCTTCAGAGTCTGAACTCTTTCAGAGAAAGGTGGGTTGTTGGGGTTTTTTTGGGGGGGGGGAGGAGGTTCCCTCTTGATCTGCAGTGTGCTGGAATGTGGATGTTTAATGCAGAGAAAGCTTTGGTAACACAAGCAAGCATGTGTCTCCTGGAAAATGCAAGCTAAGCTAATGGTGTCATTTATAGACAGAGGCATTACTGTACTTTTTCACAGGTGTGGTATGGGGGGGATTACTGCCCTCCCCCCATGTTTCAGATGACAAAAATTTTGTTCATGAGGTGCACCTGTCCCTCATCAGTGAGACAAGAAAATGAACCACAACAATGCTCTTAATATACACTGGTTTTTGGAATTTAAACTTAGATGTATCCAATACTTTGAATTCCATAGTCAAGCCTAGAATATCCAATCCTTTTAAGGGGTACCACTGGCACCCCTGAACAAGGATGTCTTAGCCATTGAGGCTACTGGCGCAAGGCGCCACCGCCTGAGGAGGGCGCCTGCCCCCTCCAGCTCCGCCGGCAGCGCTGCTCTCGCCCACCTCTTCTCGGGCTGCAGATGCGGGGAGGCCATCGGTGAGCCTCCCGTCAGCGCTGCAGCCAGGGCTCTCTGGACAGCAGCGCCGCGCCACCACTTTGGCCAAGCAGGCGGAGGTGGAGGTGGAGTACAGCTGGCAGCATCCCCACCCGCCCCTCTGTGCCCACTGGCTGCCCGGCGGAGCGTGAGGGGCGCTGGAGGGATCTTCGTGCCAGGGCGCCGGATTTACTTAAGATGGCCCTGCCCCTGAAATCTCTTCTCACCCTCCATTAGCATTGGAACGGCCCACAAGTGCTTCCGAACTTCCTCCATCTGTGTTTGAACATCATGCCTGTCAATGCAATACTATTCAATCATGCAATATCAGTTCCACTTTAGAAATTTGTGCCTACTGACTGGGCCAAGATAGCATATGAAAATGGTGATCTATTTCTAGGTGTGGTGGAAATTAACTGTGTTATTTCTAGATGGTGATGCTTTGTGTGTTCCATGCCGTGCCTTCACATTCATGATGCCAATCCTTCCCTTACCAAATCTTAAAGCACAATGGAAAGGAATCCCCTTTTGATGCATCATCAGAATGGTGGGAAACATTCTGAGCAAAGGCAGGCACTAGGGAAACATTCTGTGAGCCAAATGGGTAAGTGGGATAATCGACACTTCAGGAGCTGTGATGTCACTCGTGGAGCCCTCTGGAATGGCCAAATGGTCTACAAAAGCATTCTAGTGCTTTAAAAATAATGTTATATGCATCAATATCTTCCAAAGGCAGCAGACTGAATGAAAACAAAGTTTGTGCGTGGCTGCAAAAAAATGTATTATACTTTGTATTGAACACCTTTATTGGAGAAATACACCTTGCTGTGTTCAAAATCAGTCCAACAAAAGTTATGCAATTCTAAGAAGTAAGCTCCACCGTTTTCTTACTTAAGATAAAGGGACCCCAGACCTTTAGGTCCAGTCGTGGACGACTCTGGGGTTCTGGTGCTCATCTCGCTTTACTGGCTGAGGGAGCCGGCGTACAGCTTCTGGGTCATGTGGCCAGCATGACTAAGCTGCTTCTGGCGAACCAGAGCAGCACACGGAAACGCCATTTACCTTCCCGCCGGAGCGGTTCCTATTTATCTACTTGCACTTTGACGTACTTTCGAACTGCTAGGTTAGCAGGAGCAGGGACTGAGCAACGGGAGCTCACCCCATCGTAGGGATTCGAACCGCCGATCTTCTGATCAGCAAGCCCTAGGCTCTGTGGTTTAGACCACAGCGCCACCCGCATGGTTTAAACTTAAGTGTATATATAGGACTACAGTCACAGAGGTTCAGTTTTTAACATTGCAGGAATACAAATAAAGTTTTCTGGTAAGTAAGGGCTCCCCATTCGCTTCCATACCAAAGGCAGCTTCATGGGAAAATGAGTCACATGAAAGCTTCATACATGATCTGCAGCTCCCATGAGCAGAGGAAATATTGGACTAACGTACTTTATGTCTGGGAAAGCCAATATGGCACCATTCAGATTTTATTGGGACTACAACTCCCACCAGTGCAAGTCGGTAAGGCAAATGTTCAGGGATGATGGGAGTCAGAGCCTCACAACATGTGAAGGGCACCATATTGGCTACCCCTGACTTAGGCTCATTTATTGGGGGAAAAGAGTAACATCTGTGATGCTTACAATTCTAAGAAGAAAATGTACAGCGCATTGCTGTCTGCAAATTTCCACCTTAGTCCTACAAAGCTACTGCATTTCTTGTATATATTATGACTCCCAAAAATGAGGGAAAGGCAAATGGTTCCCCATTACACCCCAGTTTGTTATTAAAGTAGTTTGAGATACTTTAAAGGAGTCTGTCACCCTTGTGGGATAGCTCCGGAAAGACAATGGATTGTATCTAACGTTAGCAATACTCAGAGTAAACCCATTAAAATTAATGGGAATGACTATCTTAGGTCCATTAACCTCAACAGGCAGTAGTCAACTAAATCCTTGCATGAGCAGAACAACTTCTGCTTGCACGATGGGACTCCTCCTGCTGCTATCCCCAAATCTGTTCCTGAGGGTTGGGGAACAGATTCAGAGTACGCACAGGGAGAGGAGTCCCTTTGCACAAGCTCAAATTGTTCTACTTCCACAACAATTTACTTAGTGCTATGCTGAGTACAACAAGGGCTTTTTCTCCAGCCTGAACTCGCCAGAACCTCTCAGGTGGGTTCTGGCACCTCTCCATTGCCATCCTAAGAGAATGAGGGAGGTGTTCATGGTGAGTTGTGGCACCTCTTTTTCTAGAAAAATCGCACCTAGTGCAGCCCAATGGGTCTGCTCCAAGTAAAAAATTTATTTGGATACAACCCATTCTGTTCTCTCTCTCAAGTGGAATGCAGTAATTATGGCTTTAACACAGTGTGGTGAGTCTGAGTTGGGCAGATTTTGATCAGGATCCATAAGTTCAGGTTAGAGTAAACGTTTCACTTCGTTTCCTTGTAAAGACCTATACATGCCCTGAATGTACAAGTGTTACAACAAGAACATTTTAGACCATCACTTTACCACTTAATAGTAATGCAAATTGTAAACAAAAAGAGTTTCATTCACACACACACACACACACACACACACACACACACCCTAACCCAGGCTCAAATTAACCAATGGTTTGCCTTCTTCTGGCTTTACATTTTAAAAGCCACACCCTTCTGCTGTATGTTTTTCAATTACATCCTTTTGTTCATTTCACACACACACCCTCTAGCCCAGGAGTAACCCATAACCTTGGGGGCAGGAGAGCCCAAGGGGCTGCTGGTTATGTTTGTATAGCCAATGGGAGGGTGGGAGCTTTGTAAACCATAATAACAAAAAAAGCGAGCATCATAAAAGCACAACTAATTTTAAGTGTGCGTTAGGTTACCAAACTTAAACACAAAATGCAGTGTGGATGGGCTATGTTTGTACAATGTTGCACAAAAAAAGAAATGTAGGAAACCCTTGCTGTAACACTAATACTGGGGGGGGGGGGGGGGCGGTGGCACTAGCACAAAAGCCAAACTGTTTTTTAACTGGGCTCTGGGTTACCAGACTTAGAACTGATCACGCAATTTCATTTCAGTAACTTACAATTTCTACTCTCTTTGATAATGTGTTTTAAAAGAGCCAACTTTCTTTAATGACAAGGCTTTAAGAGGAATGACTTTTCTGAACGAAAAATATCAAAGCTGAGCAAAGATGAGGTTTTTTTTTTTTTTTTTAAAGGAAACTATGAATTAAAATGACCTTGTGTTCCGAAACTTTTTCACACATTGCTTGATGTTCTCCGTTCCTCTCCCTTGCCAGCGCCCCCACCCCAGGAACAGCGCTGGTGCCTTTGGCAAATGGAGACTTGAGAGGGCAGAGCAGAGGTTTCAACAGAAATCATAATCTCACCGCATTATCTATTGGAACTGCTTAGCACTGAGGGTGCCTGGTGTTTTTCAGCGTAACCTTTAGCAGTTATTAAAGCAATCACAAATAATTTCTTCCTATCAGAGTTGGAGTCCTCTCTGCTAGGAGCAAAGGCTGAACACAGCATGAACCAATGAAGTTGTTTTTTTAAGAGAGTTGAACAACTAACAAGAGCGCAACAGCTCTGCTGCAGGAGAAAATAAATAAATGAACCTACCATGTTACAATTAAAGCACTGTTATATCATACACAGCCAAAAAAGGGGCAAGGGTATTATAACTAAGAAAACAAACATATATGTTACTTGGGTAACAGAAGAAAAGTGACTATCTGGGAAACAATACTTCACCTCAATAAAATCCAGAAAGCAATCTATATTGATGAAATAGTTTGGACCATTACATTTTTAAGAAAAGAAAAGAAATAACATTTTGTACAGAACTCAACAATCTATTTATATTGCATTTTAATGTGCCAACAGACTGTGTTGTGACCAGGGAATATTGTGAATGAGTGATATGGAATGTGTGTGTGTGTGTGTGTGTGTGTGTGTATGTGTACGAGAGAGAAAGTAAGGAAGAAAAACAGAGAGACAGAGACAGAGAGAGAGAGAGAGAGAGAGAGAGAGAGAGAGAGAGAGAGAGAGAGAGAGGTCTTAAGGAAATAGTCTTGCACTGGAAAATATTCATTAGCCTATCATCTGCTACTAACTGCCTGATAATAACCTGGAAGCAACCTGTGTTTTAAAAAGTCTCCATGTCACAAGTTTATTCCTCTGTAGATCTGTAGACAGGGCAAGTCTGTATCATCCAGTGTCAGGGTCCCTACTGAATCCTTTTACCCCTACCCACGTCTGCCAATGAGTTTTGCTATGCTTCACAAGCTCACTAGTCTCTGTATGCGCATGCTCCCAGTAAGCCCCATGCCTCACCAAATCCCACCACCCAAGCATTTTTCCAAATGTCTTATTAGCTTTATGGCTTTGTTCAACTTACGCAGTTATGTGTCCACAGTAGCTCCTCTTTGTAGGGCCCAGACGTTTGCTCAGTCTGAGCAAAGAGTCGGTTTTATATTGCTCCATTACATTCCCAAGAAAGTCATGTCCCCGTTATTTGCAGTTGCAAGTGCTGTTCTCTTTAAAATGCAAGCCTTAGGTCTACACATTAGTAGGGGTCAGCCTCAATTCAAAGCTTCGAGCAATGTGATTATTTCCCCCAGAGCAGTCCCCTTGTACAGGATAAGAGTGTGATGTCATCACAAAGTTTGTATCTGGTGATATCTGAATCAACACACCTGCTGGGAATCTACTACTGGCTGAGTTAACTGAGAGAAGGCTTCATTCAATGCAGCAGATCTCATGGCCCAGGCATCCCATGAGCACTGTGACCATGAAGTTGGGTGAATGATTATACTCTTCATAAGGTAAAGTGAATAATATATACCCTGAAAGCAGCAAAACAGCATACCAATCAGAATCTCACCTTTGTCATGGCCTTAGGTGGCCTTAGGCAAGCCACTCTCAGCCTCTGTTTCCCCACCCCAATCTCCATAATGGGGAATATTAATAGTGACTTAACAGAGTCCCTGTGAAGCACTTTGAACCTTGAAAGTCCTATACAAACTATTATTATTATTTCTAACCTATCATCTAATGTTTCAAAATAGTTAATTGTGCAACATTTTGGACTTAAGCACCACGTTGCTTGAGTTGCAAGGCACACAGGCATGTGGTATTTGCTTTGATAGACATGAAAAAAGGGCCCCAATCCTTGCCTAATCACTACTTCTGTATATTTCAAAGGGATAAATGGCAAATACAAGTGTGTGCTGCTCTCAGTTGATGATGCTTTTAATTATTATTAAGTTAAAAAGAAAACAAGGGTGGCTTTTTACGTAACGTTTTGTATTAAAAATTTGTTACTTACAGAATAATTTAGCTTTGAAACCTTTCGGTTGAAAATGGCTTACTTTTCACCAAATGCTGCCTTTCCTCACTTGGAGGTTGGAACACACTCCAGGCACGTGCTTCCTTAAATACTACTACTACTACTAATAATAATAATAATATGCTGCCCAAAACAGGGAGTGTCAATGTGGTCCCTCTAGATGTTGTTGGATTCCAACTCCCATTAGTCCTAGCCAACATGCCCAGTGACAGGGAAGATGATGTGGGCGCGTTTTGTAGTTCAGCAATGCAACAGATTGGCTACTCCTGATGTAAACAATTCATTGTAATTCCCCTATCAGTGCTTCATATTGCTAGCTTCGATTTCCAACCAAACCCATCAGGAAATCCACACTAAATGTTAAAGGAACTGCTCAAGGCATATAACATTTACACCTGAATTGTAGGGAAATACTTTTCCAGTGCCTGTAAAACAGTGCAATAGTTTCCTTGTCAAGAGTCTACAATACACTTGCAGTGTTTTGCTATAGCAACTTATTTAGAAGTTATACACTCCAGACTAAGAGAGATTCTTACTATCCCTAGTAAAAGCACTTATTGTTCAATCAAATAGCCAAGCTAATGAACAGGAACAATTATATAGTCTTTCCATATAGCCACAAAAGTGTATTCTACTAAATACAAAATCTTACAAGAAGTTATCGATAAGAAACATTAAAGGAATCATTGCAGCTATTCTTGCAGCAAATGATATGTCACTGATAATGGAAATAATATGGAAACAAAAATCTACAAAAAATACTTTAATATTACATAACATGTGAACATGAAATTAATGCCATATATGTTTTAACATATTTTGGACACTATAATAATGATGATTCTAATAAGGACGTGATTTTTAGCATGTGTAAAAGTGAACAAACTGCAGCAGGAAGCCGGTAACAAAAGCAAAATGAGCAAACAAAATTAAGTTTTTCAGTAAGTATATTGACATATATAGATATCCAATATATCAAAAGCTTTAAAATCTGTAATATAATGATAAAATAATTCAAATAAGTGGTAACTTAAAATACTGTTATGAATGAAGGATGTGCTTTCAGAAACTTAATTACATTGTCTGATTTAACAAAACAACCACTGATCTCTCAGATTAGTTTCACAAGATCCAAATCTTCAAACCTGCTGAAAGAAGTCTTCTTAAGAAACCAGTCAGCTCCAACAGTTACCTAAGAAATAAAATGTTCTCATCAGTCATAAATGTTCCCTTTACTACTAACAATGCTGAAAATACCAAACACTTTCCTACTTCCTGGGGTCAGAGCCCTCACTAAGAGGTAGTGCTTTGAAGGGCTTTAATAGCCCATTTGGAACATGGTCATCCGAGACACCTGCATGCAAAAATGTTGCGAGTGGGATCTTAAACCCTACATATACTAAGTAAAATAGACACATCGTCACCCCACCCCACCCATCTCCCCATCCCGCCCACCTCTTTCCCCCCTTTTCTTCCTAAGGTCTCAACAAATGAAAATGATTTGTAAAAATGTTACATGGAAAAAAATACAAGAGAGACATTACACATACCTTTGTAAATCAAGAAAATCTTTAATAAAAAATATTTTTAAAAAATCCATGTGCACAAAGGGGCATTTGAGGACCTTCTTCTCTATGCACCTCATTGCCCTGAAAAGCTGGTCCTGAATGTTGGGAGACCAGCAGGACTGGCATTTAAGACAATGGACAGAATCTAATTTATCTAGTGCTGTTGCTCCAGCAGAAGCTGTCCGCTAAAGGAACAAGGAGGGAGGCAACATTTGCCACCCACCCCCAAAGTCTATTTGGGGGACCAGGGCACCAGTAAAACCACTTCTCCTCCTCTACTAGGAGATACTACCTGCTGGATCAAAATGTAGCCACTAACCAGATACGACCCATTGTAAAGAGCTGCAATGTAGATAGAAGTGAAAATGGGTTTAAGCCATCGTAGGTGGCGACGCTTTGCCCAAAGGTTCCCAACTTATTTGGCCTATTGCCCCCTTTTCAGAAAAAAAAATTACTCGGCACCCCCTGGAAATCAACCTCCTTTAAATGAAGGGGCAGGGCTGGCGTTGCTGCATGTCTGCCATTGGCCAAATAGGCAGGCAAGCTGCGATCCACTTCCTGGGCCTGGGTGAAGCCAAAAAGGGTTCACCAAAGCCCAGAAAAAACTCTCGCCTCCAGCTGGATCCAGGGGTGGCGTTGTCGTCCCCCCGCAACAGAGCCCAACCTGGCGGTAAGCATCATTACACAACAGATGGAACATGTACGAACCGTTTTTCAATTGTTTTCTCCTCCTTTCTTCTTTCTTTATGCTTCTACCGCCCCATTATTTTTATTCAATGCCCCCTAGTGCACACAAGGCTACTACTGCCTCCTGGATCATTCCAGCGGGCCTCCCCCCCCCCCCAGGGCATGGTATTGCCCACTTTGGGGAACACTGCTTTAGACAATGCTTTGGGGACTCCAACCAACTTGTACAATGAAAAATGCTTGCCATACTTTCATCTTTGATACGAATAGTCAGTCCTCTCAGACGTGCTACCTGCAATGCATCATCACTGAGCCCCTTATTATTTTCTGTGCATGTGGGAACAGACCTGCAGGTACAACATGCTGGATGGTGAGATAATTTTTTTGTTACCTAAGCTCATAAGACATGGATACTCCACGCAGAATATATATTGTGTGTAGGCAAACCACTCCATGAATGATGTCCCCATCTCTACAGTGCTTTATAAAGTAACTTACATATTATTTGTTCCTTTGCTCTCTAATTCTGCTTTTCCAAAAGGCAAAGCAGTGGCTCAGCATTCAAGACTTCTGGGTCAAGTAGCCATAGCTTCAAATTAGTATGCAGGAACTGGGAAATATTTGTTTGTTTGTTTGTTTCATAAAATGTATACACTGCTGGATTGTAAAAGAGCTCAAAGTGGTTTACAAAAAGATAAAACAAAAAAATGAAAAATTACAGCTCTACTTTAAAACATACAAAAATAAAAATACTAAAACACATTTAAACTGCCTCAACTTCCTTAGCATCTGGGTAGGGCTTGTCTAAACAGGAATGTTTTTAACAGGTGCCAAAATGGAAACAGTGTAGGCGCCTGCTTGCTCTCAATGGTTATGAGGACCAGAACAAGGCAGGATTTGAAGACATGAAGCTGGTTTCTGATTGTGGCCTATTCTGGTTTTGGTAATCATTGTTTCTCCATTCAGACATACTGGGGGAAACAATGGCTAATTAACCAAGGAAGTCTTCAATGCAAAGAAGAGAGGTGGGAAGGGGCAGAACAAGGACAAAATGTTCCAGCACAAGGCTCAAACTGGACCAGAATCTCACACTTAAGTTTAGCTCTCATTGTTGCTATCTGTTTAATTTAAACAAGGCGAAGGTCTATGGAAAACCTTGTTGAGAAATCTGAGATATCCCTGCTTTCATGTTATAGTCTTACATCTTTCATACACAGTTTCAATTAAAAACGCATCTGCATATCCTGCCCTGAAGAAATAAGGGGTGATCAGTGAGACTATCAGTGTGAAAACTTTCAGTGACATCACCTGGAAGGTCCCTTTCACTTAATCACCCATGTGAATCACTCTTCCCGAAGGTGCACAGCACCCTCCTGTTGCTGTTGCAACATCTGTGGCTATTTATTCACAATGGTGTGAATGTCTCAGTAAAGCTAAGTGGGTGAAGATCTGGTGCTTTGAAGATACAATCTGCAATATTACAAACTGCATCACCTTCGAAGGCGGCGGCGGCGGCACCTCCAACAGAACAGCAGCTGTGTGTTGAGCCACCATCTCACGGTGAATGCCAAGGCGAGGCCCAGGCTTGCAATGCCAAGTTCTCATCTTGCTTGAACGCTAAGCATGGGGGGGGGGGGGGTTTACAGGAGGTGCGTAACTTCCCAAAGTTGTTTTGTTTACTGAACAGTAAGCTGCTTTCAAACTTGCCAACGTGCTGGAGTCCTTCTCACTACACTTTGCAGCTCTGCAATGCCAGGTGCGAAGTGTTACAGTCTGAAGAGGAAGTATGAGCTTACCTTCTGGTACGGTATGTGCTCAGTTCCTCTTGTAGGATGGATGCTCTTTTCTGCAGAAAATTCACCTGGAAAACACAGCTGTCATGACAAGGGGGCTCCCAGCTTACAGAAGACCAATGAACAATGGTTGCGGTTTCCCAGAGGTGTCCATTCATTTACCTTCATTATTTAAATTCGATTTATCTACATTTATTATCTATTTGCTGGTGGTTACTGTGCATTGCGCTAGCAAGGGAGGCAGCCTGAATGCAATCCAGCAAATTACATAATCTGGAAATACCTTCCGTGACCCACATTCATACATATAGTCTAGAACTGCGCAACACCTTGAAAGAACATATCAGTCGGGAGTGGTGTACTTTTAAAAATTTCAGTCTTCATAGATGCTTATAAGAACTCAGGGGTTTAGGAACTAAGCATGGGTATAAGACTCCCAGGTTCCGCCATTTCAGTGTTAACAATGACACATCGCAGGCAATATTAAAATCCTTTGCCTTTGATTCTCCTTTTGGAAAAAGAAAGAAAAAGGATCAGACTGTCCTCACCAGAGAGGTAAAATCCTAAGCATACTATACGGGGCACTGGTGCCATGCTAGGACAGGACACAAAGAATACACTGAAAGTCTCAGAAGGGAGGAGGAGAAGGAGGCCAACATATTTTAAACATAAGCAAAGCTTTGTTTGAGAAGTGAATGTTTCCTATTTGTTCATTGTTAACGCCGCCTGGTTGGTACTTTTACCCAGCCAAGCCCTCTCATTCCTCTGGAACAATTAATAACCCTGACAGGTGCAAGGATTCCACTGCTCTTTCCGTCTGATGTTTTTGAAGCAGGAATTTCAGCAATTTCAAAGGAGAGGACACCTGTGCTTCAAGAAGGGAGTACTGCTTACTGAACAGTCTGTAGCTGGCTACTGTATTTCACTGAACAGGCAGCTGCCAGCTAGGCTTTTTCTGCATTAACACCCACTATTAGGAGTCTGGAGTGACTTTTGCTCCTTTGAAATGCTGTGTATACTCACAAAAACCCTGCAGGTGGAAATCAGATTTCATTAAAAAAAGAAAAAAAGAAAAGAAACCAAACAACTCCAAACTTTACTACAGGGGAAGCTGCAGTTTTTTCCAGTTGTCACCCCTTCAATGTTTTGTACTGGCATAATTATTAGATACGCACACTTATTAACATGAAATAGGTTTCCTAGTTAAATTCTTAACTCCTGTATACAGTGTGTGTGTGTGTGTGTGTGTGTGTTCTCGCTTTGTTTGTTACTATGTTATGCATTTTTGTATTTTATATTGTAAACCATCCTGGGATCCTCGGATGAAGGGCAGTATAGAAATTTATTAAGTTAAGTAAGTAAATATTTATTTATTTTGCAGTGAATTCCAATAGAAATTTGTTTCCACGAGCAACAGCTCCTAAGAGTCTTCTGGAACCCTGGAGACCAAGGCTGCAATCCTAACTCCACTTCTGAGACATGGTTAGGATTGTACTGAGACAAATTTATTATGGTGTAAGTTTCCGTGGACTGAAGCCGATAGCGGCTTATGCCACGATAAATTTGTTGGTCTTTAAGGTGCCGCAAGACTGGTTTTGCTACAAAAGACTAACATGACAATCCCTCTAGAAATTATAAAACTCCTGTTATGGTTGGCAAGGGGGAACACAGAACTTTTCAGTCACAGATATCCCATATAATGTCCCATTTTTATTTCTCTTATGTATTTATAAACAGAGGCTAAAAGCAAAATTAACAGCAGGTTTCTTTCAAATGGAGCTCCTCCTGTCTTCAAAGTTGGTGGTGTTTTATCCAATGTCTTACGTGCCAGAAATTATAGCGAAAAGGTAACTGATTTCAAACTAGTATTTTACCAAATAAATATGTGGAAAAATGACTTTTAAATATATTTTTTTAATTAAAGGTTTCCTCTCCTCGTTCATTGGGAACTCATATAACAAATATCAATTTTAACCTTTTGATCTTCCCTTGAAAAGCTCTGGAATTAAAGGAATGTGAGAGCAGCAAAGTATTTCAAGTTTCTCCAAGTTGAGCGCAAATGGCTCCTAAAGGATCCTGCTCCAAAATGAATGAATATATCATAGTATTGGAATGCTTGTTGTATACTCAGCAGTGGACTGAAAAGTGCAGCCCAGCTGAACTGTATTCAGCTACTCTGTGCCTCCTTATTCTACACCCTTCTTACTCTTCTGATCCCTACACCCTGCCTGCACTCACATACTATATTATTATTATTATTATTATTATTATTATTATTATTATTATTATTATTATTAAATAAATAATAGTAATAATTTATACCCAGCACATCTGGCTGGGTTTCCCCAGCCACTCTGGGCAGCTCCCAACGACTATTAAAAACACAATAAAACATTGATCCTTAAAAACTTCCCTAAACAGGGCTGCCTTCAGATGTCTTCTAAAAGTCAGATAGTTGAGAGGGCGTTCCACAGGGTGGGCGCCACTACCAAGAAGCCCTCTACCTGGTTCCCTGTAACCTCACTTCTAGCAGTGAGGGAACTGCCAGAAGGCCCTGGGTGCTGGACCTCAGTGTCTGGGCTGAACAATGGGGATGGAGACGCTCCTATAGATACACAGATGCAATCCCTGTCATGTCATGGTTAGAGCAGGGATGGCTACCCCATGGCCTTCAGATATTGTTGGATCCCAACTCCCATCAGCTCCACCTAGCATGACCAATGCTCAGGGATGGTGGGAGTTGGGAGTCCCACAACATATGGAGGGTTGCAGGTTCCCTGTCATTGGGTTAGAGCAAAGTTTCCCAAACTTGGGTCTCCAGTTTTTTGGACGACAGTCCCCATCATCCCTGACCACTGGTCCTGCTAGTTAGGAATGATGGGAGTTGTAGTCCAACAACAGCTGGAAACCCAAGTTTGAGAAACCCTGGGTTAGAGGGTCGGAGCAGGGTTCAAATCCGCACTCAGCTATGAAGCTCACTGATTGACCTTGGGCCACTCACAGCGTCTCAGTCTAACTTACTTTGCAGGGTTGTTTTGAGGGTCAAATGGGGAGTAGGAGAACATCACATTGCACCCTGAACCCGTAGGAAAGGTGCAATATGAACGTAGTAATAAATACCGGTAGGTAAAAGGAACCAGAGAGCATAAGCCCCATTTTTTTGTGTCAGTAATGTGTGCCATTGTCTTCCTCAATTGGGTCCTCATGGTGGAAAGCATAGCAGCATTGTAAAAATTAACCCACCTGTTCAATTAATACATGATTAAGGAACAGTCACCATGCTCTATCTTTTAGAGAATTTTTAATGAACCCCCAAAGGGATAATTTGACTTCTTCCCATATGATTCTACTGCATATACAGCATAATGATTCAGCCACAGTATCATCCATTCTGGGTGAAAAACAGGCTGGAAAAGAAACTGAGACTAGGACTATGTACAACTGCTGGCCAAACTGGGATGCTGTGTACCATAAAATATATTGACAATTCTTGGAACAATCAAATGTCAGTTCCAGTCTTACAAACAGAGGGATGTTTCAGATTTTACCTGAGATTTTAGCGAAACAATTGTGTCTTCAAGTTCTTGTCTCACAGATGCTGGCATCAGACCTTTGAGTTTGGTTTCATATTCCTGCCGTATAGAAGTCACCTGAAACCAAAGATATGAGCATTTACATAGCTAATAGGAGGTCACACAGTTGGGAGCTGTCACAGCCTACTTTCCCCAGACTGCGTTCCACATTCATAAAATCTTTATGCAGGGTGTGTAGATATACAAGAAAACAATTGTGCTGTGTTCCATTAAACTGAATGATCCCTGAGTACTCTCACATGACAAATCAAGGTTGCCCCCTTCTCTACTTTCAATTAAGTGGTTATCTCATGTTGTTTAGAACTGAAATGGTCAACTTCAACTTGTTTTTAGAGTCTTAAGTAATGGCTGCAGAATCGTGTCAAAGATGCCAACACGAGCTTTTTACACATGTTGCGTCTCTCCCACCAAAAACTAAGACATAAAAACTGAATAAATTATTGCAGGTATAGTCTCCCAAAACCCATGTACAGTCACTTCCTGCTCCTACTCACTCAGCACTGAATCTGTTCTTTTTTCAAGGCTGGCCCACATGCTATTTTTTCTTCCATCTTTCTCATAGCAAAGATGGAGTGTATATTTTTTCTATTACAACTTATCCCCTTTTAAATATATAGAAGAGTTACAAGAACGGTTTTATTGTGTGTGTTGTTTTCCCCCCCTTTGCATCCTGGATATTTTGGGACTGCTTTCCAGTGCTATTAAGTATCCTTCAGTAGAGTAATAAAACTAAATAAAGCTAAAATAACGAATGACCTAATGATAGCCAACACAGTATTTTAAAGACATCTCCCTAGCAGGAAAAAAAATAAACCCTACAAGGCACTCCTTGATGCTCCTTCAATTCCCAATCATATTAATATGGCAGCTGAGCAAAAAAAAAAAAAAAACAGAAAAAAAACTGTCCTACTGTCCCCACAATGCTTTCAAAGTATAAATGAATGAAAGCAAAAGCCCTCTCTTAAGGAAGGTTTCCCTTCCTCTTTAAAACATCAAATCGTTTTTAAAGATCGTATGAATAGAGGCTTCCTTCGGTGACCTCAAAACTTATGCTAACATTCAATATTCCATGAGAATTCAAGCTAATTTAGGAAAACGTTTTGGGCATCTTCAAGAGTCTGTGGCATCTTTCTGTACAGGTGAGAGTGAATAATGCCATGGAAATACAAAGCAATTGAAATATGACTCTTACTGGCATAACTGTTTTTGGGGAAAGTAACAGGGCTGTATCCTGCCTTCAAACCGACTACGGTCTGACAGAGTTGATGCTTTTCAGAACAAAAGGAAGGCCTATGCAACTTTCCCCCTTCCTCCTTGGACAAGTAAGGCTGATTAAGAACATGCCATTCAAAACTTGGCCCACAAGGGATGGGGGTGATAAAGGTTCCTCACCTCTTTAATCTGGAAAAGGGGGCGTTTCCTTTTCATGTGTAATAGAACCATAGAACTGTAGCGTTGGAAGGGATCCTGAGCATCATCTAGTCCAACCCCTTGAAATGCAGAAATATGCAGCTGCCCCAAACAGGGATCAAACCTGCAAGCTTGGCATTATTAGCACCACACTCTAACCAGCTGAGCTTTCCAGGCTCTAAAGCAATGGAGGCAATCTAGATATGCAAACTGCAATGCTCATTCCCATTTCACTGATTAGGAGAAGAGACTCCAGTAGGTTTAGGACACATTATTATTTGAAGGGGGGTTGGAATGGATAAAACTGACCAACTAAATGAAATATAGTTGAGTATCACTGCATTCTGAAGTCGAGTGCTAAAACATTTTACAAACTCAAATGGGGCAAATCATCTCATGTACTAATTAATCCGAACATTCTAACATGTAGCAGCATAGAAGTTTGTACCAAATTAGCATGTTGAATGTAGAAATAATTGTTTCTCAAACACAATAAATTATCTTACTCAGTAACTACTGGGGTGCCATTCCATTGTGTAAGGAACGTGTTGAGATGTATAGCTCTGAGCATCCCTTTCACCGGTTGACACAATCACTCATAAAAGATACTGGCTTCCACAAGACTGACTGAAAACCAACAACATACATTAGCATATAAAGTATCACTGAGCTGAACTAAAGATGTATATTGAATTTTTGAAACAACACTGAATTACCTGAAAATCAAAAAGCAGGACCAATAATCAAAATTTTGCTCTGTTTTTTTGTGGTTTTTTAAAATGCAGAGTTTGGGTTTATACAGTGGTTCTTTTCGGCGTGTTCGTGACAGGCTTTGAAATAGCCACATCATAATCGCCTTCCTTCCACCTCTGCTCATATTAAATAAATAGGATGACTTGAGTCACAGTACTCGCTGAATGAGTTCAGTTGCAGCAGCTGCACAACTCTCTTGCCAGTGAGATGAAGAAACACTGAACACTGGATTGAACAGTAATTTGGCAGTTTACTTCAAAGAGAAAATGAAACTTTGGAAGTTGTGTTTAGCAGTTTGTTTGAGGTAGTCAAGGCAAAACAAACACAGTTCTAAGCTGAAGCTTCTTTCTGCTTTTAGTTCCTTTCATTAAAAGTGAATGCATCCTATTCCTGAAGAACTATTATCAAATTTGTGAATACTTTCAGTAAACTCATTAACGGACTGTGGAGCTTACTTTTTACATTTAATTAGTTCTCAACAGCATGCCAGACACAGTCCAGAAGTGATGGGGTCCTTGCCTGGATGGCTGACACTGTATATACTTAGACCCAAAGCAGACCTTCAAAACAAATGTGTGGTAGGACTGTACCACTTTAAGCTGTATTGCACGGAATGGATTGTCATGCAAGAAGCTTCCCACATGTAGGGCGCTGGCTTCTTGGAAAGATTTTAGTCTAATCTTCCCTCTAATGTACTGGCTTCTTTGTTGTTGGACAAGAGTCATATATGAAACTCTCTCTCTGCATTGTAAAGTGGTGCAATCACTGAAGGCTTTTAAGTGGCTCTACACTGGTGAAGATGGCAGGAAAGATCAAATAAGCCGACAAAGGGCAGTGGATGTGTATAAGAGAAAAATATTCCAGGTTTAAAATGGGCTAAAATTGGTTTTAAACTGACACTTGCTCATAATCCTGCTCTGAGCAGGAAAACAAGAGGCCCAAAGCAGAAAACTTCTCTGGAACACAAACCTCTATTGCACAATTCTTCTTCTTTTTAATAAATAAAATCCCTCAAAACAAACAGAACAATGACAAATTAGCAAAGATGTGCAAGAGTGACATTTGTGGACTGTGCCTCGTATGTGTAAAAGGAGATTAGGAAGGAGCTTGATACAAATTGTTGTTACAGCCTAAAAACTCGCATGTTCTTACAACAGCGTTCATGTGCCATAATGCATCATGCTAATAGGGCATATCTTTAAGCTACAAAACTTGTTACAGTTGCTGTTACAGTTTTTGCCCTTTCGACTAAAAGTCAACACGCTAAGAACTTCAAGTAAACTTACTTGAAAACAAAACAAGTTATGATGTACATTTATCTGCAAAATCTATACAATTTATGTTTAATTGTCAAGACTGTGACAGAAGTTAAGACCTACTTGAACTACCAGCAAACATATTCAACGGTGTGTGTGTGTGTGTGTGTGTGTGTGTAAATCTTGCCAAACATAGTATGATGCAATAAAAAATATAAATGCAAAAGGCAATATGACACGCAGTTTCAATTAAAGCAATAATGAGAGATGTAAATCTTTTGAATGCATGTTAAACAAAAAGGACAGGCAATGAAATCATAGCAGGCAGGCTTCACATGCAAAGAAGTAAAAGAAAGCACCATGTGAAACAGATCTCCCCTTCCTTAGGCCAGTCTTCCCCAACCTGGTGCCATTCAGATGTTTCGGGAGACAACTCCTATCCACCCTGACCATTGACCAAACTAGGTGGGGTGGATGGCAGCTGTAGTCCTAGACACATGGAGGCCACCAAGTTAGAGAAGGCTGCTTTAGGTTTTACCCAGGGGTTTTAATTATTTATATTATGACTTCTATCAGAGGTCAATGGTTAGAGAACTGTGACTTGACTTAATATGTACATCCCATTACTGCTGGAGCAACATTTTGTGATTAAAGCTGCACTCCTATGCCTGAGATGAAGCCACACTGAGAATTTTGATAATACTACACCTGAGTAAACATGCATATGATTCCAAGGTGAGGTGCTAGGTCTTGAGCCTACTGAGAACAACAATCATTTCCTCCTCCTCCTCCTCTTCCAAAAGTTACAATACAGCTTTGTCTACTGCCATAATATCACAAAATGATCACCTCAATCCCACATCACTGCCATGTTGGCTCGCCAAATACCCTCAATAGGAACCCTATTTCTAACAGCTCAAAACACATCTTATACATTATCTAAATGATCTTTTGTCACAGCACCGTAAAATTAAGCCAATATCATCACCATCGTTCAATAGGGTGACTCAAAGCACTTCAAAAGAGAATGGCCGATCACCATAATAGCCAACCATCGAGGATGGTGGAAACCATAGTCCAGCAATACCTGGAGGGCTACAAGCTCCCCATGACTGACCCAAGGCCACCTAGCGAGTTCATCACATTGGTTAGGTTCTAACTGGGGATCTCCTCATCTATGCCTTGGTCTCTGGAACTACAGAGCTCACAGCTAAGAAGGTATATTTTTAATCTTTATGCACAATTAGAAATTGATTGATTGATTAGATTTGGATACTGCCCTTCATCCGAAGATCACAGGGTGGTTCACAGTGTATGGAACCATTTCATTTGACCTTGAATACAAGTCTCCTGTCTTGTCTTCTTGATCTCAGTCGTATCTTAAGACATATATACTGAAGGAGTTCCTCAGTGGTCAAGGAGAGACTCTGCATATGCTCAGAGGCACTCTCCTTTATCATTACCTGTATAAAACTTTGACTGTAATGGAGGGTGGCGGCGGCACTGCTCAGGTTCTTATGTGATCCCATTTAAGTGTGGTAAAGAACTGTTCTAAATGTGTGATTTCCCACCCCCACCCCCTTCCAGTGTGCATTTAAAAAACCGTGTGGTATTTGAGCTTTTTCAGAACAAATCATCCATTCACTCAGGGTGGGGTTTTTGTTTTTGTTTGGATCTAATAAAACATAAAATAAAATGTGTTTGAGTTTGCTTAACATATGGTACACATTTTCTTGAGAAGAAACAAAACACCAGAACAGCTCAGTGTTTTCATTTTCAGGCATTCAGAAAATAAGTGCTGTGTTTTATGAATCTGGTAACTTTGTGGATCTTATGGACTGAAAGGTATCACCAAACTAGGGAGGCTAAAGTAATAGCAAAACTCACACCTCTGTGCGAGAAGTCACACAGTTGGTTATGTAACAGTGGGATGGTGATGAAAGGGCCCCAGGGAATATCAGCCAAAGGTCTTAGTTTGGGTTGGGACATCACCTTGGTTAGGCTGTAACTTTCACAGTATCACATTGCTCTACTGAAGGGGGAAAGATAAGATTCCAGAAGTTACTACATTTCCAAAGTATTAACAAGTATTAATATTGGCACAGGTGGCTTCTCTGCTGCCTATTGAGTATCTAGCTCTTTTAAAAGTCTCAAAATTATTTTTAAAATTGTATTAGCTATATATAAAGTTATTGCATATGAAATAAAACTCAGTAAATATATAAAAGACACTGAACCCCGCCCCCTATCCTTATCTAAGGGAAGAAGTACATATTTGAAATAATCAGGTAATGTGGTTTGTCTGGGACTGCACCACTTCATAATGCGTGATGTTTGACAGAGGGGAACACAAACATCACACAAACACACACACACGACTCTTTGCCCATAGAAACTAGATTGCCCGGGATTAGAGCATAAAATTGGAGATTTTTTCATTCAGTCATGCAATTCCCCCACCTGCTTTCTGAAGGGGTATGACCCAAGGGCTGCACCATGTGATTTGTCTGAACATGTAGCCTGTCTCCAAGAAAACGTATTATTTTAGTGACTGCTGGTCTTTTCTTTCTAAAACCAGATCACCCACCTGGAAAATCCTCTGTTTGTAGTTAAGCACTTACAGTTTATATAATTCATAACTGCCAAAGAGAAGCAGCCAAGCAAACCTTAGGAAGCAATATGCTACATAACAGCAGCATTCTTGCGATTACGTGAGTTGGAGAGGAATAAAAGTCATCACTCAACACCATGGCATAGCTGTGGTCAGAAAACACTTGCTACTTGACTATTCTGCCAGTGTAAAGAATCCTTCATTGCCTCTGCAGGGATCTTACTGCCAATGAGCCCCTTCTCCTGAAAGAAAATATATTGGTGGCTGAGGTCTTCTATCATGAGATGACAGGTGTGTTGCACAATATGTTTCATAATATGCATCCCTCCTCAAGAAATGAAGGAGGGAGCCTCCATAATACCCTTGGAATACCCCCCCAAACAATATGACCTAGGCAGCCAAAGAACAGTTACAGAGTTTTACCATAAGAACCTACCATAAGAACATTTGCTACTGGTATTGAGTTGGGGATTGTGTTATTTAAGTTTTTCATCTGGTCTCCCCCCAAAAGGCTCAGATTATTTCCAAGCAGCCAATCTGTACCTGTATATATTCATTATTAACGATTCACTAGCTCTCAAACTATGTTATCAGTGAAGATAAGCACCGAGAATAGCAGGGTGGTTGGCAGGAGAAAGAGCCATTTCATTTCTCCTAGAGGTAATGAGTCCTGTCTCTCTGTCTTTCTTAGCTACTCTGGGGTAACTGATCTGAGAAGAGTGTGGGTCAGGGGTGAACTACAACTCCCATCAGCCACAGCAAGCATTGGATGGTGGAGGTTGTCATTCAGCAATATCTGGAGGGCAAAAGATTCCCCATACCTCTCCTAGGACAGTAAGAGACAGGAATGAATCAATCAAACAGTTCCTTACAAATTCAAAATTAAATGACCATGTATACAAGATCATAGTAGGCAGGGGAATGATCCACCCTCACAACTTGCAGAATGTTCTTGGTGGAGGTAGCTTGTGCTTCTTTGCAAAGCATGGAAGGCAATGTTTGGGTGCATTGTTGTGTGCCTGGTTGGGGTACAGTGAGAGATCTACAGACTCCAAATATGGATTCTCATCTAACAAAGAGCTGTTGTGCAGGAGGGAGCAGATCAGGTATTGGAAACCTGTGTCGTCCCCCTGATGTTCTTGCACTACAACTCCATTCACCCTTGCCCATTAGCCATGCTAGGTGGAGCAGATGGGAGTTGGGAATCCAACAGCATATGGAGGGCTCACAGGTTCCTGACTTGTGAACAGAACATGACCCAATTCTTTCTCAGTATTATTATCCAGGGCCAGTTAATAATAATTCCTAATGTCTCTCTCTCACACACAAAAATCTCATTTCCTCCCAGACACTTCTACATATGAGGCATCATTTGCAAAAATACTTGGGTGGCACTGTGGTCTTGGGTTTGCTGATCGCCAGGTCAGCAGTTTGAATCTTCACAGCGTGGTGAGCTCCTGTTGCTTTGTCCCAGTTCCTGCCAACCTAGCAGTTCGAAAGCACACCAGTGTGAGTAGATAAATAGGTACCGCTGCAGCAGGAAGGTAAACAGTGTTTCCATGCGCTCTGGCACTCGTCACGGTGTCCCATTGTGCCAGAAGCAGTTTAGACATGCTGGCCAGATGACCTGGAAAAGCTGTCTGTGGACAAACGCCAGCTCTCTCGGCCTGAAAGCAGTGATGAGTGCTGCACCCCATAGTCAATTTTGACTGGACTTAACTGTCCAGGGGTCCTTTACCTTTATCTTATCCTGGATTTCTGATTTATCAAGATCCTACAACTGACTTCGTAAATAAGTTTGAAGGAAAATATCAACAGCTAGATTTCTTTTTCACATACGTAGTTTATCTTCTGAGAAAGTTCTGATACCTTCTGGGTCATCATTTACAACTTAAAATTGCTCCACAACGCTAAGGCCAGATCTTATAAAGTGCTGAGTAGAGTACTTTGCTAAATGATTTGCAATTTTCTGGAATTAGGTGGTATTGAGAAATTACTTATTCTCTCATGTTATAAGCCCCCTTCTTGGAAAAGGTAAAGGGACCCCCGACCATTAGGTCCAGTCGCGGATGACTCTGGGGTTGTGGCGCTCATCTTGCTTTATTGGCCGAGCGAGCCGGCGTACAGCTTCTGGGTCATGTGGCCAGCATGACTAAGCCACTTCTGGTGAACCAGAGCAGCACACCGAAACACCGTTTACCTTCCCACCAGAGCGGAACCTATTTATCTACTTGCACTTTGACGTGCTTTCAAAAGGACAAGGTATCAATTTAGCTCTCGCCTTCAGACAGACACACCATACTGTTCTTCACTGCTTTCAGACAGACACACCATACTGTTCTTCACTGCTTCTCACAGGGTACAGCTGGGGGTCTAACAATTTCAGCTAAAATTCCACAGTTGCAGAGAATTTAAAATAGGCATTCACTAAAATAAAAACCAGAAAAATTCCTAATTATATTCTTAATCATACACTATAACCCTTGTCAACCAATATAATTTCCATCTATATACATGGGAACCTAAAGTCAAGATACATTACTTGCTCAAGGTCAAAAGAAGCAGAGACGCCATAGAAAATCCTTGGCTGGTCACTGTAGGAAAACTGAGGCTTCATTGGAGAAGAACCGACAAGCAAGTAAACTTGAGAGTGAAATGGTGGCTCAGAATTATAACCAATAAAAGTCATACACTGTTTTTTGGCTCAATTAAAACAGGATTGAAATAAAGCCCAGTAAAATGTTTTAGGATCAAAGTATAATTTTAAGAAGTGGCCTGTTGGAGAATAAATTATGTCCCAACCAGCTGCAAGTACCATAGAATCCTGGCCTCCTTCCCATTCCACTACAAAAAAAGAGAAAATCCTACATAGCTCCCATACTTTGTATGTAGCAGATTTGGTTATTTAGATACATATTAATATCAGTTAATAGCTTAGTTACTGTTTCTGCATTTACAGTACTTCATACTTAATCTTTTGTTCCTGCCTAAGACATTACTGATTGTCCACTTTTGCTATGGCTGAAGTCGTGTTGTGCAAGCTTTGGGTAGGGCTGCATACATTAACTTTAAAACACGCCACCACCAAATAGTCATTATTACCAGAAGTAGTTGGTACCAGCTTGGAATTTACAGTCTGCCTTGCAGCGTTTATGCAACTAATGTAGGGGGAGAGATCCTTGCTTTTTCTCGATATTTATTCCACACAGTTTATATATTGCTTGATTGTAAAAACGACGACAACCCTGCTTCCTACACTTCAGTTCTTTTGCTAATGTACCCTGCAGCAAATCAGCGCTGCAAAGATATTGCTGGTTAACAATAGAATATTTGTCTCCTCTGTGTATGAGGCTTTCCTCCCATAGGTTGAGAAATTCAGCACTACTTCATTAGATAGCCAAAATATGGTTCTGGATGAAGAACTATCAGGAAACTATCACACTTCTTGTCTACGGATGCCTATTTTTGCATTTGTGTTTCCATTACCGTATTTTTTCTTTACTGGATTGCCCAGCCCAGGCAGCCCCATTGTAAACTATTGCAAATAATTCTGCCCCATGAAAGGAGACAAATCCTTCAGTTGTTTCTATGGTGCTGCAAGATGATTTATTGTGTAAAAAAGAAAAGCTGTATCTTCCAACGTGTCCTTCCCTAATAGGGAAAATAAATAACTGAAATTGCAGAACATCTCATCAGTGCTGGAACACTGGCACAGCCGCTTAATATTCTTATCAAAATTTCACCCTCTTCCTTTTAAGCAAGTTTACTCAGTGCCTTTCAACTTTGTTTACCTGCCTTTTCTATCTCCCTTATCCCCTCTTTCCACTTCCTATTTCCAGCTACTCAAATCATGTTAACTATCTGTTCTTTGCCACAGCAGCTGCACGCTCACCTTTGTACTTTTCTGAGACTGTGCCTGATTATCAAGGTTCACTTCTTTGTAGCTACCATTTACCTGTGTTGGCCTCTTTGGCAATGTTCTGCTTGTACAAGAACTCTATCCACTTTGGTATCTTTCCACTTAGATAAAAGGACTAAAAAAAGGGCTTAGAAAATGATCCTAGCCCTCATTTCCTGTGTTTGGTGATTCTGCTATATATATTCGTTGCATATTGTGAAATCAAATTGTCCTTGTTGTTACAAAGACACTTAGCAAACCACTAGTCTCTGTGTGCTGTTGCTTAACACCAGGGAGCAGTACACAACAAGACCTCACTCATCCTGGGTGCTGATCTGGGTGTGTATTTCTGAGACTTGGGTGAGTGCACTGTGCTTACTCAGATACATGTGAGCAACACCAAGATAGTTTGCAAGGGCCAGTATGGGAGTGGAGAGTAGCTGAGATCCATCAACTTCCATCTCCATCACCAGGAAACCCCTATCTTGAAGCTGGCTGTGAGGGCCTGCACCTGGTGATTGGCCAAAGACCTAGTTTGGCAACCCCTCCATGCGCATTTGTGTGTGTGTGCACACACAGGTTGGGAGCCTCAATTGTGCCCCTCTGGAGGCTTCACCCAGGGCAAAAAAAACCCAGAAAGCCCCCCAGTAGCTACAGAGCTGCTAGGGAGGGCTGTTGCTGGTTTACCATCCACCCTGTTGCCCAGTAGCTTCTCTGACTGAGCTGGTGGAAGTAATCTCAGGAGTGTGCTGGAGGAATTAAGAATGATAGCTCTGGTTGATTTCAACATCCATGTTCTGACTCAGGACTTCATGGCCTCCATGACCATGGGGCTGTCTCAAGTTGTCATCTGTCCTTGACTTGGTCTGGAAATGGGATGGTGGTGGATAGCAAAATTTGGATAGTCAACTTAAGGTTCTACTTTCCTTTATCTGTCACTTATATAGAGTTGTTACAGAAACAAGTTCTACCCAGTAATACAGAATCACAGTGTTCATCTAATGGACAATGCATGGTGTCCACTTATCCATTAGTGATATCGATGTTAACAGTCCCCTTCCCCATTTTCCCTTCATATAATTTCAGTCAATTGGGCTGTTTCCGCAGTCTCTAAAGTTTAAACCAGCTCTTCATCCAGAGATGATAAAGTCTGAGCCCTCTAGCACCTGACAATACCAATCTTGAGAGCAACCGACAAGTTAAGGATAGAATGTCTCAGAGAAATTTGATACCTACTATCTAAACCATTAAAACAGGCAGCAAGAAGATCCATTATAACATAAGCATGATGATTAGACTTATATCCATAACCTGCGATCAATCAAGTTTCCTTTAATAAGAAGATTTGGCAAATGTTCTCTATGATTAGCAACCAAATTTTTCAAATGATGCAGCACAGTTGTGTGAGAACACATTTATTTAATTGGAATAGACACAGACAAGTTAGGCTGAAGACTGTAAACACCCAATGGTTAAAAAAAATAACTTAAGTTAGAATAATAAACATTCAACTGGCAAACTCAATGTGCCATTGAATCATATTTCTCTTGCAATTATCACTTCTGTTTTCATTTTGCACTTTGGAATGAAATGGAATCAGTATTTTCTAAACAGACTTCACTCTATTTCTAGACAACAACATATTCAAGCCTCTATTTTCTTGTGTTTGAATTTAATTCAAAATAAATATTAAAGTGTGTGGAAATTATAGCGGAACTTATCCATATTCTTTTAATAACATTCACAAATTATTTATATTCTATTTTCAGTTTGGGACAAATTATCTTCTATTTAAGATGCTTTGGGGACTTGTGCTAGATTATATGTCTCCAGAGATATAAAGGTGGAGCTATAGAAGGGAGATCTTAGCGATTGTGTACATTCAGGCAGAGATCCCTTTTTGACCAGTGTCTGTCAAAAGTTTTAGCTGTCAAACTTTCCTTCAGTTTCTAGTTACAAAAGCCTCATTTAGGTCTGGTAATTTTGCTTAGCAATACTGCCTTTTTTAAAAGGGGTGCATTCTATTAAATTTAACAGAGTTTTAAAATATTTCTCACAGGCACAATGGGGAAAGCTAATGCCTTGCATGCTGCTAAGATGAAGACCAAGCAAAAGTGCATTCATCTGAAGAAAAAAAGGCACAATACAATATAGCCATGTCTGTGTAATGAAGCACTAATGGTGTATTCTTCCTAGCAGGGGTGATTGGCATCAGAGAAGCCCTCCCTCACGAATGCTTCTAACCCCACCTGCGTTCTGGACTTACTCTGCAGCACTGAAGGGGGCGACAGAGCCATCATTACACATGGCTGAAGAGTAATGTGTAGTTTGCCCTCTAGTGAACTTGTGAGACATGAGCACAAAGTTAGAGAGTTGCCTCATCTAAAAACAAGGCAAACATAAAGAACCAAGATACCACCCAACAGGAAATAATGAGAAACAGTCTTGTGTTTTTAATTAAAAACACAACAATTTTTTTCATGTCTCATTCATTTGTTTGTTATAGAATCAAAACACAAGAGTTTTCCTTTTAATGAAAAACAGCAGCCATTTAAACCTGCATTTCTCTCACTCAAAACAGACTCGTAAAGGCCCAGGAAATTGCCTTTTGTAATTGTGCCAAGGCAAATTATGAACCTTTAGAAAATGTGTTATCAAGACAACAATATTTGGTACACTTAGGGGGGAAAGTACTAAGGATGTGCTTTAATTATCATGGTTAATTATCATTCTCTCTCTCTCTCTCTCTCTCTCTCTCTCTCTCTCTCTGTGTGTGTGTGTGTGTGTGTGTGAGAGAGAGAGAGAGAGAGAGAGAGAGAGAAATGTAATACTCCCCCTGTAGTGGTACAGTCCATTCTACCATTTCAGGATTATTCAACTTATTCCCATACCATCCTGCTGTATGTATATTTTTAGCTGTGTATAGACATCAGATGAACTCTCCAGTGATGCATTATGTGAATCAGCAATTAGAAACTATAGTAGGGAGGGAGAAAGCAGCTAAAAGAAGAGCATCTCTCCCAAAATTTGTTTCAAATCCCCATTTTTGTTTTTATTCTCCTCTGCTGAACATACAAAGTATTTGTCATGGTATTAAGGAACACTTTTTACATCTGCTGATTTACTGACCAATTAGGTGGCATGTAGATATACAGTGGTACCTCAGGTTAAGAACTTAATTCATTCTGGAGCTCTGTTCTTAACCTGAAACAGTTCTTAACCTGAAGCACCATTTTAGTTAATGGGGCCTCCTGCTGCTGCTGCTGCAGCGCGATTTCTGTTCTCCTGAAGCAAAGTTCTTAACCCGAGGTACTATTTCTGGGTTAGTGGAGTCTGTAACCCAGGGGTCAGCAAACTTTTTTCAGCCATGGGCTGGTCCACTGTCCCTCAGACCTTGTGGGGGGCCGGACTATATTTTGAAAAAAAATATGAACGAATTCCTATGCCCCACAAATAACCCAGAGATGCATTTTAAATAAAAGGACACATTCTACTCATGTAAAAACATGCTGATTCCCAGACCCTCCACGGGCCGCATTTAGAAGGAGATTGGGCCGCATCCGGCCCCCGGGCCTTAGTTTGGTGACCCCTGCTGTAACCTGAAGTGTCTGTAACCCAAGGTACCACTGTACATAGGAAACAATAGTGTGCTGGCAGTACACCCAGTGAGCTGTTGACCAGTGTACCTATTCCCCTCCAGGACAGAGCATGGAGAAAATGGGTTGTATCCAGTGCCAAGTCTTACTCAGAGCAGACCCATTAACACTAATAGACGCGACTGGCTTAGGCCCATTAGTTTCAGTGAATCTACCATGAGTTGGAGTAGAACACAATGGGTTTGTGGGTATCACATGACTGTTCACATGCAGTTCAACCCATTTGCAGAATGTTGTGAACTGCTCCAAGAAAGAGTAGATTGGATTGTCAATGGCAGCCAACCTACACCCTCCCCAGTCAACCACAGCAAAACCTACAAAGCCAATGATTTTTAAAAGAAGCTGGGCACAATCCATTGGAACACATCACAGCAACTTCTCATTTGTTCCACATGCATATAACCTTATTATCAGCACCGCTACTTAACTCCCATTTGTTAGAAAAACGTGTGGACATTTATGTATAACCAAGAATGACAGAAGGAATTATGAGTTATAGGTAGCAGATAAAGATCAGAAAGATGAACGGAATGGGAAAATGGGAAGACTGCATAAAAATTAAAGTCTTGGCAGAATTTTTGGCAACTGTTAAAGGACACCTAGGATTTATTATCTACTACCCTTCATCCTGTTCTTTCTCCAAGGATCTCAGGGTGGCATACAACTTTAATAATAATAATAATAATAATAATAATAATAATAATAATAATAATAATAATAATAATTGTTGCTCAGCCACTCTGGGCGGCTTCCAACAAAGATTAAAAATACATTAAAATGTCACACATTAAAAACTTCCCTAAACAGAGCTGCCTTCAGATGTCTTCTAAATGGCAGGTAGTTGTTTATCTCTTTGACATCTGAAGGGAGGGCGTCCCACAGGGCGGGTGCCCCTACCGAGAAGGCCCTCTGCCTGGTTCCCTGTAGCATCTTTATACTTTATATAGCACTTTGTACCATCCCATCATATTATCATGTTAACTTACTGAGATAGGTTACGTTGAGAAGTAGTGACCACTACACAGCTGAATGGGTATTTGAACCAAGTTCTCTCCAGTCCTAGTTTGATACTTTAAACCCCACATAATTCTAGCCCCCTTGCTGTACAAAATGCAAGGATAATAGACTATATGAAGTAGAAGGTAATGAATGTTAAACATGAAAGTATAAAAATCAGGAATCAGAAAGTTGTTTAATTTCATCAAACAATGAACCGCTCCCTCGGAAAACATTTTCTCTCTTTTAAATATGCAAACAGCCACAGCATTACTCATGGAAAAAGAATCTTTCAGATTATCTGATAACTGTTCTTGAAATATTACTATGCAAAGTATACAGAGTTAAGAATGAACAGCAAATATTTTGGCATTGGACCAAAATCTGAAAACTTTACATGTGGGTTTGTAAAGAAAGAAACTTTTTAATCCTCATAACAAGCAAAGGATCCATGGCTAAATACCATGGCTCTAAGAATAAGTATTTCTTTATTCTCTTTTACACTGCAGTATTTCTTGGGTTACCCAATTCTACATGTCTAATCAGATGTCTAAATTCAATGTCTTTCTCCCCCTGGTAAGTGTGCACAGTACAACTGTAGCCTTAAAAGCTCAGGATGGTATTTCATATGGCCCTTTAAATAAACCTTTTGTTTTTCATCTATCTATCTATCTATCTATCTATCTATAGCACTTGAAACTCACAAGTCACTTCATCAGGAGTAGGATGTGTGTGGGGGTGGGTGGGTGAAAAGCAGTGTTCCAGTACTTACCTTTGGCATTCCCAAGTCATACTCACTCCTATTTATTCAGCATGTGTTTAGACTTGAATGTTGCCTTTCCACTTCCCCACTTCCCACTTCCCAGAAAAGAGTTTAAAACTTCTGTGAGTTTTTGTTCAAAGCTGATGGTCATAAGCTTTAAACTTCTTTCCCCCATGCATCAAGGAAGGGAAGGCCTCTCACCTGTTGATCCTTGTAACGCTAAATCATGATTGAACACTACACCTGAATATAACATGTCTCATTTGAAGAAACACTTAATGTACAAGAGAAGAGGACAAGGGCATGTCATACAGTAAATATGATTTTATCTCTACTTAAAAGTTTTATTTGGTATGTACAGGCACCAACCATTTTAGGCACATCCAACTGATGCACAATCACCAACGCGTGGATCCTTTTGGACCTGGAGGTATGCAGAATGGGGGAGTAATGGGGGCATAAGGGGGTTGGCTGCGCTTATACATGCTCTGCCAATACGCATGGGGGCCAGGAACAGAAGCCCTGTGCGAAATGTTTGCCGCCTGTATAGCTTTTCTGAAGATGGTTAAATTGCCCACCTGAATAAATACCTAAAAACATATATTACAAATAGTATTGCCGTTTACAAATAAATATGTATCATTTGACAGCATAAGGTAGCTGAAATACTGGGTTGAAAGAGACAAAACTACATAAAAACCTGTCCCCAGGGTACAGACAGTTTAATTCTTTTTCTATGAACAAAAACAAATATAAAGCACACTGAAAATTCAGCCAAAAATGTGGTTGTGTCTTCAAGCAAGAAATTGTTTTCCAGTATACTTACAGTCTCCCTGCCCAAGGGCAGAAATCTATCAAGCAACAACATTTTACCTGTTCCTGTGTCTCCAGATCTCTGTGCTGTAACTTCTTTTGAACAGAGCGAACCTGATTGCAGTAGGTTTCAATTTCATCCTGCAAGCCCTGAAATAATATCAAAACAAAGCAGATATGAACATTCTTAAGATCAGAAAGAAACAAAATGGAATGAATGCAACATCTGAAAGCTTAACTCATGTGTCTTCTGCATTCCTCAATGACAAACAGAGTGGTGGCCTCCATTAGCTTTCTTTTCATTAATTCCTTTCTACAGCAGCATTGATAGCAGTTGTATTTGTTAAATCAAGGCACACTAGTGTCCTTTAGGACTGCTGGTAAGTCATGGGAACAACAACAGGCTTCCAGGAGCCTGCAAAGGAGGCTGCTCATTGCTCATTTGTATGATCCGCTGCTCTGACCTGGTCTCATTTCCCTGTGGGGAGTGGAATGGTCAATTCTGTTCCATGTCTTCATCAGCTGTATTATAAGTTCCTTCAGTTGCTTCTAGTTTAAGCATTCATTCCATATGCACAAAGTTGGTTCTCTGCAGGGGTCTTGCTCTGGGTTTGCCTCCCTCCAGTCAGAAGGCACACAAAGAACATCAACTCTCTCACACACAAAAGGTAGGCTCTCCCCAACAATCCAGTATAACAAGAGCCAGAAGTTCAACACTTAGGCACATGCCTTGTGTGCAGAAGGTCCTGGGTTCAGTCTCTAAGGCTGAATATTTCTAGGAGAATATTTCTATCAGAAACCCCTGAGAACTCCTACCAGTCTGTATGGAAAATACTGAGCTAGTTGGAGAAATGGTCTGACTAGATAGAAAGTGGATTCTGGGTTTTCAAAGTAAACAATCTTTTTCAGATGCAAGAGCGAAATGTGTCTTTGATAATAGATTGTGGGAAGCTTTCAGTTAGATAAAAGGTAAAGGGTAAAGGGACCGCTGACAATTAAGTTCAGTTGCGAACGACTCTGGGGTTGCGGCGCTCATCTCGCTTTAAAGGCCGAGGGAGCCAGCGTTTGTCTGCTTCCGCAGACAGTTTTCCCGTGTCATGTGGCCAGCATGACTAAGCCGCTTCTGGCGGAACAGAGCAGTGCATGGAAAGGCCGTTTACCTTCCCACCGGGGTGGCATCTATTTATCTACTTGCACTGTGTGCTTTCGAACTGCTAGGTTGACAGGAGCTGGGACCGAACAACGGGAGCTCACCCTGTCGCGGGGATTCAAACCGCCAACCTTTCGATCGGCAGGCCCAAGTGGCACAGTGGTTTAAGCCACAGCGCCACTCATGTTCCATATCCAGTTAGATAGCTGTGTGCAATACACAGCGAGACTTTCCTTCCCTCTATTCCCCAGATTTGCTCCTGAGGGTTGGGAGGGCACGCTCCCCCCACCAGATTTAGGGGGCACACCAGGGGAGGAGATGGAGGAAAATTCTGTTGCACAAAGAGAAATCTTTCTATGGATGTGCAACTCTGAATGCTGCCCCCTGAGATTAATA
Organism: Lacerta agilis; assembly: GCF_009819535.1. Classification (NCBI taxonomy): domain Eukaryota; kingdom Metazoa; phylum Chordata; class Lepidosauria; order Squamata; family Lacertidae; genus Lacerta; species Lacerta agilis. The sequence continues at coordinate 21,302,886 of NC_046313.1, read as the reverse complement.
ATAGAATGTGGAATTTCCAATGAATGTGCAGTTTGCAATGAACTGCATATCCTCTTTGAATTGGACTTAAACCTCTGAACACCACTATCTCTGAATTCTATCTCATTGCCCACTAAAAAAATGTAGACTGGATAAACTAGAAAACATAGGACGTGATTCATTTGAGTGCTTGTGGCACATTAACACTTCCTTCTCAATGAGCAAAACTTTTAATCCTACTGGAAGCAACTAAAATAACTTGCAGTACAAAGATCTAACATCATCCCCTTTCTAACTCTTAGACAATTAACAGAGCAGAGTAGGCTTAAATCTTTTACAGGATAAAATGGCTGTCCAGATAAGATAAGAGAAATACTTCTGATAGCCCTTGCATAATTGTTCTGAAGTGATTCCAAGAGTTAACTTGAAAGCATTAATGCTGTAAAGCTTTAACATATTATGATGCCAAAAACCTTAATCGACACCAAGAGAGCTTCAGATGTTAACAATTCCATATTGTTATACATTACATACATACACAGCGTGCCATAATGGAAGTCCACCATAAAACACATGTTGCAACATTTGCTGCCAAGGGAACCAAGGTTAGGGGAGTTAAAAGAAAGGTCTGTAATGCCGTCTTTTGTCCCTTTATATTGCCACATCCCTTTCATTACATTGGGCAATGAGGTGAAAAAGCTCAGTTGTTGTACCATGCTCTTCTGAAGTTCTGGGTCCGCCAAATTCATACATGCTCCTACTTTTCAACAGCAGTATGACACTGTATCAGTAATTGACAGTATACAAATTACAGCATCTGGACTTTTTAATTATCTGTGTGCTTTTCGTTCCTCCACCCACTACCAAGTGCTTCCAAAAAGCTAAATTATGGAGTAAAGAATGGGCTTCAAACTTGTTTGAAATTAATTGCCACAAGTTACACATATTACAGGTCTGATGCAACTATGACATCAGGCTGACTATGCTTAACTCCATCAAAGTTGCCCCATCATATGCCTTCCGACTATCCCCTGGGATCATTATCATTCTAAAAAGATAATATGCGTAAATGGGAAAGGAATGAACTTTACATTCCAACTTCCTGGGACTTCTAAATGGTGGCATGGTGTAACATTTGGCATCGTTGTTGCTCTTCCAGTGGTGCGTTGTGATCTGGATTATGGGAATTAAGACTGCTAAGAGATGTGCCAAAAGTAGAACTGGGAATTAAAAGCTATGGCAAGTATCAGCAGGAAAAGTGTACTTTAACTATACAGAAAGAAGTTTTTGTGCATTCTTATTTTAATTTGCCCAGAGAATAGTTCAGATTTGACAAGAAGCTTCATGCAGTCATTTTGTTAATAATGTCCATATTAAAATACAACTTCAAAATAATATCACAATTCACAAATGAGGACACCTATGGTTTAACAACTGACAGAAGAATTTTTACGCAGTCTGTTGACATGTCAATTTATTGGCAAATTCTGATTCAATTCAAAATGGCAGCCAGTGTTCAAACATCAACAACGACCACCGACCCCACCTTGGGAATCCCATGCCAAGTTTGGTGACGATATCTCGAGAGGCATCCAAACTCATAGAATGCAAGCAAATATATAGATGGTACATTGGTCTTCAGAAAATAGGGTGCTACTTCACATGCAGTAGCTTCGCATTTGAAAAAGGAAGGCAGCTGCCCTTCTTATCTGGTCTCTTTAAGGTCACAGGTAGCTAAGAAATTTATTCCATACATGAAAGAAAGGAGTGCATTTTATTAAAAGAAGAGCAATTTGACAGACACTAGAAGACACCTGAAAGATGTAAATTAATCTGGTACATCAATTCTGCCCCAGAATAAAGATGCACTACCTACAATCTGGTCAATTTTTCTCCAGTTTGGGAAAGTATGTCATTCACAGTTTCCATCGCTAAAGACCTAATCCTATCACTAAAGACCAGATATCTTTATAAATCAGATTCTTAATAAAGACTATTGGATGCATCACATTTTGCAAGCAATTCAAGTTAATGGGCTGGGGAAATACTCTATATTCAAGTGAGAGATTCTGGCTGTGGATATTAATCCAGAAACCTGCATGCCCTCTGCTGTAGTTAATATACTAGCCTTCCTTTCTTCAAGCAGGACACATTTAAAAATGTAATAAGCAGCACTTGGCAGCTTTTTTCTGGAAACACAATATAGCATCTTTTGAAAATTAAATGTAGAATTAAGGTTCAGAAGTCATGATTCAGCAAAAAAGCTTACTGCACTAGTTTCAACTGCTCAATAATACACTAGGCATTCCCCCCCCCCCCCGAAAAAAACACCATTCAGGTTTAAACCTCTAAAACCCAGAGCCTACAGATTCCTGTTTAATGAATAGTGTGGATGGACCATACAGTGTAGGTTAAAAATAAACTCTGATGGAATGATACCAGCACCATGGAATTATGAAAGTGACTGATGTGTTATCCTCAAGGGATAAATAATGACTAAAAGTTACACTGTGCAAGGAACAAGTATTAATCTGATTCTCTCAGCTGCAGAGATGACTTGCACCACTGCTATAAAGATAGCTTTTTATTTCAGCCAAGTTGGCTTTCAAATGACAAGCAAATATGTTTGCTGTTGAAGGTTTACACCATACCTGACCTTGGATGTGCTTTGTATTGGCCAGAGAACAAGGAAGTGCAATGTTTTGCTTTCTAGCACAGATATTCCATACTTTGAAAGGCACTTAAAAATGTAAATGAGATAAGCTCTACTCCGGTAACAATGTGAGTGCACTATAGAGTTATGGAAAAAGGCACAATCACTTTGATATATTGATATAAGTGGGGGGAAACAAGATAAATGATAAACCTTTGATTTATTACATTTTCTCTTGCACCTAATACTTTATTATTAAATACAGGATAGAACAATGCCTTACAGTTATAATACTATCACCAAGGTCAAAACTGGCAAGGGATTCTGCATCTGTGGTGGGGTGGCTCTTTGATTTTTTTCTTGTGAGTATACAGAGGGAAATGGTTTTGTTGGAAAAGAGCATCCATGCAACTTTCTCATTGATGATCCTATGACCTACCACTATCAAGGAATCCAGTCTTCACTTAAAGAGATAAACTGTGATGCAGAGCAAGGCTGAGAACAATACAGTGTAACCTTGGTTCTCGAACTTAATCCGTTCCAGAAGTCTGTTCGACTCCCAAAACTGCTCGAAAACCGAGGGACAGCTTCCGATTGGCTGCAGGAGCCGTGTCAGACGTTTGGCTTCTGAAAAACGTTCAAAACCCAAACACTTGCTTCCAGGTTTTCGGCGTTCGGGAGCCGATTTGTTCAACAACTAAGCCGTTAGAGAACCGAGGTTCGACTGTACTTTCACATGCATGGAGCCATTGGTTCTGTTCATTAACCATGTTCTGTTTGCAAACAATGATGCCAAAAGTAACTCTCAGAATTTATTTAATTTTTACCACAACATATGGTTAATCACTCAACATGAAGTTACATTATTTGTAAACTGCTAACCATGGAGATCAACTAGGTTTATTTGGAGCTGTGTGTTTCTAGCAGCTGGCATTGGCATGAGATTCCCTACTTAATTAAACTGACCCACTTATAAATGCTATGGCTTTCCTGTGGAGCAGTTACCACGTAGAAGCAAAATTTTAGAAGCTTCCATGCATGGCTACAACATTTGAATTAAAACCAGGTACAAATAATGATTTTGCTACATGCTTCTTGTGGTCTCACTGTCCCTGTGCCAGTTTCCCAGATACTATTACTGGAAGATTATTAAGAGGAGTTCTGACACTTGTGGGCAAGGGAGTTTCCCATCAGCATCTTCACTGATATGCACCTAAATGCCTTGTTTTCCTTCAGAATACCTCCCAAATCTTTCTTACAATGTTGTAGAGCAGCTTCCTCAACCTCAGCCCTCCAGATGTTTTGGGACTACAACTCCCATGATCTCTAGCTAGCAGGACCAGTGGTTAGGGATGATGGGAACTGTAGTCTCAAAACATATGGAGGGGCAAGGTTGAGGAAGCCTGTTGTAGAGAAAGCATTATTCTGATTGACTTTTCAGATTTTTTGTTCACCAATATGGCAATTAACTATGCTTAAAAACAAACAAAAAACAGGGGAATAGTTTTGACACCAGAGTAGTTTTGATATGGAGTCATTAAAACATCTACTTGGTAACAATTTCACAAATTGTGTATGAAATGCAAAAGTGAAAAGGTTTGACTGAATTCTAAGATCTAACATTGTGAGTGCTTAACATATAAACTTGGAGAAATTGGTTGAACACAAGCAATACTTCTTTGGATATAGATCCATATTGATAAATATCACAGATATACCCACCCAAACAGCTCTCCACAGCATTTTAAGATAACTTTGAAGGGAGAGGTTTAACTACTTAGACCTACTGTGAGGTCTGCAAAAACAATGAAAAATATAGATGTTTATATTTGCTTCCTAACCATCTATCAAGAAGCCCAGAACAACATTTTCCTTTTTCAATAGAACTGCAAGGCAAATGGGGCTAAAAGAAAGTTAATGATACTATCTAGTGGCATTACTTAGCTTCACAGCCATGTCTGCAGCACACATTTCCCCAGACTGGTACAAATAAATAAATCACAGTACATGAGCAGCGTTATAACCCCACCTAGCAAGGCTCCTCCCTGACCATATTTGGTACGAGGTGGGTGGGTGGATTATAATGCTACCACCATTATATTGGGGTTGGCACAATTATGGTGTGGGGCAACATCACTGGAAAAGCCCTAAAGGAATGTTGGCTGTGATCGGGTATTAGGCTTGGTATTTGAAAGAGGAGGAAAACCTTTTATTACCACATGAATAAGCATGACATGATAGTACTTGTAAATGTTTGGGAGTTTAATTCACTCAAAATTCCCTGTGACTCATAATGTACTTAACAGACCAAATGTGTGGATATTCAATCTAGGTTAAATTCAAGTTACTGCAGTCAGAAATGTTTGGCATCAGTTTTGCAGGCGAGAATATCATTTGAAGCAGCTGCAATTTAACATTATCTTCATAAAATTGATAGCACCCTCCCACAATCTATTCTTTTGCCCTGTTTCTTTATGCGAGAGATTGAGCGTACGTAGCTTGCTGAAATCCTGAGTGAAAGTCAATGACAAATAATTAAAATGCCAGAGCTAGGAAAGGTCAGAAGGAATTTATAGGGATATAAATTATATAGCTCTGTGTACCAGAACAGTTAGCATAAAAGGGAGGAAATTTAAATTCACTTATCAAGGGTTCTTTCGATTTCTATTTCCACGTTTTTTGAAGAACAGAGTGGTTTATACCTGATAACAACTGAATGTCTAGGTCAGGCTCTTCCCTGTTTGCAGCCCCCAAAGAGGTGGTGGCGGGGGAAATCCTAAGTGCCATGTTGTGTGTGGGTATTTTCTGCCTGTGGAAATATCTAAGCTAGGCTTTCTTCTGATGCGATGTTGAGTGAGAGCTGGTGCAGCCCATTGTCAGGGTGACAGGAGAAAGCCTGCGCTGAAAAGGAGGAGCCTGGGCTGTCAATGCCCAACCACATCAGCATTGCCCCAGACTCCTAGAAGGCTGATGCTGGTGAGATCAGTAGCTGCAATATGAGCTCCTTACTCCTGCACCAGGGCTTAAAAGAATTGGGGTTTAAAGGGAGGTAGTTTAGGAGAAGAGAAGACTCTCTGGAAAAGACCCTGATGTTGGGAAAGATTGAGGGCACAAGGAGAAGGGGACGACAGAGGATGAGATGGTTGGACAGTGTTCTCGAAGCTACCAACTTGAGTCTGACCAAACTGCAGGAGGCAGTGGAAGACAGGAGTGCCTGGCGTGCTCTGGTCCATGGGATCACAAAGAGTCGGACACGACTAAACGACTAAACAACAACAACAACAACAAAGTTTAGGAGAAAAGGGCTTGAAGGGGAATTTCAGCTCCCCTCACCGAAGTGCAGTTTTTTTTGTGAAAAGTGGGCCTCTTCCCCTGTTTAGGTGAGCTGGGTATAGCACAGAAACAAATATTGCTGCCTTGTAAGGTCTATGTTGACTCCAGGTGCTGTGGAAAAATAGTAATGGTCAAATCCCTAAGCCTTCATGAGCTGCAGAGAAAGAACTGTCTCAGAAGGTTTATGCAAAAACGGTGGTATTTTATGTTGGGTAGTCTCCATATTTATTTTGACTGGTGATGGGGCAAATCTATACCCAGCATTTTTCTGCCCTATGCCTTCCTGTAAAATAATACTCGCTGTGATTGCTCAATATCCCCCAATTAAATGTGGGCCTGTTGATGATAGTACAAAAACAAGACGAGGAAAAGTTGACAGCAAACTTTGATAACCACTGGTGTATTCTGTACATACCACCAAGTTATAACTTATTAATCATTTGGTAAAATATTATCTGTTATTGTAAAACAGATACTTCAGATGATTTCAGCTGAAAATGGGATCATGGGATCCATGAGAGGTCCTCTCCTTATTCCTCTTAAATTGCAGAATTGTCGGTGTTTTTTAAAAGAAATGTTAATAACACAATACCCTTTTTCTTTTTTTTTCTTTTTGTAGAAGTAAAACAAAACAAAAGTGTATGCAGTTAACTTAAGGCACATGTTTGCTGAGCACATATGGAAAAATTCTTTTCTGGTGGGAACTTTTGCAGTTGTTGCAAAATACCAATATATCTAAGAAGCTCTCTCTTTGATGTTGAATTATTGCTCCGCTACTCATTGGGCTACTTGTCCAATACAAACTCCAGTATTGAAGTCTCTATTTCTTTATTCTGAAAACAAAAATAGGGGCTGGAGTTAAACTGAAATTGACCCTAATGTCTGCAAGGGTGGAAAGTTCTATTTTATACTACACCCAGTACTGAAATATATTGAAGAGTTTTTGTATTGCATATATACAATCTCTCCAGGACACTGAAAAATCCTAGTGAGGATTTACACCACCGCATAAAGGAACTTAACCTCTGCTTCTTAATGCAACAAGCATTTCTCAAACTTACTGTCGATTTAGCCCACAGTGTCGAATAGGTTGTGAGACCAATCCCTTGCAAGATACTGACAAGCTAAAAACCTTACAATGTGGGAAAGTGGTGAAAAGAATCCATTCCCGAACAAGAACTATCGAGCAACAAACCTGCATCTGGTTTGACACACCTTACACTTGTCTGGTTCACACATAACAAGAAACCACTGCTCAAATTAAACTATTGTTCTAATTAAACACGAGCACTTTGTTTCCCCCCCCCCCCCCCGGTCTTGACAATGGTTCACTTAGAAGCCAAGGTTTGCTTGTGGCTTACCAGTTGTGGTTTGTTTGGAGAGAACAAACCATGGACTTGGGTTCACACCTTACAATAGGCCAGACTCTGGCTTGTTTTAGGCATGTTCCCTCTGCTGTATGGCACTGTCAGGAACCAGGGAGGCACAAAGTACCTGTGCATGTTAAAGCAAAGTTTATTTTAAATGATGCATTAACACTGCATGCAAACTGGATCACTATTAATTTGCCCATTACATTCATGTAAACTAGTTGTACAGTGTGGTAGAGACAGTATTGCTGTGTAAATTATGGGTAAAGTAGAAAAAAAATACAATTGATAACACAAAAACGTTTGGTTATTGTGTAGTTTGATTCCATGTTCTTAAAAAATTACTCAAATACTGTTTTTCATCTAGGAACCCAGGCAGCTATATGCTCAAGAAGTTCTTTAAAGACTGTTAACATTTTCTTATGTTTCATCCTTTTCTCCAACTCATATTTTTCAGCACTGTTCAAAAAGTTTTTCTGACTACTGGAACACAATGATTAAGAAAAATACTTAAACATATGTCTATGAGCAGCCCCATTAAAATGAAACAAGAACGGTTTTATTCTTTGAAGTGTGATACCTTTGAATTCTTCACCTTACTCTGCAGCAAATTAAAATCTAAACAATGAAATCAGGTAGAATGATTCTTGGAATTACAAAATCAGAAATGAAAACAGTGCTTACAGTATTAATAGGTCCAGGTAACATGTTAACATCACAATCTGTAAAGCATGGCAAACACAGGGGTTTCTTATGTGCCCCTCCAAAGCCCCTTGCCAAAACTAGAGGAGTCTGACCTTTTCTGAAGATCTGCTTAGGAGGGCAGCAGTTGCCCCCTTTTTAAGGAGCTGGGGCCTGAAGATTTCCCTTCCCTTTTTTGTTTTGTGCCAGTCATGTTGGCATTGCCAGGGGTGCCTACAGCTTCAGCTGATCAGATGGGCTTGCATTTGCTAGCAGTGCCAAATTTAGGGTGGTGTGAGCAGTTCCTTCACACAGGGTGCCAAATTGGGGTGTGTGTGTGTGTGTGTGCAAAATTGAGAAGATCCATAATTGAGAATATGCATTTGAGGGCGCCAAACTTTGGCCTTGCACAGGGCACCATATTACGAAAGATTACCAAAGTTTGCCCCTGTTCCTAGTCACTCAAAGTGCAAAACTGGGTTACCCATTAACCAATAGGGTAGCAGGCTTTCCTACCATTTCTGATCTTGGGGCAGTTGGCTCAGGGGTTTTCTTCTTCCCCTATGGTTGAGTGTGAATTGAAACTACTACCAGCATTTTAACTCAATCAATTCCACCATGAGCTCATGTTAAAAAAATGGAAAGAAGTTATCTACTCCTAAGGGGAACATTTTGTTTTGCAGTAGAGCAACTATTGGGGAAACATTTTTCACCCAAATGCTATTTTTATGTAGAGACTGTGCAAAATAAGCCTCTGAATCAACTGTTTATTTCTGGTGGGAGTCCTGAGGATGAGGACCTGATGGAGAGGCCTGCAGGGCCACATTTATCTACTGAAACTGAGCACCCACCCACCCCAACACTGATCTATTATATCATTCACTGAGAAGCCTTCCCACTGACATCAGCAGCCTTTTGGATTACTGTCAAGAGTGCTAGTGGGAGATCACTCAAAGGTCAGAGATCACTGCATAAAACAGTATCCTCTAGATAAATATTAAAAAGGCTAGAATATTAATATCGGTGTATTGCTAGTACAGTTGGTTAGGATATCCAATGCATTTTTGCTTCAGTTGGGCAAGAGGAAACAACTTAGATAATAACTCATGTTTTTCAGTAAATAGATCTTCTAAACTCAAAGATACCAGAACAGCTTTAGCATACACTTGTGGAGGAAAAAGTCCAAAACTTCCAATTTAAAACTACTTATATTGAGAGGATTTACAAAGATTCTGTCTAACATTTAGCTGACGCATTGTCAAAAACATTATCACGCCACTTTTTGAAGTTTCTTAGCTTCCCTCTAGTTATTAAAGCTTGAACCGCAGAGTTTGTTATCAGTCTCAAAGCATACGTGTTAAGGCTGTTTTTCTCCCCTTTAAATACAACCAGCCCTTTGGGTTTGATTTCAGAACTATGAAGCACACAGACACAGACGAAAATTAATCAGAGGGAGTGCCAGGTAAGAATTTAATGGCTCAATCCTCGGTCTAGATCACATACAGCAAGATTTAAGAATCATCCAGTTGGCAAAGTCTTGAACTCACCTGTTATGTACTGAGTTGAATAGGATCCAAACTGCAGCAGGCTGATTGGTCCTAGAACAATAGGATTGAGATTGCAGCAGTCTGACTGGTCCCACAACAATAGGATTGAGATTGCAGCAGTCTGATTGGTCCCAGAACAATAGGATTGAGATTGCAGCAGTCTGATTGGTCCGCAGGAGCCACCCAATCCAGCTCCAGGTGGAAGTGAATCTGCACTCTGATTGGCATACAGGAGTATCCCTGAATTAGCCAATCACGTGGGGCCCATTGTGTAAATAGTGTATATAAAGCAAACGTTTTGGGGGAACTACATTCCTCACTACTACGAGCTGAATAAAGAGCATGAAATTCACACTCGACTCCGAGTATCTTTCATCACCCCTAACCCCTGCTGAATCCCAGCTTTCTCTGGGTCACAGGGAAAAGATGGAGGCAGGGTCCTCATCTGACTGCTATGAAATGTACCACTGGGCCATTCCATCCTGCTTCCACAGTGCAAATGAACCTCAGATAATCTAGCAGCAAGGAAAGCGGATTGACTTTTTTTGTCACAAAGAGGGCACAACAACCATGCTTACTTAGCACGGATGGGATTCTGAACGGATCCATGGAATTGTGGTATATCGAACAGACCATTATGCTTATCGCAGAAAAGAGTATGAGAGATTGACCCATTAGGCTTCATAGAACTACTACTTGTTTGTTTGTTTTTAAATTTATTTTTATTAACAGATTGTAACGTGCAATATAGTTTATTTATATAAATAGCCCCAATATCATAAAACAAACATGGCATTGGGTTGTATTTAAAGTAGCGTTAAGTAGCTTCTTCCACAAGCAAAACTACTTCCGCTTGCACAAGAAAACTTGCTCTCCTTCCTCCCCCTCCACCCCGTCCTGATGCCGCTAAATGCTCTTTAACATGAGCTCTACCTCTCTTTCAAAACAGAACCAGTGAAGGCGGTGAAGGTCCTGTGTGAGTGTCTGGAGGCGGTTGAAGGATGGATGGTGGCTAACAGATTGAGGTTGAATCCTGACAAGACAGAAGTACTGTTTTTGGGGGACAGGAGGCGGGCAGGTGTGGAGGACTGCCTGGTCCTGAATGGAGTAACTATGCGCCTGAAGGACCAGGTGCGCAGCCTGTGAGTCATTTTGGACTCACAGCTGTCCATGGAGGCGCAGGTTAATTCTGTTTCCAGGGCAGCTGTCTACCAGCTCCATCTACCTGCCCATGAACTGTCTCGCCAGAGTGGTGCATGCTCTAGTTATCTCTTGCTTGGATTACTGCAATGCGCTCTGTGGGGCTACCTTTGAAGGTGACCCCGAAACTACAACTAATCCAGAATGCGGCAGCTAGATTACTGACTGGGAGCGGCCGCCGAGACCACATAATACCGGTCTTGAAAGATTTACATTGGCTCCCAGTATGTTTCTGAGTGTTGGTGCTGATCTTTAAAGCCCTAAACGTCCTCAGTCCAGTATACCTGAAAGAGCGTCTCCACCCCCATCGTTCTGCCCGGACACTGAGTTCCAGTGCCAAGGGCCTTCTGGCGGTTCCCTCACTATGAGAAGCCAAGTTGCAGGGAACCAGGCAGAGCGCCTTCTCGGTAGTGGCACCTGCCCTGTGGAACGCCCTCCCACCAGATGTCAAAGAGAAAAACAACTACCAGACTTTTAAAAGACATCTGAAGGCAGCCCTGTTTAGGGAGGCTTTTAATGTTTAATAGATTATTGCATTTTAATGTTCTGTTGGAAGCTGCCCAGAGTGGCTGGGGAAACCCAGCCAGATGGACGGAGTATGAATAATAATAATAATAATAATAATAATAATAATAATAATAATAATATTTTCCCCAACCTCCCAGAGCAGAACTGAGGATGGTGTGGGGGGAGGGTAGGAGGAGAGAAGGGGGAATTCCCATTGCCCAAGCAGAAATCATTCGGCTTACGCAATTATTTAATTGAATACCACCCCCTATATTTATTAGTGCTTTATTTATATCCTGCCCCTCCTTAAAACGCATATCAGCATTCTACATGTTCAGATAGCCTTGTCTAAACAAAAATATTTTAAGCAGGCACCGCTAAAGTGTGCAGTAAAGGTGCCTTGCTGATGTCAATAGGCAGGGAGTTCCATAGTGTAGGTGGTTTCTTACACAATTACTTACAAGAGCAGAACAAGCATTATGTGGCATCTGTAACAGATCGAAGTGGTCGAGTGAGCAAATAGGAGGTATCAGGTAACAATATTAATGCTCTGTGGATTCCATGTACACAAAAGAAAAATTAAGTTTAATAATGTCTTTTTACTTTCAAAACTGATATTAAGTCAACTGTATTAGCTTTCAAGGCAACCTGTTGCTATTTGAACTGAGCAAGAGCTGGCTTGAATCAATGTGGCCTGACAATTCAATCTGTGATGTGAAAAGCACCCAAAATGTTTTAAATATTATGTCTTTGATCCAACGGTGCTTGGCAATGAAGGACAGTCAAGTCACACAAAACTCTTCATCAAGCCTTTAAAATAAGGTAGTCCAATTGCAAAGGCAATTAACAGTCAATAAAGAGGGTGAACTAAGAGTTTTTAAGTTTTCTTTTATTTTGTTTAAATATTTGACTGCGATTTAGCTAATTTACGTAAGAAAAACATATGAAAACTAATGACTTCAGCAGCTGGTCAAAAAGATTATTAGAACCTAATCTTATTAGCCTGAGGGAAAAGATGACTGCCTTTTCAAATATTTGTTATACAGTTCCTTTAGTAGCATGCGATTGTGGGTCTTTTTAAGACATACTAACTTCTACTGATTTCCAAGGAAGCTTGTTCCTCAAAGTCCCTGATCTAGTGAGTTACAGAAAGATATGGCAAAGATGCTTGTCAGCATAAATTATATGGAAAATCATATCTACATTTAACATGCTCTTCTGGATTTTAAAGTATTTTTTATGTAAATGAAAAATTTACTGCAGCTTTCTTTTATACTCATATTCATTGTCAAGTTTTTGAAAGCCTTTAACAAAATGGTAAGTAGACTTGATTTTAAAAAATAAGCATGTTCATTTTACCAGATTTTAATTCCACTTCGTTGATTTGCATCACTGCTTCATCTATCTATAGACTTTGGGGGCTGGTAGAGGAGGAATTTGCCTTACAAATAACAGTAGGCCTTTGATTTTTGTGGACATTTAAACTAAAAATTAGCACAGGTGATTTCCACATAAAGCCAAACAGCTATCTAAGGAAGGATGAAAGTAGGGCTTATATCTAAAACAAAATAATTGAGCAGGGATTATATCTGAAACAAAAACACCGAGGACAAGTAATAATAAGTACTTTGCTGACCTAACAGAAATAGTTTGGACCAGCGCTGTTTTTCTAGAAAAAGAGGCGCCAAAACTCACCATGAATGCCTCTCTTCTTCTCTTATAATGACAATGGTGCCCATCGGGGAGGTGCCAGAACTGAGGTCTGGGGAGTTCCAGCTGAAAAAAAGCTGTGGTTTTGGACTTACAGTTCATTGGAAACACCTCATGGTTCTCTAATACAAGCTCAACAACTTCGCAAAAAACAAACCTTTTTCACTCTTGGGAATATGGCAACCCTAGTATAGAAGTCGTACAACTTTCAAGGAAACCTGGCATAGGTGCCATCAGTTCTGATAATGTGGCGTTTCTCATGGATTTCTGGGATCACAGTTCATTAAATTGCAGGTGCGAGGTTGAAGTTTCAGAGATTTAGAATCTAACTACACGTGACACTAACTGCAATCATGTGGTGTCCACCCTTTATTTAATTACAGCTGCATGTAAGGATATTCACTTACCATAACTTTTCAGTAGTTTTTGAAATGACTGATGATGATGCTTGATCTATTTTATTGCTATTGTATCATTAATAGTAAACCAGCTTGAGATATTTCCATAATAGGCAGTATATGAATATTTTAACAAATAATAAAAATAAAAATAAAATAAATGAAATTCATTTTGTATATATAATTCTAGCCAGAGAAAAGGAGAATTCAATCCGTTTTTGGCAGATCAGAACTTGATTATCTAGGCTCCAAACATTTTCAAAGTGGAACCCAGCAATTTTGCTAGTATTTTTTTTATGTACTGTTACTACTCCCATTTCTCTATTTATTTCCTGTCAAAGCTGTTTAATCAAATACATCTACGAGCATATGCACCACAAATCCTTATGTTTATTGTCCTCAACATTTGACTACAACCATTTGAACTATACTGAGATCCTTAATTTGTTCAACTCTACTGAGATTCGTAAAGCTGCAGTCTGAATATGGGAGGCGATAGTAGAACGAAGAGGAGATGTAAAAAGAAAGTTAAAATCATCACATACTGACAAGCCATGCAGAGGACATAAGCAATTCTTCTGCAAGAACCATTTAATGTCTAATAACTGTATTCTTAGGGAACAGAGATTTTACGAGTTTCTTGGCATCTTTGGCAGAGAAAGAAAACATACTGAAACTAGTGGTGTTCAGTTCCATCCCTTCGTGACTACAATGTTCCTATACAGGTAGAAAGTATTTTGAAGGCCAGAGTGTTTGAACAGTACTTCATCAATTCAAAATGAGTTCATGCCAAGCTTGCTTGGCACATTTCTGGTAAGACAGGCCCCTTTTAGTTTTCTCTTACTTTTTAATATATAATTTCAATTATTTTTTTTGAGGTATGGATGACATTTTTAAAATGCAAAAGCATTAAAAAATAACAGAAAACAGAACAAGTTCCAGAGCACCACCGGTTTCCCATTTGTGCAGCTATACCCCAGCCTTCTCTCATTAGAAGCGTGCAGAAAAGTAGGGAGTTTCAGCCCTTTCAAAACCATCTCGCACATCCAATAAAATGCTGCCTTTTTACACAGCTGAGATACCAACAGCAGCGAAACCAAGGATACCACGGTGTAACAAGGCTTAGTACTATTTGTATTTTGAATGCTTGACAGAAAAAAGAAAACACGGGGAACTTCTCATTCAGCAGAGTTGGATGCAAAAGGCACTAATTTAAGAAGCAGAAGGCAAAACTGTAGCTGCAGAAAGCAATGAAGTTTTAGGTCTCTAGTAAAACTGAGCTGGCAGCACCAAGCTCATGTGCACGCCAAACGCCAGCTGCAAACGAGGACTGTTGTAAACCACTTATGGGGATTGAGCAGAAAGCAGTCAGAAGGGCATAAAGAACGGAGTATTAAAAAAAAGAAGGAAGGCAGCACTTCCACAAAGTATAGTGCATTAACCTTGACAACTCAAACCGCACTATAATCTCAAAACATCAATCACCTTTCGTTTCCCTTTACCCCCTTCCTAGTTTCCAGACTTTTCACCAAATTTGGTCAATTACCGTGTGGTATTTTAGAGGAGCTGAGGAAACACATAATATCAGCTGTGAGCCAAGCATGGTGGCTTGGTAGCAAGCAGTGGTGAAGGGTGTTACCAGGTATGCAGACAATTAGAACCTGCTGATACGGTTCAAATTATTGCATAGGCACCAGTAATTGCTGTTTTTACTCAGGGGAATTGCAAGGACATGAATTATATTAACTTTAGAAAGGAAAACATAAGGAACCTAAATATAGCCCTATAAGGAGAGACCTACATTTTTACTAAAGCTAGAGAAAATGAGCATGTTCTCCAGCATCTCCAAAAACAGTCTCCTGAAGATAGAATGACTCCCAGTCTGTAGAAAGAGCATCAGGTATGAAGGATTTGGCAATGCAATTTTTTATTGATACAGGTCCAATTTGTTTCTCTCTTTTTTCTGTGTTTTTTTTAAGCACCAAGCAAACTTGTTTTTTCATCTCCCTTCTCCTAGCCCCACTGTATATCTTTTAGATATAGGAGGCCAACTCCTGTGTTAGATTATGCCTCAAGCAATGTGGCATGCACAGCTTTCTTGAAACACAGATGTGAGAGCAGCAATATCTTCTTGAGGCCTCAGGTGGGCAGAGTCAGCAGCAGGGACCCAATGAGGCTGGGTTAGGAAGTGCATCAGATGAACCCTATGACAGTTGTGTGGGAAAAGTAAGGAATATTCTGTGCTTGAGGAACCAGGCATGCGTTGTGGACTGCTGCACCACGTTCTGTCCCTTAGTGGTTTTTCAGTCTCCAAAGATAGGGGATACAGATGTTATGGCAAGGCTGGTAACTATCAAGGAATCTGTAAAAATCATTTCAACCCATCTCCTTAGTTTTCTTAAGACATTGCATTAGCAAGGTGGGGGGGTACTATCTTGCAGAACTGGCTTTAAAATGGAGTTATGCTAAGAGTACAAAAGGCAGAGTAGTTAATACTTAGGCAAGCATAGCACCCCAAGGTTTTTCTTAGCTCATCCACATGGCAAAACAGAACACTTCTCTCTCTTCCTGGTTGGGCACACTATGAAAACCTACATGCTTTCAGAACCACAATACTGGATTTCATAGTTAATTGGCCAAAGGCTAGCTGAGAAAATGCAGTTAGGGAGATTTAGTGCGATATATAAAATGCCATATTGCTTCATTATGAAACCAGGAGACTATTAATGTCTCAACAGGCTAGGTTCAGTTTACTAACAATGGAGCACATGCATGTTCTTTTGCTCTTTAAATTTTACCCTCATCCTCAGCCTGAAATAGAGAATTCCCCCCCAAAAGCATAAGAACACCACTGGGCCTTCCGAGATCAGATCAAGGTCCTTGTTGTCCAGCATCCCAGCGAGGACAGCTAGATGCCATTGGAAACCCACAAACAGGGAAATAGAGGCAATAGTCCTCAGGTGCTGTTTCTTTCTTCCCAAAATTGGCATTCAGTTGGATCTTGACTCCAAACTTGGCTTCTATTAAGCCAACATGGCTAATCTCCTTTGACTGACTGACTGATTGATCTATCCTATGTGAATATGTCTAAGGAGTAGGGCTCCCTTAGGAATCTAAGAAGCTGTCTGGCAGGGGCATTATGCAAAGCACCTTTACAGACTGATATAGGAGCCTGCTTCCTAAGCTATCTGAAGTGGATGGGTCAGTTCTAATAATTTGAACATTGAAACCTTCTGTCACACCTTCCAACCAAACACCCTCCATGATTTTTTTCAAAGGAAAATAAAAATTTCTTTCCAGTAGCACTTTAGAGACCAACTAAGTTTGTTCTTGGTATGAGCTTTCGTGTGCATGCACACTTCTTCAGATACACTGAAACAGAAGTCACCAGATCCTTAAATATAGTGAGGGAGTGGGGAGGCGTATTACTCAGGTGGTGGGAATGGGTGATCAGCTGATAGGTGTGGAAAACCTGTTGACGACTCTGACTTCTGTTTCAGTGTATCTGAAGAAGTGTGCATGCACACGAAAGCTCATACCAAGAACAAACTTAGTTGGTCTCTAAGGTGCTACTGGAAAGAAATTTTTGTTTTGTTTTGACTATGGCAGACCAACACGGCTACCCACCTGTAACTTTTTTCAAAGGTTTCGGCTTGTCCACCTTTCTTGAAAATATCAGGTGTAGTTTAATATTTCATTTGAAAATGCAAATGCCTATAACTTTCTATTAATATGTCAAACTCTGAAAACTAGGTGCAAATAGCTTTACTGCGCAGCAATAAAATTTGTAGGCTTACAGACATTTGCTTTGAAATTGCCAAATGCTCCCACAGCCTTTTGGTGGTGAATATAAAAGTTGGTTCATATTGTATTTCCACCTACACTGCTGGAAGAGACTCCAAGTCAATGCTGTTCCAGAAGAGAAAAGGAAAAAGGCAGAATTCCAGAAAGTCTCTGGAAGCAGAACAAAGCCTGACAATTGGAAAGCCTACACAGGCTTTTGTACAGGCTATTTTGTTGATACTTGGTTGGAAGAGGTGGAATCCTGGTTTTTTAAACTGCCTTTTTTGTGATGCCCCAGATTTTTGAGGCTAGGATCACCCTGAATGATGCTTGATTCTTAGGAGCCCACTATTAAATTCATTCTAAAAGCTGCCTTCTCCATAACACATTTAAAGTTGTTTCATGTATTACTTTCTGTCCCTGGGAACCCATTTCTGTTCATCTTTCATAATTTCATCTTACTTGTCTAAAAAGAAAACTAGAACAGTAAACAATTGGGTGAACTGTTCCATTATTTTGGGAATGTACCATGTTGGACAAAATGAAACATTTTCCACAATTATTGTTGAATGAAAAATGGCACCTGACGTTATTTAAAAATTAACTTCAATTTAAATTTATTTCGCAAGTCTGCCATGAGCCCTGAAATGTTGTGGAGAGGCCGGTCAGAGCAGGACAAAGGGTGGGAGGAGTTGCCCACTGATGAACCTGGGAAGCAGAGGATGGGCAATGTCCAGGCCTCAAAACACAGCAGAGTCACCCTGAGGGACATTACAAATGAGGGCTTGGATCCCAGGGAGGGTTCCCATGGCAGATCCACCCTGTCCCCTCTCATATCAGCCAGATGCTGTTGGCCCCAGCTCCTCTGCCCTCCTTGCCTCCTGTCCCAGCACCATTTCTGGTGCCACCAGAGCCTACCTCTAGCCAATCCTCTCAGGAGGAGTCCACTCCATGTGGCTTGGAGATGCTGCTAACACTTCCTCAGTTGCCTAGGCCATGGAGATGCCAGACCCAGCACAAGCAGAGAGCTTGGGACCATCTCTCCGGAAGGAATATCCATTTGCTAGCCCAGTCCAAAGGAACATCCTACTTGCTGTGCTGAAGTTATACCCTTATAACGGCATTCCCTTGTAACAAGAGCCAATGGGGCGTATTGTTCATTGCATCAGTGTCTTAGCTTATTTAGCCACGAACCCTTATGTACCACAACTGATTTGAGCATTAAAGTTTTTGGCAGAAAATGTAGTATGAGTTCAAGTTCTACAAGATCTATGGGGTAGGTATTGTTTTATTTTGTTTATTTAAAAGCATTTCTAAAACACTTAATATTTAAGCATCTCTAAGCAGTATACAAAAAAGACAATGCAAAAACATGTCCAGCATCCTGGGCACATTGCAAAATGATATTGATTACAGCATCAAGGATCAGGAGACTGTGGTTTCAGGCGGGTCTTAATAGTGCTAGATCAAGTACTAGGCTGAACAGAAATGGTTTGTCTAGATTCCACATGGCTGCTTTGTAGCATCTGTCTGCTTTCCAGCTTGAGGTAGCAGAACAAACAAGTCTGCAGAGAAAGGTCATGGAGCGTGTTTGAGACAATGCTGCCTTTTCCCATCCAAATCCAGTTTTGTATGGAGAGAAGTGCCTAAGAAAGGCACAAAAAGCCCAGCTCATGCCAGGTGTCACCTTTTCTTTCTTTCTTTCTTTCTTTCTTTCTTTCTTTTCTTTGTTTGTTACAGAACCTGTATCTGGGAGTGGGTTATTATCGGGGGGGGGGGGGCTGGTACTGAGATGACCAGGTTAATATTCCAGGATCTTTTCAAGGGATTGGTAGTTCTCATGCATGGCAACACGTCTGATCACTGAGAAGCATGAGAGCTTTCATTCTCTAACAGGAAGCCAGCAAGGTCATAGCCAAGGTGAAGGTATTTTTAAATCACCTTTCCCCCAATCCTCATAGTAGAAATATTACCTCAATAGATTAGCTCTTCGTACAAACCCTCACCCAGTTAGAGAGCATACTTCATCCTCTAACAAATAGCATTATGTTGCTGTCAATTCACAAATCCACCTGGTTCACAGCTGCTGCCACTCATGATCAAGAAATTTTCAGTGCGAGCGGCCGAATATAGGACTGAAGCAGTAAGGTGAGAATCTAGAAAATGACATGGTTCAATCAGTCTAAAAAGCACTACTAAGTGCTAAAAAGCAGACACCTTTTCCACTTGCCATTGCTCTTACCAGCTGATTTAGGATCCTATTCTCTCTCTACCGACATTCCTGAGCACATGAATCCCACCTGTACTATGAGGAAGAGCAGCAAGACCATTTGGGCCCCAGTGAACTTACCTGCCACAATGGGAGTGACAATAAGCTGGCAGATTCCACCCAGGCCCCAGAGGGCCAAGATGCCACCCTCAAAGGTATGGTAAGCAGTTTCTAGATGCATTACAGTCACTTCCAGGAAAGTTGAGCTGCCATGTTGTTGATTTTTTCCACCAAGTCCTGTTTTATGTTTTTCAATGTGAGCAGCCCATTCTTAATAAGATGCAATCCCTAAATCTAATTCATGAAATCAATGCAAACATGGAAACTAAAAAAAGCTTCCCTTTTACTGAACAGATGAATATAAACATTATAGCACTTTGTATAAGAAGAGGAGCATCATCTCTCCACATTCTAATAGGTTTTTGGAGGATAATTCGTTTTCTTTTGGGTGAAAGATGCTTTTAAGAGGGCCATTATATTTCCTAAAATTACGAAATGATACAAATCACAATCTTGTCTAGTAATGAAGGCTGATGCTTCTCCTCCTTTGAAACTCACATTGTGAATGGTTTGCAAGGGTAGCCCCTCAGAGATTAACCTTTCATTCACCATATTTGCCTGGAGGAAAACACTTTAAGAAATGATTTCACACCGACTGAAATATCAGGAACAAGAAAATGTGTTGCTGCTTCTCTAAGCATGATCCTTAGAAACCAGAGAAAATCAAGTTAAGTCTCATCCTCACCTTACACATGTTGAAATACTGTTAGAAATACTGTTAGAAATATAAAAAGTGGGCAATAATAATGAAAGTAGCATAGTGGAAGATTTCTGTCACAACGGCTAAGTCTGCATATAACAGGAAGCCATAGTTAAACAAAGTATGGCTTATCAAGAATGTGCAAGCAATCAGGAATCAACAAGCGACAAATGTTCTTGACATGAGAACTGGTTCTCACGTGGACGCCATTTGAACAGTTTTCTCATTGCTGGTAAGCCATACTTTGTTTAACTCTGAACTTACCATTATGTGCGAACCTGGCCAAAACGTAACACTTAATGCAGTCCTTGTTTTGCAGTTAAATGTAACCACAGTACATTTCTATTCAAGAAAGCATGTGCAGGGATGTCAATTTGAAGAATGTAATATGGTCCTCAAGCACTTATGGCATCTTTACAATTAAGATTACCCTGGCTCATTCTGGTAGTTTTAACTTACAATGCTTAGAATACATCTTTCTGTTGCATGATTCTCCCCTTGTTCAGAGGCACTCCCCCCCCCCTTGGTATCTGTACACTCTGAGTTATATGGGGGGTTGGGACTGAATCTTTGCTACATACCAATTAGGAGAAATACCAATTGAAGCACCCCCATTATACTGAAATAGCTCGTAGGAGAACAAATAATGCAAAATAGCTGGAAAATAAACCAATCTGGGTGCACACAAACTCTTTTGAAACAACATCTAATGGACAGAGACAGCATGGAGAAAGTCGATGCAAAACAAAAAGGCCAACTGGCCCAAGCCTACAAACAGTCACAAAAGTGAGTCCATCTACTTACGTGCATATATATCACTGTGACACCAAGAATATGAGTGCTCTTTTAAAGAATTAGAAAATTCTGACATTATTCATTCGTATTTCTAGCCCACTCAGTCCCAGAGACTGGTCATATGTTAGTAAGTGAAAACAAATTTATAAACATGTAAAGTGGCAAATTAAAATCTGCTGAACAGATAGTATTTCTAAATCCAAAACCGAAGCTCCAAACTGACGGGCCCCCTAAAACCAAGCCAAAACAAATGGCATTACACTGCTCTGAAAAGATGTTCCTTAAGGCAGGCGAGGCTCCCAAGGAAGAGTACTGCAGTTATGGGGCAGTTACCGAGGATGACACTATTCATGCTTGTGTTGTCTATTGCTAAAACAGCCCACCTCTATCATTCTTAAGAGGCTTCAAATGGATGGACAATGGCCTCAGATAATGCCTATTTTTATAGTTGTTGACTTGGAAAGGAACCACAAAGCAACGTGGCACTAACTTTATCAGAAGGGTCAATTTACCAGGTCTGGTTGAGTGCTTTCCTGTATATGTATTAACATGGAAATATTTTACACTAAGGGCTGTCTTTGCAATAGCAGAATTTATTGCAGTGGGGCTTTCCCCATCTCCTTTCTCTGCGTCCCCCAATCAGCTCTGGGGAAGTCAGGAGTACTCCAAGAACAACATGAGAGGGGAGGAGGAGGGAGATATTTCCATCAGGCAAGCACAAATGTTTATGCTTACGAAGCAGTCTCTATAAAGCTACTTTGAATCCCACCCTAAAGTTCCAGCAATACTTTCAAAAAATGCTATCGCATACCTAAAGGTTTACTGTTGTTATTAAAAAAAAAATTACTACAGTAAATTTCTCTCCACTTATTTCCCACAGAAAAACCAGTCAATGAATGTATCACAGTTCAAGTCCAGTGAATGATACTGTTGAGCGCTATAAGAACATGAATGCTACATGCATTCATGCAGCCACAGTCAATGCTTTCAAAACTTTTAATTATGCTCAAACAGCTGGTAGCATCATTGACTCAAAGCCCAAGATTACCTTGATTGCTCTGTCATTATCTCTAATCAGCTGCTTCTTCTCATCTTCAAACTTTTGTAAAACATCCTGCAGACGCCTTTCTGCAGCAAGCTGCTTCTGGTTGTTTTCCTCTGTCAGAGAGGAAATGGTTGTCTTAAGTTCAGCTATGATCTAAAAAGAAAACAGCATGCTAAAACTTCTACAATAGTAAGAAGTTTATGTTTTGCATGTATTTACACTTGACAAAAAAAATGAGTTAGCAAACTCAACTGTGAAAACTAAATAGTTTAAATTAACATATTACACACTAGCAAGCATAACATTCCACACAGAGAAAAGAAATATAGCAAGACCCAGAATGGCATAAAATTGCTGAACATAAAAATATATGAAAAATTTTCCACTATAAAATTCCCCAATAATTTACTCACCAGAACAAAGCACATTTGTTATGAGAAAACATGGGAAATAAGGGTTTCCAATTTTCCACTTCGCTGCAATGATTTTGTAAAATCAATCGTCTGAAATATTCTTGCACATTAGGATATGTAGCAATGATTCATGACATTCTGAGCTAACCCCCAGAGAATGACAATTACAATATAAACGATAAACATTGGATACTTTGGTTTAGTTGGCATTTGCCAACTTTCTTGAAGTTGCATTTGCCAGCTTGGAGAAGCTGCAGTCAATTGCAGTTTATGCTCAGGGAGGTATCTTGATGTGCGGAAGGGAAGCAGTTTTGTAGGGGCTGCAAAAGCTGTGATCTGAATCGGACCCTGGAAATTCCCTACACATGTGCAGAGAATTGTGTCAGGGGTGGGGTGTTTTTGGGTGTGTGTGTGTGTATGTGTGTGAACCTTTAGACCCTGGTCCATGACATATCACGTTTAGTTTATGAAATTAATCTAACACAGCAGTTAGTTCCTACTATGATTTGGCAAGTTTTGAATGAGAGTCTCACAAAAGTCTGCATGCATGTTTGTCGTAACACTTGTCTTCTATCTAAGGCCACTGCCTTCAGCACAGCCACTTCAGAGTAAACCTCACTAGACTCCACTGGGCCAAGTTCTGAGAAAACATCCCAAGTTTCAGGCAGCAATGACAGTCAGTCACCGATATATAAAAATTCTTGTTTGCACTAGAGAACTCTGGTCCCAAGTTGGGCACAAAAACGAGGCAATATTGTGACGAGGTAGACTGTGCACATGCTTGAGCAGGGGATTTTATTGTTGTTAGCTT
This sequence comes from Lacerta agilis, assembly GCF_009819535.1. Classification (NCBI taxonomy): domain Eukaryota; kingdom Metazoa; phylum Chordata; class Lepidosauria; order Squamata; family Lacertidae; genus Lacerta; species Lacerta agilis. The sequence goes on along the minus strand of NC_046313.1, from coordinate 21,279,632 downwards.
GTTGATTTGTTTTATTGCAGCTGTTTTTGTCATACTTATTCTCTCTCTTTTTATAAATAATTTTTATTGATTTTCTTTCTTGCAACAAATATCCATCATCATTACTAAACATTCATTTTCCAATTCCCCCCCCCCGTTGACTTCCCTCAACCTCCATTTCTGCTTTGTTACATCAGATGATACAATCTGCTGTTTATATTGTCATACTTATTCTCCAGTTGCATCTGTTCATAATGGAATTTTAAAAATATCAAATTGCCCAGAGGCATCTGAGTAACTCATAATATTAATAATAATAACAATAAACGATGATATATAGACTGTTTAGCACCAACGTTTTGTCAGCTTTACAACAACAAGGATAATTAAAAGGAAACAGTTGTCCCTAGTAAAGCACTGATATGAAAATGTATTTAATAAGGGAACGCATCTGGGAAATGCTTTCTTGAAAGGAGCACATGTGTAGCTGAATACACCAAGGTACAATCATCTTATGACTGCCTTTCTGTCCTAAATAAATGGCATGTTGGGCAGAAAAAAAATGTGTATGTGCAGCTACCTACTTACCCAATGTTCTGGGACTAAATCACTAATTCAACAGTGCAGATGCATACAACGTTAGACTAGTCATTCAGCTTGTGAAGTTGGGATGCTCTAAAAAAGCATACCCAAATCCACCAAAAGCGTCCATGGAAATATACGTTAAAGATTCCAGCTCAAGTAATTTTAAATTATTCGCTTAATTAAGATAAAATTGCAGAGAGAACACAGGGTGAGAATACCTGGATGGGACTCTAAAGTTCTTCTGGGTTAAAAAGCTGTGATGTTTTAATAATGTATTAAGAAATTTTTGAAAGCAGCGGATAGACAAGGAAATGCTTTGGGCAGTAAATCTCAGGGCAGAAAAATGTAATTGTTTATTTTGCCCAAACTTCAGAGAGAATTTCTTGGAATCTATTTTTTGTGTGTGGGTGTTAAAAAGCAAATGTTCCAAGAGGCCAGAGAGTGTTAGATTAGGCTGATGTTGTCAGCAGCCCGACCACATGAAAGTTACAAGTGACCTATTATTAACATTACATTACGAAAACTTTGTTCAAATGACAGCGTGAGGCTGATGCAAATCCCACAAGAAGTGAAGACATTCAGAATTAAAGATGAAGTCCAATATTTTAATTTGGCCTCTGTGCCAAAAATGTGACCTAAAAGGCTGGGATACATGTACAAACCCCTACAACAGCCTCCTCAGATTAAAAGAAAATAGAAACACACAGGCTAAGAATATGTCCACTCGTTCTCCAGGCTATGTATAGAAACTGCTTGTACAGTTTGAATCTCATCCTTGGGGCAGTCACTGATTAATTTATTTATAAAATTATTTGGATCTTGCTTTTTGGCTCTCAGTAGGTGCTCCATTTCCATGTCGTGGAGTAACTTGCTTTGCTGAAATATTTCTGAACAGATATCACCAAGAACACTGCCCAGTTCCCCAGAACAAGACCCACTGCTTACAATGACAGACTGATATTCTTCCCAGTCAGTGGATTTGCTCCAAAAAAAAAAGGGTTGATGAAAATCTGCTGCCCAGGAAGGACTCCAGCCAGCTGTTTCAGCACAAAGCTAGAGAAGTTCCTGCTTGTGGATCATTAAGTCAGTCCTACAGACTGCCAGTTCAGCCAAGTTAGGTTCTTATTGCTGCACCATTTTCATGCCAAGCTTTGGAGTTAGGAGTATTAGCAGTGTTTTAGGCAGAATTCCTCCCAAGGCTCTCTTTTCTTGCTATAGCTCCTATTAGAGAAGTGGGTAGGTAGGATCAGTGCTTTTTTCTGGGGGGATGCGGGGGGATGCATACCCCTAAACATTTTGTGAATCTAAGTTTGGCCTCACTGAGGGGCAGTATTTCAATGAGTAGGAAAATGAGAGTAACCCTAAACATGTTTTATGATTCAGTAGCATCTAGGCTACTTTGGATCATATATAAGATTATATTTCAAGCAACCACCTTTGAATTTCTAATCAGTTCATGCATAAAGCAAACCAGGTCACAATAGTTCCTGGTTCACCCATTTCCTGTATCAACCCAGCAAGGAAGCTATATGAGCATTTCCTGAGTGATATAGAGCAGAGCATTGATCCACTTACTCTCCCCCCAAAAATGCAAAAAGTATTCATCAACAAAGTACAAAAGGGAAAGGGAACAACTGGAGTTACAGTTAAATACTAACACTGCAAGAACAGAAGAAAGTCTGCCTTACTTCTATTTTCATTTTCAAAACTGAAAGAAAAGGGAAAAACAGCAACCCAATAACAAAAACCTAAGTTTTGTAAAAGTAGGGTTTTTTGTTTTATTTTGATGTTTCCTACCTGTGAAGATTTGGCAAACTTCTGACTGTATTCCTTTTCAATCTGCTTCAACCTGCTGTTGGCCTGAAATACACACACATACACACACACATACAAAAAAAAGGAAACCAGATTATCTCAGATGAAGAACGTGTACAGACATTTTGCCACTGACCCCTATTGCCTGGCACCTCGTCTACATGCCTATCACTAAGCAGCTGGGATCTCTGCCAATTCCAACGCCCTTTTGTGGCAGCCAAAAAACCGCTAGGGCTTGTCTTTGATCTATGGCCAACTATTCATCACTTGAAAGGCGGGGGGGGGGGGAGGAGAATAGTACCTCTGCTGCCAATTATTAGAGAAACATAAAGGACTGTGGATTAAAAAAAGACGGGGGGGGGGGGACAGAGTTTATCAGGATGACTTCATCTCTGTGAGAAGAAAAAAGGAAAGGAAAAAACCCATAAGCTCCACTGGAGGCTGTGAGGGTACTATGATTTTGTATGCCAGCTGATGCCTGCAAGTTCCTTTTGTCATATTCTTACACCTTTTTTACTGAAAGCTGGTGGCCATTGAAGTAAACCCCCCTTGCTTATCTTTCATATCATATTCATAAGCCCAAAAGCAATCTGGAAAGAGGGCTCTTTGCTGCTTTTGATATCACATGCAATTGAGAGGGTGGCGTTCCTGAAATTCACCACACACACGCAAAAAATACCATGTAAATTTTCTCCCCTTTCTCCCAGTCTACTTGGGCCACAATTTTGAAATAAAAATGTCTTTTAATAACCGGTTCCAAAAAGACACCTCTCAGAACTAATTACACACAAGTAATTTACTCAGTGTTCTCATTTTTTCTGGATACAGAATGCAGAGCCATATGTTCTAAGAAAATGTTTGTAGGTGACACAGCATAGTGGCTGTGCTCCAACAGCTCTGATGCATGGGCTCCTCTGTTCCCTTACGGAGCAGGCAGGCACTCGGCGCAGCACACCACAGACAATCATTGTGCTGATGTGGAATGTTTTTATGAAAGGGGACAAGAAGCTCTGGACAACGCCCACTGAGTTTCGAGAAAAGCATTAGAAAAAGCAAGCAGTGAAAAGAACTGACTCTGTGGCTAAAGCTATGAGCTCACTTTAGAGCTCAATTCTGCAGCTGTGGGTCAGAATTAACTTCTCTCTGAACTAAATATAAAAAAGAAAATAACTTGGCCTGTGCCAGCTATGAACTCCTCTGATGCCAAAAGAACACTGTGCAGGTACTGCAGACCACCCACAGGTGATCAAGGGCAGAGTTAGGGCCCAAAAAGTCTCTTCAACACTGGGCAGAGTAAAACTGGGTCATGTATATACTGAGACTCTGTGCATTTTTACATTTTTTTCCTTTTTCTTTTTTGTGGAGCAGTGAAAAAGATGTACAGCTTGCAGCTGAGGTGGGACTAGCTCTATACAGAAATTATAGAAATCTAACAGTGGATGAGGAGTGTTGCTTTGAGGACTGAAGCCTAGTGGCTTTGACATAATAAGAATAAGAATACTCTGCCCACCTGGCTGGGTTGCCCCAGCCACTCCAACCCAGCCTCCAACAAATATAAAAGTACAATAATACTCCTCCCAGTCCTTCTAGTATTCAAAAAGAGATGCAAAACTAACCAGATTAAGACTGCAACCAGCTTAGGGGGGAAACTGATGGAATCGTTTTTGTTATACAGTGATGCCCAGGAATACCGTTTGACTTCCGAAACGTTCGACAACCGTGGCGCAAAGGGCGGTCTGAGAAGTCAATGGAAAAAACTGGAAGAAAGGCAGCGGAAGCCATTTGACTTCCGAGGCACGCTTGAAAATGGAAGCATTTACTTCCGGGTTTTCAGCATTCGAAAACCAGAACGTTTGGCTTCTGAGATGCTCAAAAACCGAGGTACCACTGCACTTGTATCACACTCTTAAGTGTTCCCAATGGTCACCAACCCAATCCACAAGCAGTTTAGCTTTGGGAATGGTGCAGCACCAAACCCTTCTAGACCACCCACAGCATTCATGTTCATGTAAAGTTTGCTACCCATGACAGTAAGCATTCACTGAGAAAACATGGGGACACACACACACACACACACACACACACAAAACCCCACCCCAAACCAGTTTGACCAGAGACAACAGCAGTACAGATGGCATTACACCGCAAAGGCAGTAATGATCATTCAACACAACACTGCCACCAAATTTGTGAAAACTGGCACCTGTTCTGTACCCTGCCTACAAAGATAAAGAGTTCATAGCTAGGGAGCTCTTGAGTGTTGCTAAAACTATTTTTGTTTGGTTTCTCTCCTCATCTCTATGATTTTTATATTTGGCTTCTAGTTGTTGGTTTTTTTTGCTTAGTCTGTATTGTAATATGGATCTTATATTGTTGTAATTGGTGTTACGAGCTGTCTTGTAGGCCCCATGAGGGCATAATATATATTGTTGCACGTAAATAAATACCCCAGGCTCGAGCCTGGGAGCTCAAAGGCAGAACTGTGTAAACAGGAATACATTTTGAGGGCCTTCTTCTTATATAGGGGGAAACTATGGTGTCAGCAAATGAAAAAAATTATTTGTGTGATGAGGCCACTCTGGAATTACACACATGGCATTCTGATCAGACAAGCAATGCTCTGCAGCGACCAGCTAACAGAAAACAAGTCTTGTGAGTGTGTAGTAGAAACCTACTGTGCATAGCACTAATTGGCTAGTATCTGTAACAATCCCAATCCCCAGAGCAGTTTTAGAACTTTGTAGAACTCTCAAAAAGAAGTGATACTCAGCTGAATGCATACCTCCTGCCATGGAAGACAAACCTGCTACAACTCCTGTTTTAGTATTTTGTTTGTATGCAACTTTCTCTGACTAACGCTGTGTACATTCTGAACGAAATAATTTGCCGAAGTAATTCAATTCTGCAAACTCTGCTAGCAAACAAATTTGCATTATCACCCCATGATTCATTCTAGTTTGAAGAGTGATGGGGAGGGACAGCAGCTATGCAGGGTAAGCCCCACCCTAGACTATTGGAAATCTTTGCTTCCCCTTTAGCGTTGTTGTTTTACCACAAGAATTGCCTATATTTCTTCAGCATATCTTTGCAACCACATGGGCTAGAAACTTGGTTTTTTTAAATGAAAGCAGAGATGCAATTCTGCATTCTGTGCATTTTCTGCACTGTTGTAGAACTTTGGCCTACACACCAAAAGCTATTTGGTATGCAACCCAAAAGCTACTTATGTATTAAATGGTAACTACAGTTTTGACATATATTCTATTTCAGAACCAAGAATGAGAAGGAAAGATAAGTCTGCTGGAAAGCCAAGCAGTATTCATTGTGTTCCAACTCATTTCTTATTAGAGGGAGCCACGGAGCCTAATAGTCTCTACTACCAGTTTCAAGTGCCTTATGAAACTGCTATTTTACATCTGGTTGAACTTGTTAATTGAGAAAATGAAATTGTGTAAGTCATGGTAGAACTAGATCATATCTGATCCTACTTTTTGTTTTTAAATAGTCAAATTCCCCTTATATTTTAAACCTTGTTTCTGAAAGATTTCCATTTTATCCGATTGTTGTTGTTGTTCAGTCGTGTCCGACTCTTCGTGACCCCATGGACCAGAGCATGCCAGGCACGCCTATCTTTCACTGCCTCCCGCAGTTTGGCCAAACTCATGCTAGTCGCTTCGAGAACACTGTCCAACCATCTCATCCTCTGTCGTCCCCTTCTCCTTGTGCCCTCCATCTTTCCCAACATCAGGGTCTTTTCTAGGGATTCTTCTCTTCTCATGAGGTGACCAAAGTACTGGAGCCTCAACTTCAGGATCTGTCCTTCCAGTGAGCACTCAGGGCTGATTTCTTTAAGGATGGGTAAGTTTGATCTTTTTGCAGTCCATGGGATTCTCAAGAGTCTCCTCCAGCACCATAATTCAAAAGCATCAATTTTTTGGCGATCAGTCTTCCTTATGGTCCAGCTCTCACTTCCATTAGGCTCTGGTAATACCCATGCTTCCTTGGAAGAACATTCTATTGACATCAATAAGGCCTGAACATTTTAAAATCAAGTTTCATGAGTTAAATACAGGGGCAAGTGTTTAAGCAGGTTTGCCAGTGTTGTGGGGAGATGTGTAACTGATGTACTTGTCGTTCTACCAGTGATGAAAAGCTGCTACAGGTATGCAGTTCGTTTATATGTCAGCATTCTGTACTAATTATATCCATATTGTAAGCTGCACCATGTTCAGCCAAAGCCTGAATGCTAACAGTTAGCTGGAATTAGATCAAAAGGATGTACAGTGCTATCTTTTAAGGCCTTCATACTGTGCTAATGAAGGCTGTATTATCTGCTTTCTTTTCAGTAATATCTTAACAGATACACTACAATTTAACGCCAGCTCTACTCTTCAGAAAAACACACTACTTGCTGGTAAAACCATGTTATACTTCCTTAAGCGGATCAAAAGTGATGATTAACAGATATTTGTCTTGTAAAGAGAACTTTTGAAGCATTCCTTTCCTCTTGTCTGACTCACTCAGCAGAGCTGTGGGCCAGTGTTTGTGACACTACAAACAATTGCTTATACAGTGATCAGTTCTGACATCATAAACACTGGGTTGTGGTTTCCCTGAATGAATGGGCTCTGCAGCTGGCTGCTGCCTAAGTGAAAGTTTTCATTCCTAAATACCTTGATGAGCAGCCACGGGGAGAACGGAAATGACAAATGGGTTTGGTTTTGGCAAAAACATAATGGCTCATAGTTTGCAAGAGCAGCTGTCTCTCTAAAGTATTATAGCTCTGAAGTCCACATAGGCATCAAATCTCTGTGTTTATGATTATGTCCTTAGCTCACCCTGTATTGCCCAGATACTGTGGGGCATATGGCATGCTATTATCTCATGCGTTTTGAAGGAGAGGCAAACACTGTTCCTTACCCAAGTGTTATCAATAGCCAATAAGTATTGATTGATGCAAGCCATAAGTTATTTAAAACAAGCACAATGTCTGAAGCAACAGGAAACATGAGCAACTGAGTTTCCCAATTCTCATTTGCTAAAACAAATCTTTAATAAATATTTCTAGTTGTGACTCTCGAATTAACAAATTAATCACTAAAACTTTGGAAAGCAGTTTGAATGGCAAAGCGTCTAGAAAGGTAGCCTCAGGTACAATTCCAACCAGAGGCAATGCACTGACATCAATCTATAAGATGTCAAAGAAAATCAGCAAGCATCTCACACAGTAATGAAAAGGCACCACTGTTCTTCCTGCCTGTCCTGGTACTATTCAACCTCAGGCAGAGAAATCGAGGGAAGGAAAATACTGGGCTGATTAACACATAATGCTGAAATGTTTGGACACCTCTCCCCTCCTTCCACATGGCTGGAAGAAAAACCTCTGAAGCACTTACCAGTAATTTCATTTTTTGACGAACCCTGGCAAACATGAACCAGAGATTTTGGTTTAAAAGACACTCCAGTGAGTTTCTAAACAAGCCAACTTCAAACCATAAGGCGGGCTTGTTTAACTCACCAGAATGCACTTTAGTCAATGATTTCTGGTTCATATACAATGACAAGGGGAAAACAACTGAGAAGGCACAGAAAGAAAAAATGGAGGCCTTAAGCTGTACAGTGGTACCTCGGGTTAAGAACTTAATTCGTTCTGGAGGTACATTCTTAACCTGAAACTGTTCTTAACTTTACTAATGGGGCCTCCCGCTGCTGCCGTCGCATGATTTCTGTTCTCATCCTGAAGCAAAGTTCTTAACCCGAGGTACTATTTCTGGGTTAGCGGAATCTGTAACCTGAAGCGTCTGTAACCCAAGGTACCACTGTACAGGAAAAGGTTTGTTTGGCCCAGCACGTTTCAGAACAAATCTTCTCCAGGGGCACTTGTGAACAACAGTTCTCAACCTGGTCCATAAACCACTCTTGTCTGTACTCACAAACATGCAAATAAGGGCAGTCAACATGATGACAAAATACCCATGAATCGGGGGGCAGCACCAGATCAAGGTCTCTACCAATGAAGCCCTCTCTCATGCTTCTTTAGATAGAGATGTATGCATTTAGTGTCCACATGTCAGGAGCCTATCAGCAGCTCCTGGCTGGTGGCCCAAGAAAGTATAAAGACAAGGGAAGGATTCTTACTGTCCTTTTTTATTCTTTCAGTGATTACAGAGAGAGGCTACAGAACCCAGCCTCTTGGATAATGGTGTTGCCTGAGTGAATCTCCACCCCCCCCATCTCTCCCATTTCCTCATTCGTAACTTCTACGGATGCTGCTACATGCCCTCTGTCTTTGAGCTCTTTGCTCTCCTACTTTCAAGGCTCACCAGGTTCTGGGTGTGTTTGTGTCCTGGAATGCTTTCCAATGACGTCTCAGCCAGGTGTTGCTCTGGCTCTCTCCCATGATTTCCCAACCTTTCCACTCATCTGCCTCTGAGCTGCTACCTCCCTCAAACCCCTGTTGTAAATCTATACTGTGTTCCTCTTCCTCCTCCCTGAAAGCTTCAGGAGGGGGAGGCGGTCTGCATCATTCCTCCTCTGCCCAGTCCCTGACACCATATTGGTGGAGCACATAAGTGGCAACCAGAACACCCAAGCAAGCTGATTCAGCAACTGAAATAAAACCTACATGTCTGTCTGTCTGTGTCCCCCCTCATTTTCTTGTTATCCTTGTCCATGGGTAGGCAAACTAAGGCCTGGGGGCCGGGTGCGGCCCAATCATCTTCTCAATCAGGCCCATGGACAGTCCAGGAACCAGCGTGTTTCTACATAAGTAGAATGTGTGCATTTATTTAAAATGCATATCTGGGTTATTTATGGGGAATAGGAATTTGTTCATCCCCCCCCCCTTTCAAAATATAGTCCGGCACACCACATGGTCTGAGGGACAGTGGACCGGCCCCCTACTGAAAAAGTTTGCTGACCCCTGTCCTTGTTCCTCTCTATCCATCCTTCCTTTATTGTCTTCTTCGTTGCCCACATCTAGACTATAAGCTCTTTGAGGTGGAGGCCTCTCTTTTGGGCTTCAGTTGTATTCTATACATTGGAAATTGTATCAGGTATTTTATACATGGATGGTACTAGCTGTAAAAGATGGTGTCAGGGAGGAATTTTGCCGAATTGGCAAAATGTCAGGGAAAACCCAGATGTATGGCAACGTGATTGCAAAAACAGTGGAAACAGTTCAAAAACACTATTTTTGGGTTGGTTTCCCCAAATTTGGGTCTGCTCCCCCCAAAAGCTCAGCAACTGTTGGGTTTCTTTAAAAGTTCAACAATTTTGCGGGTGTCAGGAATTTTACTTTTTGAAATATGGCAACCCCATTTGTTGTTGTTGTTCAGTCGTGTCTGACTCTTCGTGACCCCATGGACCAGAGCACGCCAGGCACGCCTATCTTTCACTCCCTCCCGCAGTTTGGCCAAACTCACGCTAGTCACTTCGAGAACACTGTCCAACCATCTCATCCTCTGTCGTCCCCTTCTCCTTGTGCCCTCCATCTTTCCCAACATCAGGATCTTTTCTAGGGAGTCTTCTCTTCTCATGAGGTGGCCAAAGTACTGGAACCCCATACTGCCCACTAATTGCCAAAATCCATGTTCCTGAGTTGTCCCTATTACTTGGTCTGCATTCAACACTATCTGACCGCCAGTGCATGGGCTGTTGTGCTAGTGAGAGGGCAAGAATAATGGAAGCTTGTGCAACTGGTTGTGCAACAGGAAGTATTAGGCCTGCAATAATATATTGTGCAGCTAGCCAGAAGAGCAAAGTTGGCTTCCAACACCTTCTTTATGCAAGCCATTCCACTAGCATTGCTAGTACACCTGTAAGGGACTTTAACTTAGTGTTACATTGAATGTCTCACATTTTAACCCTTATTTTAAGGATAAGTAAACATGAAGTCATAACTTTCCAATGATTAACAGGCTGATTTTCTAGGACCTCAGTAAGTTCTCACGGATGTTATGACTCAATTGCTCCACAAAAATGATGGACTGAAGACTAACACAAAAGGCAGGATCTGTAGTTTAGTTATCAAGTTTCTAATTGGGATGATTTTTCCACAAGCAAATGTAGCACTAAGTAAAATAATAATGAATTAAGGACTCGGCCACATTTCCAGAAATGATCTAATCCCCCACCCCACCCCAAAATACCTCTGGCCTGTCTCCTTATGGAGTTTATATGTGAATGACTTCCATCAATTCCAGTAAGCACATTCTGAGTATGTTTTCCACAATGCATTTTTCAAAGAACAGGCTTCAGCTGGTTAAACAATGAAATAAAATTTAACAATATTTTAAAAACCACAATGGTAAGGCAATCGTTCTATAAGAGTTAATATTCTCTAATTAGCTGAGTAAAAATATAAGCATACTTTTAAAAGACAGGGAGGGAACTACAGAAGGAAGACTTGCTCCAGGGAAGAAGCAACAGTTCTCTGATGTATAGCAAAGAATTGCACATCAAAGGGCTAATGTAAATGGGTCCATATTCTAAAAATAATAATTAAAAAACTTCCTTACAGAAGTCTCCTATACAAAAAAAAAGGGGGGGGGAAGCGCTGAATAGTTTTGACTGATGTCAAGAAAATTACTCTAAGAATGGCTAATTCTACCATATATCCTAAAAAGGATCAGAGATAAGACATGGTCTCAAAAGACAGCATGTGACTACTGTACTAAAACATCTGCCCTGGCCGCTCATACACTGCCAGGGCAGGTTCAAGGTTCTTCTTGTACGAAGTCCTGAAAAACTTGAGCCCTGAAGGACTGCCCGAGCCCTTACATCACTGAGATCATTCAGAGGTGAGGTTTTAATTGTCCCCCGTGTTACAGAGGCCTAGCTGGCCTCAGGCATTTAATACTGCCAGCCCCATTCTGTGGAACACTCTTCTAGCAGAGATTTGGCAGGCATCCTTGCTTTGACTTTCAACTGTCTCTTGAAGACCTTTTCATGCCAGCAGGCCTTTGCAGCTCTTTATTTTTGATTAGCCGGTCACCTTATTTTTATTTTTTAATGGTATTTCATGTTTTAGCACCATACCCCACCCTGGCATTTTATGAATCAGCAGTTTAGAAATACTTTTGCAAATAAATAAGTCCTGCCGCTATCAAATTCAATAGCAAAACTCCCAAATTTTAATGCTATCCTGGATATGGGAAGGACAGGTCTACCCTTGTGATGACAATCAGCAGATGGTCAGTGCTTGGGAAGCACTGCTTACCCTTCTCACTAGTGGATCATGTGATGAAAGGTGATGATAGGGCAGCCTCACCCATCTGTCAAACTTGGCCCACAGATATGTGTGTGGAGAGAAGGTTTTGGCATACTGGACCAATGGTGCATTCCCTACCCCTATTTGAGCCAATCTGCTCTGTCTCCAATCTGCTGCAGTTCTGCATGCGCCCAGTCATAGGTTCATTCTGAGACAGGGGAGAAGTAACAAGAAAATGAATAAAGGCAAACCATTTTGTAGAAGCCTACAGAAGAGCTTCTTTTGAAGTTGAAACTGTGAATTAATTGCAAACCAAACTGTAAAGATGCTAATGGTTAAGAAGAAATCAGTGTGATTAGTGCAAAAAATAGTGCTGAGTTTTGTGGGAAAGACTTTATGAAATATAAATGTTAACAAAAGGGTGCGTGTGTGCTCTAATAATTTAATAAATGCCTTTGATAAGTCATGCAAAATCTCCTGCTGTTTTCTGAAGTACAGCCAAAATCCATGATATGAAGTAATCAATGTTCCTTAGTAAGATTACACTGGATTACTTTAAATAGTTTTAAATAGAACAAAGGCTTCAAAAAAGAAAAATAGTGCAACTTCACAGAGCCAGAAAGCATTACCAAACCAATGACTAATCATATGCAAGTCCAGCAAAATCCCAATTAAAAGTAGAATGGAATGTATTGCTCAATCATGAATGCAATTAAAAACATAAATAAGACTTTTTGGAGACTCTAGTTTTTCAGTATTTCATTGTTTATCTGCACTCAGTTTGCAGCTGTAGGTCAGAATTAAGTTCTCTAGACTAAATATCAAAAAGAAAACAGTTTTCAGGATTTGTCTTCCATTCATATATATTACACACACAAAGACACTCCAGTTCAATCACTCACACACACACTCCAATTTATTTCAAATTCACACCAGAATGGCAACAGTTTCACCTAAATCAGATTTTATACAAGTTAAACATCCTTCCTATACTCAAATGTGATTGTAAAAGTACTTTGATCTCTATTTCCAAATATATTTCTCTGTGTAATCCATGACAAAATATAATGTGATTTACTGTATCTCTGTATGACAGCCCAACAGCTGACAGAACTTAGTAATTTAGCATAAGGGAAAAAAACCTTCTGGCACCAAAATATACAAATCGTAATTGAGGCACTTTAGTATCGTATTACAATGAAACATATGCAGGCTGATCATAAAGACTTCAAAACAATTATAATTCTTTCTCACCCATTTAATGAAGGTGGTTTTTATTCCCTGACATGTTCTGCAGCTGCAAGTCATTTTGGAACACTTTTGGGTTGTTTTTTTCCACATTAAAAGACTGTGTAGGCCTAAAAGCATCAAATTACGCAACTCCTGGTTTTGCAGCCATTCCCACAATCCTTAAAATCTTTTACATTTCTCAAGTCAGGGTGAGACAAAGGAAGAAGAAAACGATTTTCTGAAACATGTACTCTAAATCAGGACTGGCCTGACATCAGTCTTCCCTGGCCTTTAGAATCCCTGTGGTCCACCAATTTAAGCTTACAAAGGAAAAATGCACACTCAGAACCTCTTCATAGTTCAAGCCATTGCCAACCTGTGTTAACTGATTCCGCATATGTGGTCTTGCATTAACAAGTGTCTTACTGGGTGGATCAGACAAGGTCCGCCTAATCTAGCAAGAATCCCAGGGAAATGGAAGTTGGCCGGAAGCCCGCCACTTTCTTTTCACTTCAATGCCCTGTTACATAGCTTTGAAGTAAACATCATCGCAGGACAAATCCAACATTCTGGTTAGAACTATTCAATTGCTGAGAATGAGAATTACTGAGAGAAACAATCCTACAAATCCAGCCAAAGAAGGCAGAACGAGTACAAGTAAAAACAAAGAACATTCCTCAAAAAGTGGCATTTTGGACGAAACATGCAAGCCGAGCTGACTGAAGAGCGCTGCAGTAACCTAACTGGTTTATAATGGCCAGAGATTTTGTAGATGTCAAATGCGAGATCTATGGTTCCTAATGCCTATATGACTAGTGGCTTTCAAATACTGGATTTTGCAAACAAACAAACACAAATATGCTAAGCTGCAGGATGTAATGAACCCAGGTAAGTTAGCATTTGTATGCTGATGTAGTGTGCTTTTCAATGAAGCAAGGACTGCGTGTTAAATAATAGATGCTTGGGGCTATGCAAAGAAAAAACAAAACACAAACAATGGATAAGGATATTTTGGAAAAGCCGACAAGGTGCTGCTTTATCTCAGGAGAATCTTTTTTTTTTTTTTTAAACAGAATTTATTGACATTTTCATAATATAACACAAACCCAACCCCACACCTACAAATACCAAAACAAATACATATACACATAATGTCAGGATTCTTCTTCTTATCTATATACTTTACAAAAAAAAAATTTCTAGTTCTGAATCTTGACGTTTGACTTCCCCCGCCTATACACCTTCGGTTTTAAATCAATATACTATTTCCTTAACAACTTTTCTCTATAAAAAATTTAACTTTACTTAAAAAGAAAAAACACCATTGTCTTAATCTTTGCATTGTAACCTAAATCTTAACCAAGTATTCTTATAGCTAAACTTATTTCTTCTATCCTTTAACATGCTGCTTATAACTTAAAATTCAATATCTCCTTACTTATTTAAAATAAACATGTAATTAACAGACTTCACACTCCGATTTCGGATACCATGACAGACCAATCAGATTATACATTTAAAGCTTCAACCCACTCCTCCTCTGTCCATTGTCTTTATCTGTCTTTCTCCACAGCCAAATCTCCCATTGTCTTCCTCTGAGTGTCCACAGATCCAGGCAGCGTCCACATCAAACCCAGCATCGAGCCTCAGGGTGTTCCATATCTCCATTCTGGGCTCCTCCTCTTTTGCTCCTTCTTCTTGTAAAAATCTTAATTCCATGTCCCTTGCCCCCGAGCTGCCACCTCGGGGTCTGGATATTGTAAATTTTCCTGTTTCAGGTTCCTTTTCCGTTCGCCCAGCCGTTTCCGACCATCCTCCAAGCGCCCCTCCCAGCTCTTTGCCAAGGCTTGATTCCATTGTGTAGAACTTTTGAAAAGCCTCCTCTGTGGAAAGTGCATCCTTTTTATGAATAATTCCACTCAAGACTTGTAGTTTCCGATTAAGTAATTCCATCTGCAAAATAGTGAGCATTTCCTCCTCCCTTAAATCAGAGCTCGATGCCAGTGCGATCGCAAAGTCCAGCATTTTGAGAGAGAGGGTGAGTATCAGATTTCAGTTCCTGTCTCTTCCTTCCTTTGTCTCAATTTTTCCACAACAAACCAAGTCGCCGCCATTTCTCCGAAGCCGGAGTATAAAGCCCAAAACTTCAAACGGAGATATTTTTTCCCCAATTAACCCCCGAAGGGAGATCTCAACAGACTCAGTTTTCAAATTCCAAATACTTTCTATGATTGTTGTAGCAGCAGTCACTTAAAGGGTTAATCTCTTTCACCACTCGAAGGGAGGGAGGCGGGCTGCCTTTCTTCTTTCCCCCAGATCGTTCCAGGAATACAAAGAGTCAATCAATTACTCACAACCTCTGGGTTCTTAACAGCTCCTTAATGACAGGTAGAACTTAGACGCTCATCACAGGCTTTGCCACCGCATTTTCATCCCGGTTGGGGCTTTTCCCCTATAGCCCGGCTCCGTCGTCCCTTCACCCCCACTCCCCCTTTACAGGGGGAGCGGGGGAAGGGTTCGGAGCCACAACGGGCACAGCCGGGGAGCCCAGGGTGCGAGACGCTCTTCCCGCACCCCAACCGGAGCCCCGCTATGCGGCTGCAGGGCTCCTAACCCCCGGAATGAGCTGGGTGCTTCGCAGCCGAAGCAACCCACGACCACCCATAATGGCGTCGCAAGCGGAAGTCCTCAGGAGAATCTTACCAAGACAGGTATTTAGAGATATTTCTAGGAAAGAAATAAAAAGTTGTGGCAACATGGAGGTGGACTGTGGGGTGAAAGAGACAGGGGGGAGTTCCAACATTAAAAGGGTTGTCCCGTACTAAAGAGCTGCTTTAGCTCCCAGCTACAGCTCAGACCCTCCAAGTGTCCCTGTTTACAGAAGCCATCCCAGTTTCTGATTTGATCCTGCAATGTCCCGCTTTTCCTTAGGACATTTGCATTAAAAAGGTACAAACAAACAAAATAGATAATTAAAGTAAATAATGAAAATGAAATGAAATGAAATGTCAAAATCCAGGCAAACTTCAGATAACAGCAAAACTGAGTACACTGCCAACTTCAGTCTTAAAATTGGGGATTGTGGGGGTTTTGTGCTAGAATGCTCTGATTAGCATGTAAACCTGATCTGTTTTCAGTGTGTAGACCATAGGCAGGCAAACTAAGGCTCGGAGGCCGGATCCAGCCCAATCGCCTTCTAAATCCAGCCCACGGATGGTCCGGTAATCAGCATGTTTTTATATCAGTAGAATGTGTCCTTTTATTTAAAATGCATCTCTGGGTTATTTGTAGGGCATAGGAATTCTTGCATTTCCCCCCTTCAAAATATAGTCCGGCCCCCCACAAGGTCTGAGGGACAGTGGACCGACCCCCTGCTGAAAAAGTTTGCTGACCCCTGGACCCTGCCTCTTTTGCAATGGCCACCTTGAAAATTCTTTTACATCTCAGAACAATATGGCAACACAATAAAGGCATGCAGTGATCATTCTTCCAGACCTAGCAGAATAGCATGGCAACAATGATGAGGAGATTGTCAACTATCTATATATGGGAGGAAGGCAGAGCTCTGGCAATCTGATCAGGGAAGCTGCTACTCTTATTCTTCACAGCCTGATGGTGTACTGAGTGCAAGAACGTGAGTCAGCATAATATTCATGCCATTTAATCCTTCCGCATGCACTAAATGGAGATGCACATGCATGCAAGTATACCATTCTTGTCTGTAGAAGTATTAGCAACAGGACAGAAACAGAAGCCATATAGAGTAAGGAAAAACAATGCAAGGTTTTAAAAGGTGATTTAAAATTCAGAAACCAATGGAATGAAAAACATCTACTTGCAAATTATTCAGCAACAAGATATATATGACTTCAACTGCAATACCATGGCCCTAAACCACAGTTTTGGTGCAGTAGCATGCTGCACACATGCTACTGTGACCAAGAATTGTTCCCACTGAATAGAACATCAATACAGGCAGATTTGACAGCTTCTGGTGTTGTAAGAGACTGTGGGCATCTCCAGTGGGTGAACTGGGTGTTATCCTTTTGAAGGTGCATGCACTGTGTGTTTGGGGACAGAAAATGCACAAGCGTGCATGCACGCGCACACACACACACAATATATTCTACATATGGTTCAAAATGCACATGGCTCAAAATATAGCTGTTTTATGAGATGTCTGAAGTGTTCCAAGGTTGCTTCCTTAGAGTATTGTTAGCATGTCAACTGATATTTTAGGGTCATTCGTTCCGAATGATTATTTTCTTTGCCAAGTAAATTCCAAAGACGAATGTTACTAACGGATATATTTCTCCAAAAATCACATCTGCACCCACTTAAAACTACAGCTGATCTCTTTCTTTTACTAATGTCCAGCAAACTCACAAATCCACATGAACTTTTTTCATTGTATTACACCTGGCTAACTAATGTTTACCCCAAAGGTTCTGTTGACACAACCCGTAACATCTGTCAGACAGAAAGGCAAACTACACATTACACTGCAGCTGTGTGTGTAACAAAGCTCTAACAGCACCTTCTCCGCTGTGGGGAGGAGAGATTTGTTCCCGAGAAGGTGCAAGAGGAAAGGAAGTGACCTTTCGACTGTCACTTGCTTTCCATTTGAACCGCCCCCCCCCCAGCTGCAAAATATCCAAGGGGATGTCAGCAGCAATGTACCGGTAATGCAAAGTCTTTGCTCCCATCCCACTTCAACAATAATTGTTAGTGCAATCTGAGCTTCAGTAGGACCTACCTCCAGCATATTGATTTGTCAAAACAATATATATCATAATTTAGTAGAACTAGAATGACTGCCTATCAGATGCCAATATATATATTTTAAGAGAAGAAACAAATTAATTCTATATCTTAATCTAATTGTATTAGATATGTTAAGATATTGCATAACATAAATCTAATAATATTGCTTATAAAATATTTTTTGTGTTCTGAAGAAGTCAGAGAAAATACAATACCCAGTCTGTATATTTTTTAAAAGTGTAGGGTGGTTGATTTAAAAAATATATTTTTAATTGCTTTTCTAACATTACATGAAATAAAAAGCGGAAAGAAAGACCATAATTCAAATTCAAAGTAACCCCCTCACCCAAACCAGTGACCAATGCAACAAGTGAGATTATGGATATGGGATTATATCCTTTGTTGAGTCCCTCGGGATGACATGAAACTGCACACAATGCAAAGATGTCCATTGATGTTATTGTAACCACAAATTACAGAATGAGCCTGGTATTTGTCTCTCTTTTGAGGTTGCATTCATATATTGAACCAGGCACCAGTCCACCACAAATGTCTCTCTTTTTCCTCTGACCCCTTCAAATTGTAGTCTTTGCCTTAGTTTTTCCGTAAGTGCCACTTTCCACATCGCATAGCACTATTTTTGTATATTAAGTTGTTGGCTTCTTTCTAGCATCTGGCTATTAACAGTGTTGCCATTACTAAAAAAATAATAATATCCAGTCAAATTATTACACAGTAAGATTGGGTTTTCCCCTTTGGACAGCTCCAATAAAGGCAGTTCTGGACTTTTCTGCAATGTTTTCCCAATTATTCCAGCTGTCTCTTGAAAGGGCTCCTTCCAGAACTTGGGTGTCCTCTCACAGTTCCAACCACACATGGGTAAACAAGCCCCCCCCCCCAGTCTCTCCAGCATCTAGCTAAGCAATTTTTGTACTGTACTTTTTGTGCTATTTTAACCGGTGCTAGGTGCCATTTTTGTACTAGTACAGCTACTCTGGGCAGCTTCCAACAAAATATTTAAAAAGACAGCAAAACATCAAACATTAAAAACTTCCTGATACAGGGCTGCCTTCAGATGTCTTCTAAAAGTTGTGTATTTCTTTATCTCCTTAGCATTTCACAGGGCGGGTGCCACTATTGAGAAGGCCCTCTGCCTGGTTCTCTGTAACTTCACTTCAGGTATACAGAGCCAAGGTCATTTAGGGCTTTAAAGGTCAGCACCTTTAAAGTGTCTACTTGTTGTATGGGCTTAGAAGGATTTAACTTTGATCCTTATCCTGCAAATACTAGCAAATACATATCTTTTTCAGTTGACGCCAGAAATTATTTTGGTTGTATTTATTGTTATTACTTCTATTAAAGTCAGACATTTTTAAAGAAGTTGACAATATATCACAGCAATGAAGCAATGCAAGTTTAATTTGGAAAGAAGTTAACTTTTCGTTTTGCTATGCTTTAAATATATAAAGATCAAAGAAAAGAAAAGAACTGAGATTCAAATTCAACTTTTAAGCAAAAATGACAATGTCTTCATGAGTTAATATTAATCCTTTAATTATGAATTTCAAAGGTTTAAATACTTTCTCTGACCTTGGCTTTAAATAATTATGCCAAGTGCAGCTTTCTTTAAATTCAAAAAAGATTCTGAATTGTTGATCACAGCCTTTAATGGTTTCAGGCTGGCAGATTTCCAACGTAATCCTTAGAATGCTGTTTAAAATTATAGACCAAGAACCTGATGCAGGTAAATGAAATGTCAGTTTCACAAAGGCTGTTCCAACTCTATATGCAAATTGCCCCATTTGGTTGCTACATTTCATCTTGTAATAAATTGCAGATTGTGTTTTAATACACGCTAAAACATTTAAACACCTGAATGTTGACCAATGGAGATAAGCATTTTGAGAAGTTTCAATGCAGTTTTAACACTGAGCCACAAAAATGTATCATTTTTATTAGGGCCATAAATAGCAGGGATTTAAGATAGTCAAAGCAGCATCAGAGAATCTTCCACAGCAGTGGCCAATGCCCTCACTCCCAAAAGAATAAAGTAAAATCAAAACAAATGATATCAAAATGTCAAGCTCAATAGGCTTTCTTAATTTACATTAAGAATTCTCTGCAATTGAAAGTGCTCAAAATGACTCTGTTCATACAGTGAGATGTTGGGCATTATGTCTATATAATGCAGGTATACACATATACATCTGTCCACAATGCTGGCACTTAGTTTTAGGGAACCCCTGGGCATGACTCCCACAGCAGGACCCCACTTATTACAAATACATTCACTTTGCTAATATTGAAGGAGATGCCTCTCTATTCCTGTTCACCATTGTGCGGGGTTTTTCAACCAGAGTGCCATGGCACCCTAGGGTGCCTTAAATGATAGTCGGGGGTGCCACACTTAAAACTGGACTCTATCCCTCTTTCCTTCTCTCCCTCCTCTGATGCCCTCATGTCTGTGTCTTCATCAGGCCGCAAAGGCTGGGGGCATCCTCTTCCCAGGCCCCTGGGGGGTGGCATGAAGAGACACCTCTATTTGGGGTGGGGTGGGCGGCTTAGAGACCTGGGGCAGTGGCGGCAGCTGCCCAGCAGATTCCTCAAAAGAGGTGGGGGGAGGAGCCTGAGGGAAAACTCCACAAGGGAGGGTGTTTGAAAAGGGGTGACTCTGCAGGCAAGGGATTTCTGAGGCTCAGAGCACGTTTCACCACAGGGAAGCAGCAGAAAAAAATGTAGTTCAAGGGAGCCATGGACTGAGAAAGGTTGAAAACCTCTGACCTATTCCCTTGTCTACTCCCCTTGGCCACAGCAAGAGAAGGAGAGAGGGAGGAAGCAAGTTTCACAGTCATTTCCCTAGAAATGTAGCACTAGTCAGGCACTGTTTTCATGCTTACCTTTTCGAGTGCCATCTCCATTTCTGTAGCATTAGTCTTTTGCAGATCTAGCATCATCTTTTCTGACTCAACTTTCAGCTTGTTCATGGCAGTCTCATGGTCCCGAACGGTTTTTTGTTTTTCTTCTTCTCTAAGAAGGCTAAGTTCAACTAGCTGCTGTTTTCTCTGTGTATTCACTTGAATGAGCTCTTCTCGCAGTGTGTGGATCTGGGCTTCCATATCAGAGATGATCTTTAAAATAGTAATGATAGTAGAAGTTACTTTTTATGTTTAGTTTTGCTACTAAAAATAAACACATGAGATTACCATTTTGAGTAGAGAGCTACCACATCATAGGTGTGGAAGCAATTCTCTAAATTATTGGAAAGTGAGAGTGTATGAAGGTATGTATATGTGCTGTTAAAATGCATCCAAAATATAAAGTCTGGCACACAATGCAAACAAGTTTTGTGCTCACATTAAAGCTCCTTATTCAAGACTGTAATCCATAAAGCCCTGAATTAAAAGTAGGTTTGAGGCAAGCATAATATTCCATAATATTTCAGGAAATCAGGAAACAAGATTCTCTCGCATCCTGATCCATGCATTTCACTTGGGGAAAAGTTGCATTTATTCCAGTGGGACTTATTTCCAAGAAAAAGCATGCTCAAGATTGTAGACTGTGGGCCTACTCTTGAGACAATGGAGGGAAAACTGGAAAATGCAATGCTGAAAATCACGTGCTAGAAAAGAATTCCTATCTTTATACCTCATAACAACTTATACCAAATGTTACCAACTCTGAGGCTTCCAAAAACAACAAAAGGATCTGTGCCTTTGGATTGCACAAATACTGCATATCATAAACTCACGAACTTGTTTATAAATAGTATCTAGTCACGCCTGTTGCAAATTAAAAATAAATTAAGGCACATGTACTGAGAAATGGAGAGGGTTTTTTTAAAAAAAAAAATCAGTTGAGTTTGTTTATTTATTTCTCATCATTCCACTGCATTTGCAGTTAAAAAAACCAATAAAAAACCAAACAGTAAAAAAAGAGAAAGGTGTAATAGATAAAAATAATCTTTAAAAAATCAGGGGCAGTTGCAAAGGTCTATTTAATCCAGCAAGTGCAGTGCCTGCAACTGTAGGGTGGGGAGCACTTTAATCTCCCATAGTAGGGAGCTACAAAAGCTACACACAACCACAAAGAAGGCCTTCTCCCACATACTAACCAGTGACACCTGGACTCAAAAACAAGCCTACCCAGTAGAATTTAGGGCAAGGAAGGCTGCTTTGGGATGAGACTGTGAACTGCTGACTGTGGGTACTGTATTCAAGTCTGCAGAACTACCAGATGGAGAATTATAATCATGCACTCACTCCCGTGAACCATCATATCCATCAACACTCAATCAGAAGTAGTTAGTAAAACACACTTGGTTCAATATACATTAAGAGGCAGTGGTGTAGCGTGGGTTGCCAGTGCCCAGGGCCGTGCAGAGGGTGGGAGCGAGGGGTGGAAACTGATGGGAGTATGTGCATTCAACTGCCTAAGGGTGTCCACGTCACCCAGGAAATCACAGCAACAGAGATAAGAAGAGTCATTCAGTTGCCTGGAGAGGTCACTTCCTGGTTCGCATGGAGAAGCTGTTTTTAATGAAGCCCAGTAATGGAAGCTCACAGCTGTATTGAGGCAGCATTGGGTGCTAAAATTTTGTGCCCCCTAACAATTTTGCACCAGGGACAACCATCCCCGTGGCCCCCCACGCTATGCCATTATTAAGAGGTCTCTATATATCTCAAGATTCAATTGATCATTGATAAAAGAAATGGTTTAGTATGCAATTCACATACATAATTGCAGCTTTTTACCTTGCCTTGCTTACAGAGCTTAGCAATGTGGACTAGAAGATAGCAAACATTATAGCTACGTGGTTACTTGGCAGTTGGGTAGTAGGGAGCACAGGCATGCATATATGAGAGATAAACAGGAGCAGCAAACAGTTATCCATTGCAATTAACATATTTCATAGTGCACAGTCAGACCACAAATAATCTGAAAAAAGTTGTTTCACTTTATTAAATCATTTCAGGTATGTAAGTTTCTAAACTTTCTATGGCTTACTTGTCAAAACACTTATCACTTGAGTTGCCATTAAAACAAACAAACAAACAAACAAACAAACAAACAAACAAACAAACAAATAACTGAGCAGTAGTTAACAAGAATCAAGGACACGAACAACCTAGTAGCAGGTGCTATTTTTAAAAGTGTTGGGTTTAATACGGCAAAACTAAATTTCAATAGAATGTCAACAATTTTTAAGAATAGTCAGTTTTACACAAATATTATGGAGCTACTCAACAACACATATTTGGGGGGGGAGACATCTTAAGGGACTGTAGGGGTCTAAAGCAGGGGTCGGCAAACTAAGGCCTGGGGGCTGGATGCGGCCCCCAGGCACATAAATCTAGCTCACGGACCCTGCCATCTACTCAGTCAGTCCCCGCGATGCTGGCATGGCTTCTGGGCGGTTGCCGCCACTCGTGTGGCTTCGGATTGGCCGGCAGGTGGGCAACAGGTCTGTGCCACGACATGGGCATCGTGAAGGGCGCGTCTTGAGGCTTCAGCCGGAGCTTGGTGCACCTGCTGCCCCCACGCCTGTCACCCGGCTCGGTGCTGCTGCTGGTGGCACGATTGGGGGCCATGCTGGGGCAGCTGGAGGGTGAGCTGTGCGTCACCTATGCCGCACTCTGCATGCACGGCCTGCATGCCGACCTGGCATCGGACGATGGGCCGCAGCACGTGGTGCACGCTGCCTGGGAGCTCCACAGGGATGGGCTCATGGAGCGGCTGCTGCTTGTCAACAACACCAGTGAGCGGGCGCCGCCAAGATGCACTCCTGAGCATGTGCAGAGTACATTCCTCCTCCAGGTCTGCAGGCAGCTGCGGGACCGGCTTGCAGGGTATTTATATTTTTCAAAATATAGTCCGGCCCCCTGATTAAAAAGTTTGCTAACCCCTGGTTTAAAGTAATGGTAACAGCAGCACGTTCATATCTGGTTTTGTCCATAATAATAATAATAATAATAATAATAATAATAATAATATTTATACCCTGCCTATCTGCCTGGGTTTTCCCCAGCCACTCTGGTTGAAGGACGGGTAAGAAATCCTATAAACAAAACAGGTGCCGGTGGTCCTATTAAAAAAGCAAAACAGTGAGGAATACTAAAACATCCTTTAAAATAACAACTTATCTCCCCAAAGTCTTCCCTCCAACTGGGTTTCAATACTCAAAGGGAGGTCAGCTGGAAGAAAATCACCTTAGGTAGGAACATACTTCAGGGAACATACTGCAGGTAAAAGGTAAAGGTAAAGGGACCCCTGATCATTAGGTCCATTCACAGATGACTCTGGGGTTGTGGCGCTCATCTTGCTTTACTGGCTGAGGGAGCTGGCGTACAGCTTCTGGGTCATGTGGCGAACCAGAGCAGCACACGGAAACACCATTTACCTTCCCGCTGGAGCGGTACCTATTAATCTACTTGCACTTTTTCTGGCGTGCTTTCGAACTGCTAGGTTGGCAGGAGCAGGAACCGAACAACGGGAGCTCATCCCATCACAGGGATTTGAACCGCTGACAAGCCCTAGGCTCTGTGGTTTAACCCACAGTGCCACCCGCAGGTAGGGAAGACAATTCCATGCTCCTCGCTGCACACACCCCTTTATCTTCAAAATTAAGATTGCAAACCTGCTGTTTTTCTCTGCACTTGGGGAAGATCCAGTTTTAAGTGTATAGAACTGCTGTAGTCTCATCTAGTTTGACCCATTCAGGTTGTAACTTCTCCCTCAGCGCATAATGGCGTTTTCTGGGTTTGGCTAACCTTCTTTCTTGCTTTCTTAAATTGCTAAATGTGCCCCCCCTCCCCAAAATCTATAAATTCCACTAAGCTTTGCGTAACATATTGTCTAATTATTTCTAACTTTCGTCTATTATGTGTTGAGCTTCTTTAGAAGATAACAGCTTGTCTGAGAAGGAAAAGAGAACAAAGTGAATGAAGATAATGTGATACATACAAGAACTGCTACTCCATTGTTCTTTTAGTGATTGAATAATTTCTGGTAGGTTCTTTCCAGATTTTTTTCACTCAAATATTTGCATTTTGTAACAGTAAAGCAAAAATGTTCTTCTTTATAATAAGTTGCCTCATTTTTATGCATACACCGCTTTAAACAAGAATATTTTTTACCGAACAGCTTATGTATGAGAATGTGCTTAATGGCAAAGCAAACACTGAAATTCACAGGGGCCTGCATACGAAATATGTTTTCAACCTAGAAAATATGTACATTTTTGAACTGTAAATCCCAGTTTTGTAATAAGAGAGTTTCATCCACATAAATGCCACTGCTATCCAAAGGGATATAGGGAATCAGTTTCGAATTGATTCTTAAGTCTTAAATACTACCAAGATTTTGCATTGCCAAAAGGAGAAATAGGCTTACTATGTACCATTAAAGTGAAATTACCTATTAGTATTCAGATTCTACAGCTAGTATTTGGAAGGGAACCCTATAACAAGATTGCTTTTAAAAACACATTCTCAGTAGCCTACAGTGTCAGCTGTCGCTTTATGATCTCTGTGCTGCTCTCCTCTAAGTACTTCTTTCCCAAATGTCTGCCAAGCCAAATTTATATTCTGTAGCATCTGAATAAATTAGGTTTTGTTTTCTTCCACAGTATTTGACAACTCTGGTTGTGGTCTTCAGACTTGTCAACAGTACATAAGCCCTAGACATTCTAGAGGAGTGCAAGTTGGAATTGCACTTTGAAGGTTTATGGGATGGGGAAAGGAATGAATTAGTACACGGTAGTAATGTCAACCTAATAATAATAAATTCTTCAGTTGTAACAGCACAAATAGTGGCTTGCATTGTCACAGCAAAATATCATCAGATGCCTAGATAATTTCTGTTTCAGTAGAGGTGAATGGTATGATGCTGCCTACTGGGGCACTGCAGTGAGGCAAGGTGGGTTTTTAACCAATGGGGCAGCTATGCTATTTCCAAAGTCACGTCAGGCTAATAACCTCCTGCAACTTGTCATGCCATCATGTTGATAGGAGATCTCTAGACTTGGCTCTTTGGGGCTATGAAAGCAGAAATATGAGTAATATAAAAATGTCTTTTGTAAAATCATTACAGCCTAAAGCAAAAACTGAACATTAACTTAGCAAATGACTCTTAGTTGAATGAGGAAATGTAAAATGGGAGAAGATAAATGGCTATTATTGTGAGAAGATTATCACTTTAAAGTCCAGGCATAGAGTGAGAAAGGCTTACACTGACAAGAATGTGCCTGTGATCTGATTTTCATAAAGCTACACTCTCTGGAAATTAAAAATGCCAATAATTTTTTTTGAACCACTAAGACACAGAACCTTACACATCAGATAACACAGACTGAGGGTCACCAACAATTTTGGGTCTATGGGAACGTTTCAAAATTTGAGAAATGGTCACATGCACACCCACCTAATCAACTTTATTTATTTATTTATTTATTTAATCTTATTTATATCCCACCTTTCCCCCAAAACTGGGACTTAAGGCAGCTCACAAAAATTAAAACTAATACAAATAAAACACACATATCTCTAAAATCATATGAAAGACTTTTTTTAAATTACTATGTATGGAATTGAAACAATGCAAAATATAGGTAAGAGTAATAATAGTAATAAAAAAACAGTATGGAACACTATTAAGAGTCCTTTCCTTAAGAGCAGTCAAGTTTCTAAAAGTCTGACAGAATAAAATAATAAATCACCTGCCCTAGAAGTGGAAGGACAATAAGGAGGAAGCCAATCTGGCTTCTCTAAGAAGGGACTTCTAAAGCCTGGGAGCAGCCACCAAGACCTCCACCATATCCACACCTGGATTCTAAAGTGCCTTGCACAAGCACAAAACATATCCATTTCTGCAAGGCAGACTCCTCAAACCCACTGCAGCCTAAATTAACCCATGTAATTATAAAATCAACATGAAATCACATTTATCTCCACGGTTTGAATAAAAAGGTTCATGTTCGTTGTGTCCATGTTTTGTGCGCAGTAATACCTCAAGTTCTTAATTAAAAGGCACTCTTGTTGACCCTCGATGTTACTCTGTGGTTAAATCAATAGGCTTTCTCTGTGACCCCATCTTAAAGATAACAGGTAAAGGTAAAGGACTCCTGGACAGTTAAGTCCAGTCAAAGGCGGTGTGGTGATCATCTCTGCTTTCAGGCCGAGGGAGCCAGCGTTTGTCTGCAGACAGTTTTTTTTTGGCCAGCATGACAAAACCGCTTCTGGCGCATTGGAACACCATGACAAGTGTCAGAGCGCACAGAAATGCCATTTACCTTCCTGCCACAGCGGTACCTATTTATCTACTTGTGCTGGTATGCCTTCCAACTGCTAGGTTGGCAGGAGCTGGGACAGAGCAACGGGAGCTCACCCCGTCACACAGATTTGAACTTCTGACCTTATGATTGGCAAGCCCAAGGAGCTCAGTGGTTTAGACCACAGTGTCACCCACATCCCCAATGTACCTTAAACCACTAGTTTTCAACAGCATATAAAAACCATGCAGAGCCGTCTCATCCATTGGGGCTGGTGGCGCGGCGCACCAGGGCGCAATGGCCTGGAGGGCGCCTCCGCCCTCCAGCCCCGCTGGCAGCGCCTGCCGGCAGCGCCCTCTGACTCCCGGCAAGGGAGCTGGCCGGCCACGCCACGCCCTCTGGCTGCCCAGCAGAGCACAGGAGCTCTGCGCGCCCTTCCAGCGCTTCCGGGACGGGAGGCGAGGGCAGCCGGCTCGCGCTCCTGCGCGCAGCCGGATGGCGCGGCGCAGCCGGGCAGCTCGCGCTCTGCGCGCAGCCGGCCGCCCGCCCGATGCAGCGCGAGCTGCCCAGCCGCGCCGCGCCATCCAGCTGCGCGCGGAGCGCGAGCTGCCCGGCTGCGCGTGGGAGAGCGAGCCGGCCGCCCTCGCCTCCCATCCCGGAAGCGCTGGAAGGGCGCGCAGAGCCCCGCGCCGCTCCAGCGCCACGCCGCTCATCCCCCGCTCGCCCACCCCCCTCCCAAGGGGCGGCAAGCGCGGGAGGGAGGCGGCATGGCGGGGGCGCCGGAGGGATAGCCGCGCCAGGGCGGCAGATCCCCTTAAGACGGCTCTGAAACCATGGAATAACTCCCTGCATGAAGTGAGCAAAAGGCATTTATCTACTTTTTGCAAAAGACCTAAGACATCTTTACATTGTTTAAGCACTGGTGATTTGATTGGTCCATAGCACTGTGCCTGGAAAGGTAGCTCAGAGAAGGTCAAATCCCTTTTCTGTATTAGTACGGTTACTTGCTCAGAGTCGTGCTAGAAAAGAATATGGCTCTTTTAAAGCAAACCTAATATGTTTTAAAGAAGTTTGAGTCACTTTACATTTTTGAGGCACAATTGTGCCAAAATAGAAGTGCAGCCACCACCAACCTTTGCTGGCTGGGCATGATGGGAGTTGTAATCTGAAGGGCATTGGATTGGTGAAGGCTGGAGAAAAGAATATCATAACTGAGTCCAAAGTGTTAACCAGTGCAAATATTATGAAAGTTTGAAGGGTTTCTGTAACTGGGCCCCGAGTCAATGGGGAGTCTCAGAAGCAAATAACACATTATGTTTAAATAGAGTTTTCAACTGACTTGCTGAAAAGTGGCCCTGCCTCTTCAGAAAAGCAATGCCACAGGGCACCCTGAGCCAGACCAAGACTACGGATCAGGTAAAGGAGAGTTAAACTCTTCCTCCAGGACAGTTTCCTCTTGGAAAATTACTTGCAAAGCTATTTGTCCCTGAAGGAACTCCTTCAGTGGCAAATAGCAGCTTTGGAGATTATTCCCTCATGCAATAGTTCCAATTTGGATCCACACAACTATCCAGCTGCTGCTTTTTCTAAAGAAAGACATGACATTTGTTAAGGCCTTTCTTCGTGTGCCCCTTCCACAAGAGGTTTGAAGGGTGGTAACATGAGAACGGGCCTTTTCTGCAGTGGCCCCTTATTTGTGGAATGCTGTCCCAGGGAGGTTCGGCTGGTACCTTCATTATACACCTTTAGGCACCAGGCAAAAAGGTTCCTCTTCAACCAGGCCTTTGGCTGATCATCATCCTATACCCTTTTAAATGTGTTGTAGGAGGGGTGAGGGTGAGGAGTTCTTGGTTTTTTCCCTTGCTTTTATTATGGAACTTAGGCTTTTTATCTTGTATTTTTAATGTATTTTTATCTTGTATTTTATGATATTTATGGATGAAGAACAGTATATTATAAATAAATAAATAAATAAATAAATGTTTTCTGTGTGGATTTATCCCCCTATACTTGATTTATGCGTGCGTGCGCGCACACACACACACATGATATGTATGGCCAGTTCTAAGTGTATTAGTTTAAAAAATGGGAGCTTTCACAGCTGTGTAGTCAAGGGGTTGTCCCTTGCTCTGCCTCATCTGAGAGTATATATACTGAGTTAAAGGGACCACACCCTATTGCGCAGGCATAGGTTCTGGTGGGGCTCTTGCTATCCCTGTCTGAAGGATGGAAGGGACCTGGAATGAAAACAAGTGAGCTTGGGCCAAGGAACATTGG
This sequence comes from Lacerta agilis, assembly GCF_009819535.1. Classification (NCBI taxonomy): domain Eukaryota; kingdom Metazoa; phylum Chordata; class Lepidosauria; order Squamata; family Lacertidae; genus Lacerta; species Lacerta agilis. The sequence goes on along the minus strand of NC_046313.1, from coordinate 21,250,506 downwards.
CCCCTTATGCTGGCCCTCACCCCACCCCCAGCTGGCTGCCCATAGGCCTGCTGAGATGGGGGCAGGGGAGTGCCTCCCTGGAACAAAGGTGGGTGGCTCACCTGTACCAGGAGCCCGCGCGGTGTCGCAAACCCCACCCGCCCAAGGGAGTGAGCGGAAATTGCCTTCTTGCATCCTCAGTGTCCGAGAAGGAGTGGAGGGCTACCTCCTCATGTTAAGGAGATACTGGTAAAGCTAGAAACAGGTTCCTCCCCCATAGGAATGCCCAGCAATCTTTCTAGGGCTTTCTTCAAACATGATGCCATCAGGATCCACATCTCAGACTGTGGAAATCTCAAAATGAATATTACAAATGTGCTTTCTGTGAAGCTGAAACATTCCTGAAAAAATGTTAGAGAGGCGTAAGTAATGAAAACTTATTACAAAATGTGTCAGGCATCATCATACATGGCCAACCTCTGAGAATAATGTTCAGGCTTCGTGTTCGTCTTTTGGGGTCCTTTCCCTATAAGCTGCAGTGGTTGCCAATTAGGTTCCAAACCCAATTCAAAGAGCTGAACTGTTTGCTTCTCAAAGTCCTAAATGATCTCAGTCTGGTGTATCTTAGAATAGTATGGTTCCTGTGGGCACCGAACAAGATGAAATCAAGTGCATCTTGTTACTCAAACATTTGGATTCCACTTCCTTCTATCACAAACACCACTGGGAAGAAGATAAAAAGTTATTTGTCAAATACAATGCATTAAGAAGTCTATATACAAACTTGCAACGCAAAAGAGGGCCAAATATAACACACAATAATTGCTGATTTTCTCAGTCTATGAAAACCCCAAAACTTGGGTTCTTGTGCTAGGGAAGTGTCTGACACACATCTACTGTGAGTTTGGAGATTTATATCTCTGTTCATTTGGAATCTCTGCTAGGAATACTTTTACTAGATCATGCCCTATTTATTTTTATTTAAATAATTAAAAAAATATGTTAGGCAGAGGATTATTTAATGTGTCAACAGCTCTATGATCTCTCAAGAATGCTTAAGGTTTTTAGATTAAAGGAAGATGAAATATAGCACACAGGCAAGTAAAATTGTGGATTTGACTTTAACATTTGCTTGGTGCTTCTTGAAGTTGTGTCTAACGTTATAAAGTCTAAATCAGCTCCATCATAACTCTGACTGAGGTTGTCAAAAGTTGAAAGATTAGATGGTAAATGTAGTTGCATATATTCCTTTTAAAATGTAGCTTACAAATCCAACTGATAGAAGGTTAAATACTTAGACATTTACGCTGTCCCAGTATTTCTAGCTTCTTTCACCTTTGCAAGCATCTCTGACAGATCCTTTAAAAAATTGTCTACTAGGAGTAAGGTGTTATGTTGCTAACTTGCATATGTCCTCCATTAATTTTAACAGCAGTAATCTGCTTACAAATGTCAAAGCTCTCCTGTAAGATACATTACAAGTGACAGCTTTGAAATTTTGCATACGCTGAAATCTGTTTTGCTATCTGTTGTGAATCTATTGGAGGCACATCCTCAACTTGTAAAACAGCTGCTTTCATTTCAAGTTTTATGGGTTTAGATGTATATATTTAATTGCTGTATTATCGCAAATCACCCTGGAAATATTGTTTGATGAAAGGTAGAATATAAAATATTTTAAATAAATGCAATTCGTATATTAAGATAAATAAACTCCTGCAAATGATGCACTGAAAACGGAGGACTTTTCAAGGCCCGTTGATTTCAGTGAAATAATTAAGCCGGTCCATAAGTTTATTCATGTCCACATAATAACAAGAGATTCTCCTATAGTTTTTAAATCAGGCAAATTACAATCTAATTGGCTGCATTTTACAACTATCACAACCTTTGAAGGCTTTAAAAGGAGATTCGACAAATTTGTGGAGAATAAATCTATCAATGGTACCTAGATATGATGGTTATGTACTACCCCCAGAAACAGAGGGAGTATGCTTCTGAATACCAGTTGGTGGGAATCCCAAGTGTCTTGCTTGTTGGATTCCCATAGGCATCTGGTTGGCCACTGTGGGAACAGAATACCAGACAAAATGCACCTCTGGTCTGAATGAGCAGCACTCTTCTGGTGTCATTAAAGTTGAAGAAGGAAGTGGTATAGTAAAAATGGTTGTCTGAGGTGGCAGAGGCAGAAAGCTGAGTATTAGAGGTGAGAGGAAGCAGAGAATTTAGCATTTTACATGGGCGGGAGCTATATATTATTACTGAGAAGGGGTAGTTTGCTGTCAAAACAAAAAAAATTGAAATAACTATCATATTTCCATGCAGATTTCTATTTCAACGTCTGGGAGATAGGCCAGTTGGCATCTTAAGGAACATGTGTGAAGTTGGGGGGTACTCCTGGACCTACCTTTGTCATTGGTGAGGCAGATGGCCTTAATAGCTAGTAACTCCTTTTACTAAATTTGGGCATTGTTGGACATGAACAGCGTGGCCACTGTGATAAACCCAAAGGCTGGATTATTGCAGTGCACTCTATGTGGGACCCCCTTCAAAACTGGTCTGTAAGCTGCAGCTGATACAGGATGCAGCAGCTACCGACAGCTTGTAACACCTTTGCTGAAGTAACTGCATGGACTGCCAATATGCTATCTGGCCATGGTTTTCCTAGCGTTGCCACTCCCCTCCAAGCTCATTCAGAGCAGCGCCTTTCAGTGTTGCAGCACATGTCCTTTGGAATTCCCTCCTTGTTGAGTTTAGCACAGACAATAGGTTTCTGGTGCATGCACAATGTGCTAATGTAGGTGGTTTCAGACATACAAGCTGAACCATGTATCTTTGTGAAGTGAATTCTATGCTTTGTTGTGGCTTTGATTATTGGCTCTCCAGATGCCGTTGTCAATGCTGGTGCCTAGGAATAAAAGGAGTTGGGGTCACCCACATATTGAGGGCCGCAGGTTCCCTATTTTTGATTTCAGCTTGCAATTTTGTCAGCGCAACATACAGTTGCTGACCACAGAAATGTTTGGTATCTATTTTTCACAGCAATTTTTTTGTGTTCTGACTAAAGCCAATAATTCTGGGCACTGCTAATAATTAAAGTTAACATGGTTGATTAGTACTCCCTATTTTGTGTGTGCGCACAAAGTGATTACACATTAGTTTGCAGCAGGAAAAAAAGCAGCCCTCTAACATCACAGGATAGTTTTGTTCATATTTTCCCACAGGCTGTATATCAAAAATAATTATGTATAATGTATCAGTTCTCAAGAAACACGTAACGGCCAGCTGCCAAGTGTCCTTTCTTTTCCTTATAGGGCGGAATATTTATTCAGTAAACAACAACAACCTGCCCCTACTGGACATGAAACAAAAGGCAACTACACATAGCACTGATTGTTGGCTGGGCTGCAACCTTGGATTAATCAAATTAATTGACTAAAATAGTACTCATGATTAATCAGGGTGCAGAGACACAGGAGTTTATAATTTTTGCAGAGGGAAACACTATATTTGGAGACATTCCTCTTCTCTTTCTCAAATAGGAGAGAATGCCTCTTCAAATATTATTGCTTAAGAACTGTTCTTTTTATTCAAATGCAAGTTTAGTTCATTACTCAACTAAGATTACCTTAATCAAGGGATAAATCTAACTGTAAGCACTGGAGGAAACAGTGCTAACTCTTTTTGCTTTAAGTATATGCCGATGAGACCATGAGACACGTTGCCCGGCCACTGATGTTCACCATCATCATTTTATCAACAAAGTTTGTCTGAACTGACAAACTATGGTTAACTTTAACTATGTTTAGCTTTAAAATACGTAACTTCAAACCATGGTTTCTGAAACTGTGTTGCTGAAACTAACCACAGTTAATCAGAGTTCTTGATTCAGATAACACAGCAAGTTGTGGCTGATCAAAAGCAGAAGCAAAAGCTTCTGAAGTTTTATGTGGTCTGTCTTCTGCATTTTATACACCAGGCATAGGCAAACTCGGCTCTCCAGATGTTTTGGGACTACAACTCCCATGATCCCTAGCTAACAGGACCAGTGGTCAGGGATGATGGGAGTTGTAGTCCCAAAACATCTGGAGGGTCAAGTTTGCCTATGCCTGTTATACACCAATATGTTTGTCCTGATGGATAACTTGTATCCGGAAAGAGAAGGGGAAAGTGCGATCCTGTTGGTTTTCCTTGTTGTCTCAGCAGCTTTTGACACCACCAACCATGGTATTCTCTTGGACTAGCTCTGCAGGCTAGGAGTTGGAGGTACAGTATTGCAGTGGTTCTGCTCCTACCTGCAGGGTCAGTCCAGAAAGTAGCACCAGGAGACACTTTTTGGTCTCATGACAGATGTGCTGTGAGATGCCAGTAGATTCAATTATGCCTCACATGCTATTTAACACACACACACACACACACACACACACACACACACATATATATATATATATATATATATCACTGATATGTATGAGGAACCTTTGGTTCTCTAGATCAGCATTTTCCAACCTTGGGTCTCCAGTTGTTTTTGGACCACAACTCCCATCATCCCCAGCTAGCAGGACCAGTGGTCATGGATGATGGGAACTGTAGTCCAAAACCAGATGGAGGACCAAAGTTGGGAAACGGTGCTCTAGATATTACTAAACTACAACTCCCAATTACCCCTGGCCATTGGCTATGCTTGCTGGGGCTGATAGGAATTGCAGTTCAGCAACATCTGAGGGCCAAAGGTTTCCCACACCTGATCTATATATTGGGATCAGTCATCACGAGATATGCAGATAACACCCAGTTCTATTTTTCCTTCTTAGGAATGCAGGAAGTTGCCTTATACTGAGTCAGACCACTGGTCCATCCTGCTCAGCATTGTCTACATTGACTGGCACTGGCTCTCAGAGTTTTATGGGTTTATGTAGATGCTAGGGGTTGAACTTGGGACCTTCTTTATACAAAGCAAGTGTTCTGTGACTGAGCTAATGCTTTTCCCTTAACACATGAAGCTGTGCAGGTGCTGGATCAGTGTGGTGGCAGAAATGTGTTAGACCAGGGATGTCCAACTGGTTGATCAGGTTCGACTGCTCGATCCCTGGGAGGTTCCGATTGATCCTTTTCCTTTGCGGTGGCATAACAGCATCCGGCCCCGCTCCCTCACCCCATCCTCCATTTCCGCATGATCGCTGAAACGGAAGATGGAGTTTCCGCTGTGAGGCAGATTGTTTCTCCTTAGCGATCTGTTGGTTAGCGACTTTCCCCCTTTCCTCAATTTTCAACAGATTACTGCCAGTTTTTTATTCTGTGAGTAGATCGCAGTCTCTTGGGAGTTGGATGTCCCTGTGTTAGACGATAGCTAATAAACTGATTGCTGGTTCTCAGACCTGGGAAACACCATCCTGTTCTAGAAAACATTCAACTATTCCTGGATCAGGTACGTAGTCTAGGGATACACCTTGATTTGACCTTGTCACTGGAGGCTCAGATGTTCCTGGTGACATGGGGTGCCTTTTTCTAGCAATGTCTGGTTTGACAGCTACAGCCATTTCTGGACAGCGATAGCTTGAACACGGTGCCTCCACACTCTAGTAACCTCCCATTCAGAGTACTGCAACTTGTCCATGCAAAGCTACCCTTGAAGACACTCTAGGAGTCTAGGTACTGCAGCAGCTACCACAAAATACAGCAGCTGAAGTATTAACAGGCTTCTCTGCACAAAATACTGTATTTTTCCGTATATAAGACTAGATTTCCCCCTTAAAAAATAATGTCCAAAATTTGGGGGCATCTTATAAACGGATACATCTCCCCCCATTTTCTTAAATCAGAACCCACCCCAATAAGGGGCGTCTTATACATGGGGGCGTCTTATACTGGCTGCCTTTTGTCACTGGGCCCACTTCAAAGTGTTAGTTGATTTGCAAAGCCCTGAACAGCCCAGGACTTGGGTTTTCTGAAATAACACCTCCTGATTGTCCTGCCCAAGCTTTAAGTTTGGCTGGGAAGGCCTTCCTCAGCAACGGCACCTCAGTTGTGGAATACAGTTCCCCTAAAGTTCAGCTGGTGCCTCCTTTGTCCCTCTTTCAGCACTAGCTGAAAACAGTTCTCTTCCTTCCTTCAGGTCTCTTCTGCATATGTTGGGGGGGGCGTGTTATATGACAGGTGGATAAGCTGGTATGTTTTTAATTTATTTTACTGTTGTACTGCATTTTATACTATGGTGACCTGGCCATAGATCACTTTGATGAGAACCAGGATAAAAATACCATTAATAGTTACGTTGGCTTTCAGCAATGTCAAATTGCATGTGATGAATACTATTTCCCTCCACCCATTCCAAACTATGGGTGATATTCAATAAGTTTTGCTTGGAACAGAGGTACTGAGATTGGGGGACCTAATTTATGCCCATGAATTTCAATGCATTTAGTCTGAGTAAAACCTAGAAGACCTAGGTTGTTTTTAACTGTCATCCAAGTTGAACCTGGTATCAGTGATGGTTTTCCTATAAAATCCTATGAAATTCTACTACAGAGACAGAATACACAATGGTTGACTGGAAAGCCAACTCCAGAGTCAGTTCTGGAACTGCTGTCCTGAAGGTGTAAGCAATATTGTGCAGCGCTCACAGGTACCTGTATGAAGAATGAAATGAACAGCACTATGCCTTGTACAGCATTGTAATAAGCAAGCTGATGAAAACAAATATGACTTTGAATCTGTCATTGAAAGAGATGATATTCACAATGACCTTTATGATTAAAATACTGGAAAAAATGTACTTCACCTTTGCAGTTTTCATGATTTGTGAATGAAGATATGGTAGCTACATACTGGTTTAATTAAAGTACATGTTTCCCTTCATTTTCCTCTCTCTGACTTTTATTTCAAGTAGAATAGGTCCCCACCCACCCAAGTAAAAGCTACTCATTACTGACAGCCATCATGACTAATAATTTTACTAAGGTTATAGGCTATGAAAGAAATGTAATCCCTCAAGATGGTACCAACTACCCTGCTTTATGGCTCACATAATTGGAAGGAATCGTGCTGACAGATGAAGGGAGGGAGGAGTATTGTTTTACACCAAGAAAGTCACCTCAATAGGGATATGATCAATCACTGATCAGTGTCAGATAGCAGGCTAAGTAAGGAACATTTTGGTGTATACTTTGCAGAGGGCAGGTCACATCTTGGACTCTAGGAACTATGTTAACTGTTAAGTGAAATCTTAAAAAAAAAATCATTGCATTATTTATAGACCTTGAACAGTCTGTTCTTCATCTTTGCTATGATGCTCCCAAAATTATTTCAATATGTTATGGGTCTATTTGGATGATGTGAGCATTTTGGAGCCAAGCTGGGCAAAAGGTGTGAAACTTATAGCTCCAAACTGGATATTACACATTTTGGTTATTCTATTTATTGCTTTTGTATGAAGGCTACTAAATACCAACAGACGTGGTGATTTTGCTAGGTTCATAGCCTATCAAATAAAGAATACTTCGTGTTGATTAGCTCAGTTGGTTAGAGCATGATGCTGATAACACCAAGGTCACAGGTTTGATCCCCATGTGGGACAGCTGCATATTCCTGCATTGTAGGGGGTTGGACCAGATGATCCTCAGGGTCCATTCTAACTTTATGATTCTATGATTCTATTCACCCAAGATAGTAACAACCACACTTTCTGGCCCACAAACTATAACAAGATAGACCATTTGCTTTAAGATCTTGCCTATCCATAACCTCTATTCCAATTCTGAATGCACTCCTTAGTGAATACTATCTTGACCTTGTGCTTGTTACCTATCAGTTCTTCAATTAGTCCTAAAACATCATCCTTAGAATTGACAATTAAGTAGTATGAGTCACAAGGGCTTCATAGCAATCACCTGAGAGTTTTTAACTCAAATCTGAATCAATTATCTTATAATGGCCGGAGATCAGAGAAAAGAAAAGCAAAATCTCTGGAGTTGAGATTATGCCAAGAACATCTTTAATCTCTGATAATGATGAGCTCTGACACATTCACCTACAGACCTTCAGATTTGGTACCATGTCACTTTAGGTTTGGTACCATGAATTTGTGTACAGCTCTTACCCATCTAATTTTTGTAAATGTTTATTCACTAAACATATTCATTCATCTATAGAGATCAGAAACTTTTTCAGATAAGAAATTCCAGAGCAAGTAAAAAAAAAAAGTTCTTATAAAGCAACAAACCTCATTTTTAAAAGAAAAGTCTTCTGATCTCCTCATAATCATACATAATTACAGCTTTAATGAAGGCAGCTGTTATGAGGGAAGAGCAATAATTTTCACGACTGAAAGATGTTCAAACCAAAAATTCAGCAAGACAAGTGATGCTGCAAATATAAATTACACATTATTGGTTAATGGAATGTATTATTTTACTGGAGGAGGATGCCAAGGGAATAATTCTTATTCAAATAAAGTGAGTGTTAAAATCTGATTCTGGGACAGTTTTGGAAAAGATGCTATATCCGTCAAGAGCAGTTGCACAAGCATCAGGTGATGCTGGTACTAATTAATTGGCAGCTTTTTCTCCCTGTCGTCTTCTCTGAATCTCAAATGATGAAACTGCTTGTTCCTTTTATTGAACCAGCTTGGCCTAGACTAGCTTGTCCCGCAGTGACATGTATATTGAATACAAATCAGACAGCATAGCTTTAAATCTGTGTTGCAGCTCTCATTTCCAATTCGAGAACTGTACTATAATCATAAGCTTCTAGTGGATGAAAGGAAATCACTGCTCTGAATATTAGCTAATGCCACATTTGCAAGTCCTGAAAAGATCTGTGCTGTTTTTTAAAAAATAGATCATTTCTCGTGAACCTATATATATGAATTGCTTTGTACTGCTCGACTGATAGAAGCAATGCCTGTGCTGGGATTAAACCCTTTTCATCATAAAGCCTCATCTGGTTCGGAGTCCAAGTCCATCAAACCTTTTCCCTTTAAAGTCCCGCCTTTGATTCGACATCAATTTATTCAAACCGCAGCTGGGTGGCTGAAAACGAAAGGACAGCATCATTTAAACCAACCATGTTCCCAACTTGAAAGAAGGGCTATAATTAAAAAAATGGGCATAAAAGAATGGAAATGGGATAATATTTTTTAATGGTAGTTCAAAGGCTGACAGATGTCAAAGCCTTTGAAGATGTCAGTACAGTGAGCAAGAAGTTGCCATTAAATAGTTTGCCTGAGAGGTGAAGCAGCTTTTTAATGACTGAAAAAGCCCTTGCAGACACATCCTTCTGTTTTTAATTTGTCAGAGTTTCTGCTGTATTTTCTGAATAATGACATATGATTATAACTGCATAGCATACATATTTTTATAGTAGGTTAAATGAATACTTTATTTCGCATTCTCACAAAGCTAGATAAGAACTTTGCCCACAGAGAGCCCACACTATTTAGATTCCTTCACATATTTATGGTAAATTTGATGGGACTGGCCAAAGACAAGAGTTAATGTGTGTTGCATGCTTTGTTCTTTAAATGGTGCTAGAACTAGAGCTATCCCAATTTGCATGCATCCACTGATGATCAGACTGACTTATGCCTTTCTTGGGGGTGATGACTGGCTTACGCCATCATTGACAATGAGTCCCTTTATAATTAGCTGATGGGCAAAGATGTCAAAACAGAGTAATGCTTTACTGAGTGCAGGGTGGGGATCCACGCCGTAACCCAAATATATGAAAACAGCAGAACGTTTAGAACACAATTTTCTAAGAAAAAAAAAGACTTGCATGTTGGTTTAAGATTAAGCAACAATGTGCTCCATATCAATAGAGAGGAAGCAGTAACATTATCCACAACCTGCAAATCTGCACAAATTACACAATCAATTCATAAAATCTCAGTCACTGCCACAAATTGCACATCAATATACAAAAGAGGCACATGCTTCTAAGGAAACTGTGCCAGCTTTAACATTATTTTTACATGATATATCCTTGAACATACTGCAAATAGCTGGCACAATCTGCACTTCATTTCAGATTCTGTATTAGATTTGTGTTCTCAGGTTTCTTCAGGTGGCAATTAGTAAACCCCTCTGACCTCTCCAATCTCCTTCACATAGTTTGGACACAGTGCAAAATTTCTCTCATCCTCATTATTATTAGGAAGCTTTCTTCCCCTATCATAAAAAGTAGGCTTAAAAAGCTATCTGCGTGCATACTCTGTGCTACATTACAAAAAATATATAGAATTATCCCAAAGACTAGTCAACTATCCCATGAAGCAGAACCTATGTATGGGAAACATAAGGAGTAGTATTCTGCACTTCTTAAAACAACACAAAAGAGAAAGAGATACTCCTCCCAACACTGCCCCCCAAATATGTTCTAACTTGCCATAAAAGACAGGACATACTAAGGACACTTTTCTTGCTTGTTTATATACCCCACTCTGTCCATTTCTTTGTCTCTCAAACCTATCATGAGAAAACAAGGCCTGCTGCACACACTCCTTGTACAGCAGAAGGAGCTGATTCCTGCCGGTGTGACCTCACAATACTCACATGCAAGCCTTCCCTTCCCAATAAGTACTCTGCAAGGAGACCCATGGTATTAATTCATACACATACACACACATACATTGCAGGAGGCCAAACCAGATGACCCTTCAGGTCCTTTCCAACTCTACAATTCTACAATTCTCTGCTTCTAGAGGTATGTGATTGCCTTGTGAGGAAGTGGTTCCTGGGATGCTAGTATGTGTCAAGGGGGTCTGAGAGTGGGAGAGGGAAATTCTGAACATTCCATCCCCATACTTCAAGCTGCAAGAGGGAAAATGAGTCTCTTCTCTTCATGCTTTCCTTACGCCCTTTCTACTAGCCAAGAAAGCAAGAGTTTGTATAACTTCTCGGACTGAAGATTGGGGCTCAGCTGTCCAGCTATGACAATAGGCTGCCACTTACGTACTCTACCTTCCTGGTTCTATAGTGGAGAAGCAAATAAAATGCATTTTATACAGTTGGTGCAATTAGCATAATGTTTCGTGGGAAGACTTACATTTACTAAACTAAACTATACAAACAAGGTGGATCAATGAACTTGAACCTGGAATCACAACTCACAAAAAACCACCACTGAGCTAAACCAGAAAGTTTCAGCCTCTTATCTATGTAGAAAATGGGAAATGTAATGTCCAACCTCACAGGTTGTTATGACAAAAGCAAGAGTGATTACAAAAAGCACTTGACATTAAAACTGCTACAGGCATCATAAATAAACATCCTTACTTATAGTAAGTTACAGGGGACACCAACTATTTATCTATGTAGACCTTGTTATTAAAGTAAGTTTTACATGCCACAGATCATCCTGTTTGTTTATTTTATTAATACATTTATATACTGCTTAATTATTTTCATTTCTAAGTGGTGTACATCAAAACAATACACAAAAAATGGACAGTAAAATATAAATAATTTAGCATAAAACCAAACACTACCTTAAAATGTCTACTGCAAAAGGAAAGCATCAGTCACAGGCCTGAAATTCAGCAAGAAGGGTGCCTATATAATCTCACCTGGGAGGCTTGGGCAGCTTGTAATATTTAAGCACAGTGAATCTGAACCCCGGAGGACCACCAACAGAGATTCCTCCCCCTCAGGTGGGGATAGAGATCAGGCAATCTTTAAGATATCCTGGATCCATGTTGTTAAGCACCTTGTAAGTTATTACAAGAACCTTGAATCTGACCAAGTAACATATGGGCACCCAGAGCAAGCTTTTAAGCACTGGAACTTCTTGTCCAGACATAAGGGTAGCATCACAGAGAGTGCATTGGAATAATCAAATGTTAAGTTTACTAGTACATGAATCACTGCAGCCAGGCTACCCCATCTAAGATTGGCCATAGTTGGCTCACTACCTGTAACAGGTAAAAGGCACTCCTAGCCACTTGACTCCTAGCATCAAGTGACAAAGATAAATCCAGAAACACACCTAAACTATTATTTCAGAAGAAGAATAACTCCATCCAAAACAAGCAATGACCAATCTTCCGACCAATGGAACCACCCACCCACCATGCCTCTGTCTTCCCATTGCTCAAACCATCATTCCATAATTACACCCAGACAAGGTTTGAGACCATGCTCAGCCTCTTGTGACCCAGATGCTATGGAGAAACAGCTGAGTATCAGCAGAGTATCATATTGTTTTTGCTCCAAAACTCTTAATAACTATCCCCCAGTGGTTTCATATAGTTGTTTAACAGGAGTGTGCCCTGTGGCACACCATAGCACAAGGACCGTGGGTCCAAGAAACAATCCCCAATGCTTTTCTCTGGATATGGCCATGCAGGGAGGCATAAGAACCAGTGCAAAACAGTGCCCCCAATTCCCCTCCCACAGAACTGGTCCAAGATACCATGGTCAAGTGTATTAAAAGCTGCCAACAGGTCGAGAAGCAGGAGTGGAGATGCATTCCCTCTCTGTCCTGCTCGCAACACATCAGGGTGACCAAATCTGATTCAGTCCCTAAACCATGCCTGAACCCGAATTGAAATGAATCCAGATACAGTGGTACCTCGGGTTACGTACCCGATCCGTTCCGGGGTGCCCTTCGCACCCCGAAAAGTACGTAACCCGAGCGTCCATCGCGGCATCACGCTTCTGCGCATGCGTGAACGGCACAGAACACTTCTGTGCATACGCAGACCGCGCAGACATGCGCAGAAGCGTCCACATGCCGAAAAACACTTCCGGGTTACCGGAGTACGTAATATGAAAATACGTAAGCCGAAGGGGATGTAACCCGAGGTACGGCTGTAGTATCATCAAGAAACTCTTGCAACTGCTCCACCATCACTCTCTGCACCACTGTGCCCAAGAAGGCGGCTTGGCAGTAGTTACTGTAAACCACAGACTTCATAATGGGCTTCTTCATTACCGCTTAAGGGCTGCAGGCTCCATTCCATTGAATAGAGCCATGTTCACCATACTCTGGACCCACCCAGTCAGTCAGTCCCACCACACAAACTAGCTTTGACCAGCCAGAATGGACAGGGGTCAAGAAAGCAAGAAGCTGGTCACATCATTACCCTGTCTACACCATCAAGGCACATAAACCAAAATTAATTCCATAAAATATGGGAAGGTGCTGCATTGGACACCTCAACTGAACTTGCAAAAACTGCTGTGTCTAAGGGGTAGGGTTGAGCAACATTATTCTTGAAGCCTCATGCAAACTGCTCTCAACGTGCTATGAGGGCCATTCACCATCTGGTAGGCAGAACTGTGTGACCTGACAAGTGTCAAGGGCAGACCATCTGAATTGGTCCCCCACCACTGCAGGGAAAGGTTGCAGACAATAGTCAAAACTTCTCTGGAAGTGGTCAGACCATGAAAATAGGGTTACACTCAGTCCACCTATATGCAGATCCTACATTTGCACCAGTCACTGCATGTTGTTCCAAGCTCATAACTTATCACAAACTGCATCTGCCAAAGTGCAAAGAGAAGGGATAAATATTGAACAGAGGAGTAGCCTCAAGAAGGATGAATAAGCAACATGTCAATGTAATATATCATAATCTGGATCAGCCAACTGACAGTTTGTGTTTGGTTGGCTGATGCTGAGTGGACCTTTCCACAAAATGCATCATACATATCTGATTAAAATATATTACCGGTAATGGTCAAAACTTGTAACTGTACAAAGGACAAAAGTAGTCTTTCAACAATTGCAAATTTTCCAGAAGCAAAAGAAAAAAGAAAGGAAAAGAAAGGAAAATAATGAACACCAGGTAAACACTATAAATATAGCACATTTTCAGTTATACGTGATACGCAAAGCCCACAAATTTATATTGTACCATTATCTATCATATTGTATTTCCATTGTTATTCTGTTTACACTTAACTTCTGCCTGTTATTCATTTCCTACCAAATACACAGAAATGGGGCGGCATCAAAATACTTGAGAGAAGATGTCAATTTATATATTTTTGCCTGAAGCTTCCAAGAACAACCTTTATTCAAAATAAATGGAGTAAGAAAACCAGTGATTCACAATCTACACACAATAAAACACAATGTCTTAGATGAAATTGGAATTCATCTTAGCAAACCAAAATCTGATTTCAAGACACAATTATGATAAGCATATATTGGGATGCTTAACACTTGGGCTTCCAGCCAAGAAGTCATTTCTATTTTATACCTACCCGTCTGTTACAAATAAGGAGCGCACTTTCTAGTCCAACTACAAGTCAAACTTCCCGGAACTCCCTATTTGAAATGTTAATCATTCTGTTACTACACATTAGTTACCCTGCTCTGGTTAATGAGACAATTCCTGACTAGGATGACCCACCAGAGTGGATAATATGATCTTCTTCCTGCTTATATCTATATTAGCATGGGGAATGGGAAACATTCATAAGCGTCTTTTTGGCTTCTCACAAACTTTGCTTATGAGATATTGATTGGTCCAAGTCATGGGGATAGATAACCTTCTTTTTCCCATCCTAAATGCCTTAAGCTTAAAAAGAGATGAGAAAGGAAGCATTCACCCTTCCTCCAAATGATCACACAACACACCATACTCTACTAAATAAACAGAAACATCTGGCCTGCTTAATCTCCATTTTTGTCAGAATGAAACAATTGGACATTAACCATCAGGCCTCCAAAAATCCATTTCCAAGAGGCAATAGTCCTAGATCTCAGGTGAGGAGGATGACAAACCCTGAAGAGAGTTCTCCCCTGAGCTTTCCACAAGTTGCAGAAAATGAAGGGCAAGCACGCTAACTTATGCTGAGCTCTGCAACAGCAGATCTGTCTGATCTAAAGTTCAGTGTGCTCCAATACCTCTCGTCTCCTGTACAAAAGAGGAGAGAGAGAGAGGTTCTCTCTGGAGGCTGTCTACTCCAAAGCTCAACACAACAGACAAAAGCAACGTAAGAAACTCATGCTGCTGCTTAGTCTGGTGTGAGAAACCTCTGCTCCTGTGGCAAGCACAAAGAATGGCAGCCTACTAGGAAAAGCCAAAATATGTGAACTCCTGGTCATACATTGCCATCAGGTAGTGTAGAACAGATGAAAATATATCAACCAAACAAATTTAAGTTTACAATGTCTTTGATCAGTTCAGTTTCCCCATCGTCCTTTGCATATTGAATTCTTTTAAGTATCACAAAAAGTCTTCTCAAATCTAAAGAGCCAGTGTGGTGTAGTTGTTAAGAGTGGTAGACTCGTAATCTGGTGAACCGGGTTCGCGTCTCCGCTCCTCCACATGCAGCTGCTGGGTGACCTTGGGCTAGTCACGTTTCTTTGAAGTCTCTCGGCCCCACTCACCTCACAGAGTGTTTGTTGTGGGGGAGGAAGGGAAAGGAGATTGTTAGCCGCTTTGAGACTCCTTCGGGTAGTGATAAAGCGGGATATCAAATCCAAACTCTTCTTCTACTCTTCTTAAAGTAATTGAGGTATGAACAGTGTCTGTAATTTGGGCCAAACCGAGTTGAAAGATCCAAAAAATGACTCAGTACTTCAAAGGAAGAGCTATAGTGTTCTTGTATTCCCCTTACCCCCAAGCTAACTTGCTACTTGAATATCAGGAATCTGAAAGGCATGCTGCTTTAAAGACATGCTATGAAACCAACAGCTATTTTATCATCTTTAAAAAATCTACAAAAATGTTAAAACACTGACAGCTTTTCAGTCGCTCCCTGTTTCTGAAAGAGTGAATTACTTTGATTTTGAAAACAAAGAAATGACAGTCATGTGTTCTAACTAAATTGACCTATAAAGAATAGGGTAAGGTAAAGGTAAAGGGAACCCTGACCATTAGGTCCAGTTGTGTCCGACTCTGGGGTTACGGCGCTCATCTCGTGTTACTGGCCGAGGGAGCCGGTGTACAGCTTCCGGGTCATGTGGCCAGCATGACTAAGCCGCTTCTGGCGAACCAGAGCAGCGCACAGAAATGCCGTTTACCGGAGCAGTACCTATTTATCTACTTGCACTTTGACGTGCTTTCAAATTGCTAGGTTGGCAGGAGCAGGGACTGAGCAACGGGAGCTCACCCCGTCGCGGGGATTCGAACCGCCGACCTTCTGATCAGCAAGCAAGCTTTAAATAACAAATGTTAGCCATATTACTTTAGGTGAATCTATTTGAAATAATCTGCTGTTCAACAAGTATTAGAAAATGACATGGAGAGGCTGCTGCAAAAGGAAACCTAAGTTCTTTTCCTTACAACAGAGGTTTTCAACCTTTTTGGGTCCACAGCTTCCTTGATCAACCACATTCTTTCTGTGGCACCTGTGGGGCTCAGGAGCCCAGTTCTGTCACCACTTGCCTACAGAGCCAGCAGCCCCTCACCCCTTTTAGAACACCCTCCCTTGTGGAGTGTTCCCTCAGCCTCCTCTCTTTTCCTCTCCTCTCCCCTTTCCTTGGGAGTCCTCTGGGCAGCTACTGCTGCCACCCCTGGTCTCTGAGCTGCATACCCTGCGCCAAAGAGAGGTGCCTCCTCACACTGTCCCACAGGGGCCTGGGAAGCACCCCCTGGCCAGCCCCAGAGGCAGCATTTGCCTGGGGAGCTTGTAGCCAGGGCTGCTGCAACAAACAGCCGTGCAAGCCTCTGGGAGGCAAAGACGTGAGAGGGCATCAGAGGAGGGAAGTAAGGAAAGGACAGAGGCCAATGTTGCCCACAGCATCCCAATAATAATCATTTATTATTTATTATTTATACCCCAGCCACTCTGGGCGACTTCCAACAGAACATTAAAATGCAATTATCTATTAAACATTAAAAGCCTCCCTAAACAGGGCTGCCTTCAGATGTCTTCTAAAAGTCTGGTAGTTGTTTTTCTCTTTGACATCTGGTGGGAGGGCATTCCACAGGGCGGGTGCCAGTACCAAGAAGGCGCTCTGCCTGGTTCCCTGTAACTTAGCTTCTCGTAGTGAGGGAACCGCCAGAAGGCCCTCGGCACTGGACCTCAGTGTCCAGGCAGAACGATGGTGGTGGAGACGCTCCTTGAGGTATACTGGACCGCGGCCATTTAGGGATTAAAAAGGCAGCACCAACACTTTGAATTGTGCTCGGAAACGTACTGGGAACCAATGTAGATCTTTCAAGACCGGTGTTATGTTGTCTCGGCGGCCGCTCCCAGTCACCAGTCTAGCTGCTGCATTCTGGATTAGTTGTAGTTTCAGGGTCACCTTCAAAGGTAGCCCCACATAGAGCGCATTGCAGTAGTCCAAGTGAGAGATAACTAGAGCATGCACCACTCTGGCGAGACAGTCCGCAGGCAGGTAGGGTCTCAGCCTGCGTACCAGATGGAGCTGGTAGACAGCTGCCCTGGACACAGAATTAACCTCCGCCTCCATGGACAGCTGTGAGTCCAAAATGACTCCCAGGCTGCGCACCTGGTCCTTCAGGGGCACAGTTACCCAATTCAGAACTAGGGAGTCCTTTACACCTGCCTGCCTCCTGTCCCCCAAGAACAGTACTTCTGTCTTGTCAGGGTTCAACCTCAATCTGTTAGCCGCCATCCATCCTCCAACCGCCTCCAGAAACTCACACCCCAACCATCATTCAAGGCACCCCAGGGTGCCACAGCACACTGGTTGCCTTAGGAGTTTGCATAGGCAGGAGGCCATGCGCCAAACTACTCCTACCCAGAACAATCCAGAAAAATGCATGCACCACAAACTGTGTTAAGTTAACAATGGAACTGTATAATCAATTTTTTTTTCTGCAGAAGCATGAACATAAGAACTTAGGAAAGCTTATTCAATCAGGCCAATGGCCAATCTAGTCCAGCATCCTGTTCTCACAGTGGCTGAACAGTTGCCTTTAGAAAACCAGCAATCAGGATTCAAACACAACAGCACTTTCTCCTCCCACGGTTTCCAGCAACCAGCATTCAGAAGCATGGTTTCCTTCAACTGTGGAGGCAGACCATAGACACTGTGGCTATGGTTTTAACATTTAAAGAAGTCTAAGAACTATTTCCTTTTCCTTTACCTAAACTCTCTCCTACCCCCTCCCAGGATTGTTTCTTAATAGGTCTACTGCACTATGCTGGAAAATATTTTGCAGAAACCAGCAGTGAATTCCTGACTGGATAAATTCCAGGGTCTCTATCACCTTCTTAATGTACTTCCTCCTTTCCTGTTTTTCATGCCTAGCTCTTTTAAAGAGCTATGTCAGATAGAGACGGGAGAGGAATCTGCTTGTCTTGGATTCCACAGTACATTCACCTGATCTGATCCTGGTGGAACATGACCTGGATCATATCAATGCTCCATTTCATAATCTGTAATTTCTTTATTCCTTCAAGGATTGTTTACTGCCTCCTTCTCCCCCCCCCCCCCACTTCTCCTTTTAAATTTTCTAAAACATAGCATTACCCATAGTCTGAGCAGCTAGTGCTTGGGCACCTTTGAATGTACATGCAGCAAGTCCCCCTGAGACTTGAGGGCATTCTATGGCTCTTGGGAAATTTTACGGGAGTCAAAATATGACTGCCCTCTGTTTACATCCTTTGCTTCTAGGGGAATTTGTTGCATGTGTATTCAAAGCATGAGGTGGCAGGCAGCAGGGAGAGAACTGAGGCAATGCACAATCCTCAGACGACCTTCTAAATACTTTTTATAAAAGTGTGTTTCCAGGCAGATTTTTAAGCATTTCCCATTAAAAACCCACCTGGAAACAGAATGGGACAGCCTTGGCCTCATCCTCTCTGAGGCTTGGGGCGGACCAACTGTAAAGGATCTGCCCAACCCCATGAAAAATTTAACAAGGAAAAAATGGGAGGGAGGAGTTAAAGGGGAAAAAATCCATCAACACACACTGAGAATACGGTAAGTCCCTCTTAATTTAAACATATAGATATGTCCAGAGAGGTATCCACATTTGTGAGGAATATGTTTGAATGCAAAAAGGGCAGTGAGGTCTTCAGACCATGGCTTAATAGATGGTGTTTATCCTTCCAGGCTCAAAGTATGAGTCTCTTAGCAACCACAAGGACTCATAAAACACACTTTTGTTGTTTGCTAATCCCCACACTACAGGAATCTGTTTTAAAAGCACATAAACATCAGCAAATATCAAGGATTTCACTAGTACAAAGTTGACATAGACAACAATGTCAGACCAAAACAAATGTATCATTGGACATGCCCACATTGTATGTCTCAGATCTGTCCAACCCTAGTGATGGACTGTCCTTATCTGGTTCTTAATTTTTTGCTGCATGCACACCATACATTTAAGAGACATGACTATCCCTCCTAAATCACGTGAAGTGTAGTTTACCATTTAGTTAGCTACAATTCACAGCACCCTTAACAAACTACAGTTCTCAGGATTCCTCAGGGGATCTCATGTGCTTTAAACGAATAGTGTGTCCACAGTCTTAGTATCTCTTGCTGGCTCCTGTTCAATGTTATTTCTTCAGAGCTGGTATAGCAACCCAGGGTCCAGGTCTTGGTCCTGTCCTTGTTCAATGAAAGTGCACTGGGGAAAGGCGATTCATGCAGTATCATTTCAACATAGGCTAGCGACACTGTATTCTACATGCCTCTATTTTGTCTTTCATTCTTGATGTCCAATTTTACATTGCCAACTGGGCCAATAATATTTCACCATGGGTTGATAGATCTGTAGATAGGCTAAAAAAAACCCCAACAACAACTAGTTGAAAATAGAGTTCCCATTCAAACTTTCCTGTGCATGCTTTGTATCTCCACTGACATCACTCTGTTCTATGGCTAATTATTATATCCACAATCTGGGCTTCAAACCTAATTTCTCTCCACCATGACTAAGAAAAACAACCTCCTTTTTACTAACCTTTCCTTCTTCCATTTTATCACCGTCTCTCTATCCAAAGCCATGTTGCCAGGTAACCCACTTTGCCGTTCATATTTATCTTATATATTATCTTCTGCAACGCGGCTTTACAGAATCGTATATATGCAACACTTTCAAGTCTGTGCACACCCTACAAATCTCCTTGCCACATTGTGACTACTGTTGGAGGTCAGCATCACCATCCTAAAGTTCCTGACGCTAACAACCAGTTTCGGCTCTGCAACCTCTAACCTTCTTTGGAAGCAGGATAATGATGGGGTTCCAATATCCACCTTTTTAACAATCCCTGGTTCTGAAAGCTTGCCTTCCCATAAGAATGTATCTGAGAAACAGAGAACAGTCCTGGGAGATAGAATGTCCTGGGAGATTGAAGTGTTCTTGAAACCAGGAGATTGAAGTGTTGATTGAAACCAGTAGGAGAACACTCTATAGGAGGAGACATTCTATAAAAGATCTCAAAGTAGCTGTCTTAATACAAAGAAATTTCAGAAATAGACTGGAAAGAGAAGTGGCTGAATTACAACTAATCACCAAACTTAAAACCACGGAGAAACCTGGTCTGAACAAAGACATTGGATTCTTATCTCATTATACATAACAAAGCTATCTTTAGCCATCTCACCACTTGCCTTTCCCTGCAAGACTAATTACAGCCGTTAAGAGTCCTCAACAGGTTTTCCACATCTATCAGCTGATCACCCATTCCCACCACCCTTCTGAGCAATACCCCTCCCCACTCCCTCACTATATTTAAGGATCTGGTGACTTCTGTTTCAGTGTATCTGAAGAAGTGTGCATGCACACGAAAGCTCATACCAGGAACAAACTAAGTTGGTCTCTAAGGTGCTACTAGAAAGAATTTTCGATTTTGTTATAATAATTTTGCCCAGTTCAAGTACCTACATTTTCCCATGATCTCAACAGTAGCACCACAGATTATCCCTGATTTGTGACTGAAAGTTGCCATTTCACTCTACTGTATTTCTGCCAAGAGCCAGAGGGGGCTAAGCAGGCAGGTGCAAGAACAGAGAGGCTTCCTGTAGACTGGGAAAAGTGCAAAGGGCACTATAGGAAAACTCTTGAAGCACCTAACTAGGGAACTTTGTCCATGGAGTTTGGACAAAGGGCAGATCCTGAAGTTGAGGCTCCAGTACTTTGGCCACCTCATGAGAAGAGAACACTCTCTGGAAAAGACCCTGATGTTGGGAAAGAAGATGGAGGGCACAAGGAGAAGGGGACGACAGAGGATGAGATGGCTGGACAGTGTTCTCGAAGTGACTGGCATGAGTTTGGCCAAACTGCGGGAGGCAGTGAAGGATAGGGGTGCCTGGCGTGCTCTGGTCCATGGGGTCATGAAGAGTCGGACACGACTGAACAACAACAACTAGGGAACAAGTACTAAAGTAAAAGTGAACTGTCTTCTCAGATACTTGTACTGTATATTATAACAAGGCTAATACAGAATATCAGTATCCAAATAAAAGGTTAAGAGGAAAGCTAAGCAGAGTCTGCTCCCTTGGCTAAAGCTAGATGGACAACTGGGCTTCAATAGGAATGGGGTTTCCCAAGTTCGGCATTTCAGAATTCAACAGAATATTGGCCTTCTTTTGGATCAACCTAGAGAAAACATCCACAGCTGACTGGTAAATAAGCTCCAACACAAAGAATAAAATTAAGTTTTATGGCTGATTAAGAATACTATGAAACTTGAAAGCTTGCATATTACGACACACACAAAAATTGGTCTAATGAGATGTTGTTTCACCTACTCTTTGTTGCCTGTTCTTTGGGATCAACTGTGCAGCGAGAAATAGGAAAACATTTTAGCACTTGAAAAAACCAACCACTCAGAATCATATTCACAATTTTTTTTTTGTATTTTCAACATCTTTTAAGCAACTTAAGAATTAATGGATCTATAAAGCGAATTCTTCTCCAGACCTGAGGCAGAGATTTTGGATTACCATAATGCCCACACTTAATATTTGAATCTTAAGTTACCTAGTAATAGTTCGTTGTGGCTGTTCCTCCCACTTGACCCAGAGGAGGAGATTCAGTGAGTTTAGTTTCACCTTTCAAGAAGCTCAGCTTAGCATTACATATAAGACAAACTCTACTCAATTTCACAATAAGCCAGTTTTAAGCCAGGAGTTATGAAATCGGTTTATCGAACCAGCCAGAGTTCTTTTTAATCTAGGATTCCTGGTATCTACTTAATGCGAAGCTGAAAGTGAAAATAGACTTGACAGAAGTCCTTCTCCAGGCCACATGGGGGTGTGGGAAGTGCAGAAGCCAAGTGTTTTGCTCAGGCTCCTTGAGGCTAGTCTGTGAAACACTAAACTATGATTTAGCATCACATGCAAACCAGCCTTGTGTGTGTTGCATGGATTATGAAGAGAAAAACAGCAATGGAAGAAAGAAGAAGAGAGTGGGAAAGTGTCTATATTACAAATTTATACTGGTCCCATACCACTTTAACAGTCACAGCTCCCTCCCCAATTATTGGAACTGTGATTTGATGAGAATGCTAAAAATCTCTACCCACATCTGCCTATAAGTTCCAGATTCCCTAGGAAGAACAAATGACTTAGATCTAGATCTCTGTGGAGTAGATATGCCCCGAGTGAAACAGAGCAAAGAGAAAACAGGAACATATACATTTTTAAAACAATTAAACAAGGTCCCATGTTTCAGGCTATGGTCAGGAAATGGGTGCGAAAAACTGAAGGCGGCTGCAAGGGCCAATGAAAGCTTCACTAATAAAATATGCATCCTAATTCATCAGTGTGGCCAAGACTGAAAAGCAAACTGCTGTGTATGTGTCCCAGACATATACAGTCAACCTTCTCCCAGGGCCAGCTTCTAAACCCCCCCCCCAAAAGTGTAGCTTTTATTTCATATTGTCAGGGAACTGCCCTCAGCCCTGGTGCTGGGGACGGAGGTGTACCGGGAGCCTCTGAGTAGCAAAACCTCTTCCAGTGGGCAGAGCGGTGCCTCCTCCAGCAGTGAGGGCCAAGCTGGAGGCAGCCAGGCGAGACAGGGGCTTGGAGATGCTGCAGAGAGCCCCAGCACGCCTCGTGAGATTCGCTCTGAGGGGAGCACGCCACTTTCGTCACCCCAGTTGCGCAGAGGGGTCAAAAGGAGACAGGGGAGGCGCCGCCGAAATTCTTATGTTGGGGTCACAGCCGGAAACTGGCACTCCCGGATTCTGCTAGCAACTGATATGGTCATGTTTTTCAGCATTCTGCACTGTAAGTAGTTTGCACAATAAAACTGTTAAAATACAGTTCGGACTCATGCCTGTTTACTCGTGAGCAACCCAACGCAGACCTAACACATATGCATACAAGTGAACAGATATCATGACTGTCCTAACAATGAGGATCACAGCAAATGCAAACTGATAGCATCTTCAGCAAATGGATAAATATTTGAACTTCTTGTCTACTGACTAAAGCAGAATGTGCAATGTGGTAAGCAAAGTCACTAACAGCTCTGTGGCAACATTCAGACGTAATGCTAAACCATTGTTTAGCATTACAAAAAATGAGTCTAGCCTCTGCTGCACCATTTCTCCTCCTCTGGCTTGGTCACAAGGAGGAAATTGGAAGAATGTGCTTTAATTGCAGTTTAGCATGTCACCTGAGTTTTGCATTCTGGTTAATCTTAACTATGGCTACTGAAAACAAGTCAGATGCATAAACTATGGTTGAAAGCCAAGTTGCTTCCACAAACCATAGCTATGATTTTCAAGTTTGTATGGTTCACATGACAAGACAACCTGTGATTAATAAAAAAAGAAAGGGGTAAAAAAAAAAACCAGAAGTGAAAGCTTTGCGTCTCCTCATCACAAGTGTACCAGAGGGCAAGGGGCATGCTTGCAAGCCAAAGGGAGCCTTATGTGCATGTCTTTATTGGTCTCTCTGTTGTCTTTGACTTTGACTTCAGGAAAAGGCATATCCCTCACTCACAAGCCTTCTAAGCAGGAAACATGTAGCAAGATTTCATGGGGTTGTTTCTCAATAGAAACTGGAATTACCATAAGCAAATAGATCAAGATTAAGACCCAGCTTTTCAAATAAATAGTGATAAAAAAGAGGGCAAGAGCTACACCCCAAATGAGCTACCACCATGATTGTTTAAGAACCCATTAACCAGCAAACAGGTGGCAGAAGTGAATTTTAAAGATAGAGTAAGAAATGGAAGAAAAATGTAGTAAAGAACAGTGAAGAGAAACCAAGTAGGAAAATATACAACAGGAAAAGGGCAACAGAAAAGAAGACAGGCAAATAGAGTAAACTAACAAGAACAGAAAGCAAGGAAGGCTATAAACACTATTTCATCAAGCTCAGCTCTCCCATTTTATGAGAGTTTTGAAAGTATTCCAAGAAAATATATATATATATATATATATATATATATATATATATATATATATATATATATATATAAACACCTTATGGGATGGAAACTGTTCAGGACAAATGGACAGTATATCAACTTTTTAACTACTAATCCTCTGTGACATTACTGGTGCTCTATTTATCGCTGAAACATTTATGAGTGGAAGAAAATGGCAGGGCAGCACATTGTAACAGAAAATGGGAGAAAAGGTTTCATTTTTGGTGCCCACTTTACAACAGAACAAAGTAATGTGATTTCTCTGAAGTTCATTCCTTTCTTCTTTGTCCAAAGGTCAAACAGCCAAGGAATAAGGATTAAGAAGATACAACTATGAAGCAGATGTGAACAGTTCACTCCTTGAAGTGGCAAGAATATGTGTCATGTGCTTGGGAAAAGGTGACAACTGGATCAAGAAAGGGTGTGATGGTGAAACTGATACATTTGCTGGCAGCTAGGTAAAAATTGGTTATAAGGCAATGAAGTTTTTTTTTTTAAGAAAAGAGAGCACCAATCTTTTCTTTTAGAAAGATGACTATTTGTAAGAACAAGGTTATGGTTTTTAGAAGTCACAATTTGAGTACTTTGCATAGGTTATTAAAATAACTCCAAATAGTCTCCATCTGTACTGCATTTTTTTTAAAATATATGTTTTAATTGTTTTATAATGTTAATGTTTGCTGCCCTGGGCCCCTTTGAGAGGAAGGGCAGGATAGAAATTGCACAGTGTGTGTGTGTGTGTGTGTGTGTGTGTGTGTGTAAATAAAGTACATAGTATTAGCATAGTGATTTAAAACTGAGTTTAATAAAAACATTTACCCCCAAATGTCAAAGTAAGGAGGCTATTTAACCTCAATGGAATTACTGACCTGCAAAGAATGCCAGTGAAGGATTAGTGCCAAGTGCAAAAACCCTAAAGATATGCTCTTGGATGTCGGGGTGACCATCCCCTTAAGAGATTAGCTGATGTTGCCAAATGTTATCACCCAACAAGAGATAAAGGTTAGGCATATGTTTATAGTGATGAGAAAATGAAATTCAAATGGTATATGAAAATGAAAACAAACAATTGATCGGTGACATAAAAGTGATATTCTTTCTAATCAAGAAAATTCAGTTTGCGTTAACAATTTGTTTAAAACTGGACATATGTAAAATTTAATATAATTGTGAGGACATTACCTAGTATTACAAATATTCATACAAGTTTCACATTCTTGCGTTGCAAACCAATTTGAATGTATCTTATATTAATAATGTCTATAATATCTTGTTTATTTCAGTAGTTAATTTAGGACTTCAGCAGTACATTGCAGGAGTGTAAACCTTTCTAGTGACTCTTCAAAATGCTCCCCTCTTCAGAACTTTGTGAAACTTTTCCATCAATATGGAGGGTTAAAAAAAAAAATGCATCCACTTATACTTACAGCAGAAGAGTAATGGAAAATGCCTCCATAGCCATAATGGCAAACAAGCAAACTATGGATCGTTCGGGTTTTTCAGAAAAAGTAAAATATGTTTATCTGACAAATAATGATTAGAAGGATATGAAGAAGCTAGCTCAACAAAATGGCTTCCACTATGTTGTTGAGGGAATGGGGGTGTGAAGTCACACTGTACAAACATGGTTCACATAAAACTTACACCTTATAATGAGGGTCATCCTTTCTCATATATACTGTTTTCCTAGACACACATTGCTATTGCTTTGTTAATGTCACTATCTAAATCGCTTTAGCAGATGGTGGTAAAACACATCACTAAATACCACTTGTATGAAAAGCCAAATGTAAATAGAATATCTTATCCATAATATCACTACCGTTTATCAGTTAGATCCAACAGGATTGGTCCTTCATCCCCCCCCCAAAAAAATTCCTAATAAAAGTAATAGTCATCAGATAGCATTTTGAAACAAGTGGCCTAGTCGTGAACAAGTACATTCGCTTTATTTAACTGCCATGATAGTTATGCTGAAATAATAGTAAAAATAATAAACATGGGAATTTAATCATTTCAATAGAAAAACAACCAATGTTGAAAGCTTATTAGGGATTACTTAATCTCTAATATATACCAGAACAATCAAGAAGCATACAAGCTCAAGGGATAATTTAGAGCACTACTAAAATAATACTGTATATATGAAATAAATAGCCAAAAAAACCATAATTGCCAACCGCTAACATGAATTGAACTCATTAGGCAGTACATACAAGCTGATTAGTAAAGATGAGATAGCTTCAACAGTGACAACTCAAAAGTCATATCCCTGCCTGTACAATCCAGCAACATTCGGCATAGATAATTTTCTGTCAATGGAAGTGAAGTGCATAATTAAATAAGTCCCAATGATTACAACTGAACTTGGACTAAATGTTTAAGACCTACTGATTACAGTAAAACTTTTTGTGCATTGCATCCATTGCAAATATCCAACTAGCAGGAAAAGCACTGGTTCCAATAATTGCAATATATTAGCGTATTTATTAAAATGTACAATGGTCTGGATGCACCCTATACTCGCGATTTGTAAAAGATATTACTTTCATGAGGCAAAATAATAAAATAAGATGTTAATTTTGCTAAGATATGGACCAATGCAATAGTTAAGATTTTAAGATTTTACAATGAACGGCGCCCACACAGCCATCATGTTCCAACCAGAATGGGGGAAGAAATACAAAACGCGGAAACTATTTGGCAGTTAACCCACAGAAACAAAGAAGCCCATTTCTGTTCAAAATTATCCAAGTTATTCTAATGCAGATATATAGATATATATCACTATACATGCTTTCAAGTTATTGTCTTTACTTCAGGCTTTCAGAGCACATATATTCTTGATAATGAACTACGCCTATATACTTGAATGATAATTGCAAACACCACACAATGAACTAAAATGATTTGTTTAAAACGGAACAATTAATAAAGATAATTTTCCATGCTGACAGTCCACATTTCATCCATAAGTTTGAAGAGTCAAATGCTACCACAGCTGGAGGTTATTCTGCCAAATGGCTTCCAACAGTGACCATAGAACTGGGAAGTGTGAATATATGTATGTATTCATGTATGTGTATGCGTGTGTGTGCTCATTTGTGTGATTACATATAATATATATCAGTTTTTTACACATTCACATATAGAGATATATGCAGGGGGGGGAACAAACCTAATGAAAACTCCAAATTCAAAGCGTTTCAACTGTTCATCAGGTAAACTCAAGTCAATCATATTCAAAAAATTATTTTAAAAAAATACCCCAAACCCAAACACCAGTGGAAAATACTAAGAAATCAAATGGAAATTTAAGCACCAGCTATTTGTAGGCTGCCTGCGGAGAAAAACTAAAACAAAAAAGTCCATACGAATAACTCAGATATGTTGAAAATAGATTTGTCCGAGGGAGGGAGGGGGTTATTGTAGATAAAGTGGGAGGGAGGAAATACCTCCCCCCTTAAGTCCATCATGAAGAAAATGAGACAAGATTATAAATAAGAGGCCAAGTTATTGCACACCATGGGATTCTTAATCTGGCTACCTGTGGTTTTTGCAGTTAAAGCCTTTTTTCTGCAGTGGCAGGGGGAGGGAGCGGTAGAAGGAAAAGAGAGAAAATTTTGTGTTTAAATGCCACTTTTGAAAGTGATCAAAAGCGTGCATTACCACCAAACTGGAAAAACATAAAATTATTATTATTGTTGTTGTTGTTAGTATTATCTAAAAGCCTATGACTTTCAAAATGCTATTGATTATTACCTGTACATCTCGCTTCCTGCATTCTTGGGTTTTATTGTCGTACTCTGCCATGGCAGCCCGAAGCTGTTTTTCCAGTTTCTCAATTTCCCGTTCATGTTCTCGGACCAGGCAATCCTTTTCTGTGTTATTCTGCTGGAATAGGTGCGTCTTCTCCTGTTCATAGCTCCAGCTTCAGCTCTACTATCTGATTGGACAATGGAGAGTACAGTTCATCAATAGAACATCCCTGTCGTCATGACAACTCATCTTACAGCTTAATTTCCCACCCTCCACAATTTCAAGTTCACTTATTATTATTATTTTATTTTTACGTCATCCTTACCTCAAATTACCTTTGTCTTTATTTTTCAAAATTTAAAAAACACAATCGGAGCAATTTTGTTAAGCGCGACAGCTAAACAAATACGGCACATCTTGAAACGCAATGTACTTGTATGGATGTCAGAATGTGTGTGTGTGTGTGGTTTAAACACAAAAAAATCCCACGCCATTGTCGCATTCTGTATACGTTTCCCCAAGTATCCTGCTGTTGACATCCAGCAGCGACGCAGATTAAAAATGGTTAAATCAGCCTCTTCTGCTCTTCATGCTTGCACACAAAAGCATCGGTAAATCTGTTAAAGTATTTTGTTATGATTTCTCCAAAATAAAAGCCCATCTAGGCGACTGTACATATATTATTTTCGTTAAAGAGAAATATATATATACACACACACATACACATTAAACAAGAGCTCTATTATTCCGCTGTCAGCTACGGTACACCAACATAAACAGATGTATGTGTTTCAGGAGGGCACCTGCTGTGCTGCAAGCTTGCGCCATGATTTCATAAGAAGCGTTCTATTCTCAGGAAGGATCCTTTCCCAGTCCACACCACACTGGATACGATGACCTTGGCCAGTCTTAGCCTCTCCCCGCTAGACTGAATGGCAGCCCGAGACCAAGGGCCTGGTTGCCGCAGCTTTGATACTAATCCTCCCAGGCTGTGCACAATGGCACCCTACCTGCCTGCCAAACTATAGCCAGCTAGGCTGCCTTTGAGCAGGTGATGAATAGGGGACTGCAGGAAGCCAGCTTTCCTAGTGAACTCCAGGCCACACAGCTGCTAAGAACAGTCACTTGGATTTTTCTTCAGTTTTGGTGGATTTCAGGAGAAGAAAAAAAGCACATTATCGAGAACGTGCTGGTTATAGTCAGCGTGAGAATCCCACTTCTTCCTCTTCTTCTTCAGAAAAGAAAGCAAACAGTAGGAGTCTGCTCAAAATCGATCTTGTTTGTGTGGGTAAAAGTGCGCAGGCACCTTATCTTAAAGCGATAGCATTCATTTTTAAGTCGGCATTTTCTGTCATCGGCAGCTGCAAATGTGTCCTTGGAAATGGCTGTTATGTGCATTTGTAACACTGCAATTAAAAGATTGCCGCCCCCTCCCTATTCAGGGACTAATGGGAAATGTTTTTTTATATATTTTATTTCCAACCTCAGAAGGGAATCGGGTTGTGTTACACACTGTGCTTTACATCTTTTTGTACAGTTTAATAAAACAAAGCATCATAATTGTAATCCTGAAAAAGAAAGATACATTCAGCAGTGAGTTACCTGAAATTATGCATTAGTTAAAACTGGCTAACATCCCCTGCCCTTGCTACATACTCACACATTTTTATCTAACACATCAAGGCCTGAATCCACTTATATGGAAGGAAGCTTCTTTGAGCAGAACAGGATGTGCTTCCATGCAAAATGAGCGCCGGAATCAAGACACATTGTTCCAAAACTTCTAAAAACTGGCTGATAATATTTGTCAAAATAAAATAAACTGAAGCTCAATTACAAATTATTACTAGAAAGACTTTTAATGATGCTACAGTTTTCCCTCTGGTGGTCCAGTCATGCTGTCCCTTTCCAGTCCCCTTAAACCAGGGACAGCAATACCATGAGACAGAGTGAGGTTACAGGTGGCAAAATGCTAAGTAGGGTGCAGAGCTGTGTGTTCTGAACTACTTCCTCTAAGCTAGCTTGGTGCCATCTGTTGCAGTAGATGACACTGTGCTGTCACCACTGTGAATGACCAGTCTGCAGTACAAGGAATGGGGAGAGGCGCCATCTTGCCATTTGCCTCATGCCGCAAAATGGCTTGGGCAGCATTGCCTGAACCCTTTTCAGCTCATCAAAGAAATGTATGAAAGTATCCCTATCTGTGAACTCTTAAATCAAAAGAGAATAGTCAGAAAAGCACAAATATCAGTTTCTGTATCCTCTCTTTCCTATATGCTTGTTTTCATTATAACTAGCAGAATATCCATCATTATGATACTGTAAAAGGGAGTGTACAACAAAGAGAAGGTCTGAATATTTACAGAAACCCAGGGGGGTGCTTGGAGAGAAGAAACCCTGCTTTGAGTCCTCTAAAGATCTCTCCTTTAGGAGTGGGTGACTTGTATGCTAAAATGTAATGTTTTGTATTTGGTGACACTACTAGTATGGAGATTGAACCTAGCCACTACCCCTGGTGATCCAAATCCTTCATAGATGAAGCAGGGACACACTGTACGAGTCTTCCAATTGTAGCCTGGTATAGTAATCATCCAGGGTTTCATTTCTTGGGATGGCAAACCTGGAATTAAGGGGTGGTACATTTAAAGAACTGGGCCATAAGGAGGCTGATCACCGAAGAATTGATGCTTTTGAATTATGGTGCTGGAGGAGATTCTTGAGAGTCCCATGGACTGCAAGAAGATCAAACCTATCCATTCTGAAGGAAATCAGCCCTGACTGCTCACTGGAAGGGCAGATCCTGAAGCTGAGGCTCCAATACTTTGGCCACCTCATGAGAAGAGAAGACTCTCTGGAAAAGACCCTGATGTTGGGAAGATGCAGGGCACAGGGAGAAGGGGACGACAGAAGACGAGATGGTTGGACAGTGTTCTCGAAGAGTCTGACCAAACTGCGGGAGGCAGTGGAAGACAGGAGTGCCTGGCATGCTCTGGTCCATGGGGTCATGAAGAATCGGACACGACTAAATGACTAAACAACAACAATAAATGAAACATTTAAATTCAGATATATTAGAGGAAATTGCCCCTAGCATCAATGGAGGACAGCATGGTGGAGCTGCGGTGCCACTGACCTCCCTCTGGCTATGTCACTACTTTATACCAGACAGAGTGGGGGAGTGGTAGGCAGCAGTAAGGTGCAATAACATTGGTGGAGACAATTCAGTGCTCTTGCCAATGTATTTGCATTGTACTGACCTCATTGTTCCTGCTCTTTCTCCCAGAATGCAGCAGCAATTAGCTGGGACAGTGCAGGAAAATTAAAAAGATGCGGTGTGTAAGGAGATGGATTCTACGAATATCTGGGATTTCTTTGCCACTGATTAAAAGGTGGCAAGTAGGAGGGGAAACATGTTGGAACTACTTTGCAACTCTTGCTATTCTGAACACATAAGTCACAAGGAAAGCAATGGGACTTAAGCATACCATTTAGCATTTCACCTTTTCTTGAAGGCATCTGTTAGGCTTTGATCCAGATATCTGCTTGTATGGTGGCTCCATTCACTTTTAAAGAAAGCTTTTGTATCCATTGAGAAATGCACTTTCCCTCCCACAGGAGATGGGGAAAGGTACATTTGGGGTAACATATACCCCTTGGATTATGGTTACAGTGTTGAGAATCAAATTATACACTTGGCATATCTTTGTTTGAGAAGTTTGGAACAGCACCCAGGATTTCTGAAATTCCAAATACTGTGTATTTATACATTCAAGAACCTGTGGCTTTTAATGAAAGTGCTTTCAGTCAGTACCATCCAGAAGGTGTTTTGTGTAAATTAAAAGCATTCCAAACACATGCACAAACAGCAAGAGAAATAGATAATATATGCACATACATACCATAACGGTTTTGTGTGCTGAGGTCGTTAAGCCTGACCCAGGCACTGAAGCGGTTTCAAAGGCAGGAAAGCTGCTGCCTTCTCTGTGGTGTCCAATACCTTTGAAGTATCTAAGGCAGCTGCTCCTGGCAGATAGGAACTCTTGTTTTTTACACACACACACACACCACACACACACACACACACAGGGTTCTCCTTACAGCTGGTATATTTGAAAGACCAACTAAACTAAGTAAAAGCGAAAACAAAAAGTTCCTCTTTTTAAAAATGACCTTAGTAGATACTTCGAAGGAAAGTGACAAATCTGAAGTTGAATGTGAGTGAGATGTCTAGTTGGCACCAACAAGGGCATTGCCATCATATTTTGCTGAAAGAAGTACATTTGATGAAGAAATAGGTAGAGCTCTTTTAAAGTGACTCTCAGACTCAGATTGTGTCCTACTATAAACTCCTTTTGGAATGCCAATTCCCAACGTTGACTTTAGCCACTGTTAAACCTTATGTGGGAAGCTCCATTTTTTAATGGTGCACAAGGATTTAATTTTAATTTTATATTACTTTTTATATTCTTTGCGCCCCATCTGTTCAACATCTACATTAATTCTCTTATCACCCAGATGGAAGAGGCAGACTCGCATCCCCCCAAACTATCGAATCAAAGGATCCCTATCTTACTTTATGCAGACGACGCGGTCATATTGTCACAGACCCTATTGGCCTCCAGAGAGCACTAAATAACTGGAGCAATACTGTAAGGTGGAACAGCTATTAGTGAATTTCCAAAAAACTAAATAATGATATTCTCTAATAAAGGAAAACACTAAGGTGGCAAATAGATAACCAACCTATTGAGCAGGTGACTTGCTTCAAGTATCTAGGCGTAGTCTTTCAATCTTCCAGAAAAAACACGGCGCATATTAAATATGCATCCTTGATAGCTCAAAGGAGTGCAGCCGCGATTGTAAGATATCATCAAACAACCGGGGCAAATTATATCCCGGCAGCCCTTAAGCTTTTTGCGGCCAAACCACTAGCCCAATTACTATATGGCGCACCCTTCTTGATAAATTCCAAATTGGATGCATACGAGAAAGTTCAGTCGGGTTTTCTAAGATCTATAACTCTAACCCCTAAATGTATT
The DNA here is from genome assembly GCF_009819535.1 of Lacerta agilis. Classification (NCBI taxonomy): domain Eukaryota; kingdom Metazoa; phylum Chordata; class Lepidosauria; order Squamata; family Lacertidae; genus Lacerta; species Lacerta agilis. The sequence continues at coordinate 21,217,467 of NC_046313.1, read as the reverse complement.
CCTAATGCAGCTTTACGACTGGAAGCTGGAGTGCAGGAAGTAGAAACTAAAGTATGGCAATCAGCTCTACAGTATTGGATAAGAGTGAAAACGTCCCCAAATGGTCTTCTCCCCTTAATCAATACTGATAGTTTTCAATCCACTTGGGAACAGACTATTCAAAAGAAATTAGCCTTGTATGGACTGCCGGTGGCGACTACTCTATCTATGGGAAGCGATAGGGCGAAAAAGATTATTAGGGAAAGAATTGCTGATATCGCCCACCAAAACACCTTAACTCGTCTTCCCTCAACGTACAGACAACTGTATGAGCACCGCCCAAACCACCCAGCTATCTATCTAAAGACGTTAGAAAACCCGAGACACAGATGGGCCTTTACTAGGGCTCATTTTAATGCATTACCCTCGGCGTTACTAACTGGTAGATATCTTCGGATCCCAATAGAACAGAGGCTATGTCCTTGTGATCTCAAGGAAATCGAATCTATTAGCCACGTTCTCCTACACTGCACTCTGTATCGAGATTTGAGGAAGGAGTTAATCGAACCCCTATTAAAAAATCTACCAGGCCGTTCAATTGAAATGCTGACTAGATACTTAACTGAGGACACCAACCCAGAGCGAACTATGACTGTAGCTAAATTTTGCTATCATGCGGCAAGACAGAGACGCGTCATGACATCAACCGACAACAGCGATAAAGCCGTCCACCAAGCCATAGCAGATAATACTTAAATGGAATTATCTCCCTTTAAATTTTAGCTTAATTTTAATCTAACATGGGATCTGAAATAGTATTGTTAAAAAACGATATTTAAGAAATATTTATATTATGTACTATCGTTTTATTTTCTCTTTTGCTGGTCTATGACCGTAATAAAGTTTATTATTATTATTATTATATTCTTTGCTGTGTTGTAAGGTGCCCTGTGCTCTTATCTGGACACAGGGTAGAGTTTTAAATCTCTGACATAAATAAATAAATAAATCAAGCAAGGTTTACTAGTCTAACCAGAATATTCTACCACTATATGGCACAAGTAACCATCTTAGATTACTTTTTTAAAGGATTAAACATATCCACAGATATGTCTGTCAATAGCTATTTATTATTGACATCCACATCACAGAAACAAAATAGCTGTCTGAATACCAAGTAATGGAAACAAAGACAGGTTCACCTTTAACCGCATGCCCTGTGAACCACTGGCATCCAGCTGACTGATGTTAGAATGCAAGACTAAGTGGTTGAATTAATAAATTATTATTTTTGCTGGATACAAATCTAAGGGTTAAGCTTATTTAATATTTTGGTATTCATATCATGCTCTTCTACCAGTAAGTATCCAGAGTAAATTACAAAAGAAGGGAAGAAATAATAGATAAGTTAATATGTAAATTCATGAACATGACCAAGGACTGCTGTTTTTTAACCAAACTTAACACTAACATTTTTGCAATCAGGATATCAGATTCAAATCTCAATTGATGATCAAGTTTTAAGGCGATGTCCATTTTGGAATCCACATATCATTCACAACTGTCCCATTTAGAGTGCTGAAATCCTTCAACAAGGCTTCATCAATAAAGGCATCTAAGATGACCACATCATGTTTCTTGTCCATGCTACCTGACTGAAGTTTTAGCTCCCAGTCATCTCTTCCAGCAAAAAAACAAACCACCCACTCTTCTGGCAACCTATGACAGGCCCCTCCACTGCTCACAAAACCCCCAGGCTATTACCTGTAAGCTAATTTTCTGTTTAGCTGATAAATCCTTAGAAGGCCACATCTCCCCCACCTCCCAGTAAAATCTGGTCCACCAGCATCTCCACAGCAAAGACATGAAGGGTAAGGATGGAGTACTCATAGGCCCTCTTCCTATCTGTTTCATTTAGGCAGCAACTTACTGCAGCTGACATTATATTGAATCTTGGATAAGGCTAGTGGGGCTGGGGACATTGCATTCCAGGTGGAGAGAAAGCACAGAGGTCGCCCATGATGTTCCAAGGTATCATTTGAACATTCCAGGCTGTATATTTCAAAGCACAGGCTTTGCCTTGGCAACATCATTGTATCACCTGAGGCATCTTATATGTAATGCAGAGGAATACACTACCTGTTTTGTCTTAGGGCTCAATTATAACTCACTTTAATCAACATTTTGGAATGCACTCTTTTACCTATAAGGCATGACAACCTTCAAGACAGAAATACACCACAGTGCTGTAGAACCTGAATCTACATAATGCACGAATGAAAAGTTGGTACCATTAAAAGGGATATTTAGAACCGATATACAATACTGCAGAGACCATGATAAAGTTCAGAAATATTCAGAAATGACTCACGCTGAAGTTATCTTGTTGTTAGTTGCAAAAAAAGACAGCATAAAAGGAACCGAATGAACTATTAGTGTGAAGTTTTAAATAACAGACATCCAAGCAGAGATGAGAAAAAAGAATTTAGCAGAAGATCATAAAGAAGACTTCATGTGAAATTTGTATAGATATTCTGGCAGAGGGGCAACTCATGGTTTGTTTTCTGCCAACAAGCCGTAGTGTGAAACCATGGCTGTTGGCTTACAAACATGGCTTGCTTTAACTATGAAGTGATAATATGGGATTTAAACAAAGGAGATGAGTTTCAAGTTCAGGAAACCAGGGTCTGGAACATCTTGAGATATAGCAATATACACCAAACGCAATTTGAAACCTCTGGAAAGTGTAAACAATAGAAAAGAATGCAAACTTTGTGTTAACGAGCTGCCTGTGAAACCTAAGTCAACAACATCCAATATTATTGTTTTTTAAGAAGGAAATGCAAGTTGGGCCCAGCTGTGTCAAAAGGTAAATGCTAGAGGACTTGTTGTTTTTATTATTTATTTATTTTAAAGCTAGATAGCTAACCTGTTGCTCATATCTTTGCTTGAGCTCTTCAAGCTGCCAGGAGAATTCTTTTGACTGCTTTTCACGGAGAGATTTTGATCTGCTTAGATCTGCTTCCACTCTTTCCATCTAGAAAGTAAGAAACAATATTTAACATTTACTTCAAGACAGACACTGCTGATAACAGTTCTCCTGCCGTCAAACAGCTGAAAATGGTCCTGTAGCATTGTTGTGTGTTGCTGAGGGTGATTCAAGGATACAATATCTGTAGTGACAAGACCACCAGCACAATCCAGTTAAAATTTAGTAATTTTTCACTGGGAGGCTGAAACCAGTGCTGAGCTCTCTCCAGTTTTGCATCTAAAATACTTTGTTGCAGTGTTTAATTTAAAACAATGGCAGTTTAAAATGCTGGACTTTGGCTGGAGAATATTCCATCTTTATTTTCCTCTCTCATGCAACTGTGTTTGAATTTCATTATAAATGTGTTTGTCTGTAGTAATTAAATGCAATATAGTGATTCTGAAAACAGTCATCACCGGGGTCATCATACTTGCACTCAGGAAAGACTTTTGCTCAAGCTTTCCTGGCTTCCTACATTTATTTCTATAATATAGACTACCTGACTTGACTTGCTTGCTAAATATACCTGGATTATTTAACCAAATATTTGCCTGTTTGCCCTTGCATTCTGAATGTGATAATACAGTTCAAAGATACAGTTGATATTATTGTATTATACATAGAAGTGGCATAGAAAATCCAACAAGCAAATATCATCAACAGTTTGTGCATGAAAAATTGCATGCAATTGTAATCTACGGCATTTCCAGATAGGGAAAAGATCCCTATCTGGAAATCTGGAAAGCCACTGCCAGTCAATGTTGGCATCACTGTGCAAGACAGACCAATGGTTCCACTCTGAAAAAAGGCAAGTAATGTTCCTAATTTATTTCCTAATTTAGTTACAGTACTGTATTTGTATTACCAACATAGTGGTCAGATTTGTGTTATGCATGCTTCCAGAGACCTAAATTAAGTAGAATCATCATCCTTTCTAATTCTGATGTTCAGACTATGAGTGCCTTTGTTTATGTAGCCAAAAGAGCAGCACCTATGCACAAAGAGGGAGGTGTCAGCAGGCTTTTTTCACAGTAATAGAAAAAAAAAACAAATGGGGGGGGGTTTCAGGTAGTGGATGGGTACTAAAACTAATGACATCAGAAGCCTCTAGAACAGAATCTACTGAAAACAAATAAAAATTGTAGGCTAAATGAAAAAGATCACTTGCTAGAAGCTATCTAGAAAGACATATACAAATGAACATCCAGAGAGGCTAGCTTTTAGGAAGTCTCATCTGGAAGGAGGAGAACATCATGTGCCCCAAGTTCCAATTCATGAGCATGAACTCAAGATGAAAAAGACTATAATTCAAGGTAAATGTTTGCTGTTTCGAATCATAGGGAGCAAGTCAGATGTTGAAGAGAGAAGGTGCATTGTATAGCACCTTTAATTTTGTCTTTGCTTAGCTGTGTAATTAAACATTTGAGACTCTTTGATTTTTACTACCACTTTGTGCTCAATATTTTTAGAAAGGTATTCTTTTAAAAGAAAAGGGGGGAACCACATCCTGTGTTGTTTTTGGTTTCTGCTAACTGGACTATGAAGGTTGATGCAACAGTGTTTTTTTTTTTTAAAAGGGTGGGGTGATGAAACTAGGGTTCGCAGGAGTAACATCCCATAGTAGCATTTGGGAGGGAATAGCAGGGGCATGATATACTGTGATTGAAGAGTTCATAGTCTCAAGAGATAAAGGAAGGCCAAGATTATCAGAAGTATTATCAGAGGTATTTAGCTGGAAGATACCCACAATCCCTCTGGCGGTGGCTGCTTGGAAGTACACAACTTTTGTCAGTAGTGAGAAGATAAGGCGGGGGGTGGGGGGAAATCTGGAGTTCTAATAACGTCACATTTCAACTTGTGCAGAATTTCCATCCCCAGTTAGAACCACTTGCTACAGTTATTTGCTATTTAGTGATAATCCTTATCCAATTTAAATACCACCCCTGTTTATAAATATTATTTTGGCTTTTATTTTCTTATGTGCATTTATTGACCACTCTTCCCTGTGCAGTCTCAAAGTGGGTTACACAAAGGATTGTATCCAACCAAGTCACCCTGTTAGCACAATGACTTCTACCTGTGCAGTGGGACTCCTCCCACCCCACAATCTGCTCTGGAGGGTTGGGGAACTCCCCAGAACAGATGAAGGGGCATAGGGAGAGGATAGGGAGTGGATATCCTATTGCAGAGTTGAAAGTCCTTGAGCTAATGACATGACTTCTTGAATACAACTCATACAGTTTAAAATAAAACAAGTAAGCCATACAATACTTAAACCATCAGTTAGGCCATTTCAAACAATAAGCAAAAGGAGCAACAACAGCCTCAACAGCGATTCTCAGCTTTCACCCCAAAAAGGTGGACTCGGACCCACTGATGAAATGGGGAATATCACATGTGTGCAACCCTTGGCTCCACAAGGTTGAGTGGGATACAAATGTGACAAAGAATGTATTTCACATTAGAACAAATTATGTAATGGTATAAGCCCCAGTCCTCAGATCCACATAAAATGAAGCTTAAGGACGTATGATTGCATTTCCCCACATTCTTCCTGTCTTTTTCTGTTATCTCCATACTTCCTTCAACTTTTGAATGTTAGATAAGGGCCTTTTTTCAAAACTAATATTACCCTGGGGGGGGGATGCTTATGTGGATGGCACTGCATAAATAAAAATACTAATACCAAATCCCTCTCTAAAATAAAAATGAAAAGTGTGGCCTGGATTTGACATTTGACAAGACTGACAAGCACTAGAGCTAAAATAGTGGACATTATTTATATGATCATTTCTCCCGGTAGAGTAGCCAATTATTTCACTTCCATTTTTTTTGTTTCAGATTAGGTTAAGCCATCATGAAGTCGACAGTCCATATGCAGCACATCAACTGTAAATTGCTAATTGACCACATAAGGAAACCAAAGAAAATGTTGATTTGAAACCACCCATCAAAATCACCCTTCACAAATGAAGAACACTGCAATAATCAATTGTGTTGTAAGTGACTGTTTGTGTGTACAGAAGAACACAGATGCATCTGGGGCCTTCTTCATAGGACCCCCCCCCCCGGCAGCTCCAATGGTGAGCAATACATGCATCATGTTTTGTGATATGTTCAAACTTTGGCAGTGACTACAGTGATACCTCGGGTTAAGAACTTAATTCATTATGGAGGTCCGTTCTTAACCTGAAACTGTTCTTAACCTGAGGTACCACTTTAGCTAATGGGGCCTCCTGCTGCCGCCATAAGATTTCTGTTCTCATCCTGAAGCAAAGTTCTTAACCCGAGATACTATTTCTGGGTTAGCGGAGTCTGTAACCTGAAGCGTCTGTAACCTGAAGCGTCTGTAACCCGAGGTACCACTGTATATTCATTTAACTCTGGCATGGTTCATAGCAGTAGAATCAAGGCTTAAGGGTAGAAATGACGTGGAGAAATTATTAAAGTGCGGAAATATTCAACAGTGAACTGGGCACAAACAGAGAGAAAACACACACACCTCCATAGTTAGCATTCTATCAACAGCCCCATTAACAGACATCTGATTATTGCGATAGCCATGAACCTTGGCAAAATAAAAAGCAGATGGTAACAATATTAGAAAGCCATAAATTATATAGTCTAATAAATAAAATATTGGTTATAGTAACTGAAAAATCCACAATACTGTCCACACTTACTTTCTTAATAAAGATTAAAATGAAAAAATGAGGCTATATAAAATATTGTGTCACTAAAACTTTATCTTTATGCCATCAATAGCTACATAAAAAAGAAGATAATTCTTTCTGATACAACATTGTACTATGAACAGAAATTCAAGAATTTAAAAGCCATGGGCTTTGAACTGCAACATTTTACCATGTTGATCCTTTTTGCATGCACTGCAGCAGAACTTTTAAGGTTTAACTGAGCTCCAGTGTTAACTAGAACAAATGTGAAGTCTACCTTAGCACCTGGACCCAGGCTATTTAGCACACCGAATCCCTGTGACCAATGACAGAGGTGGATTTAATCAATTCAAAAATAACACCAAACCACGATCAGGCATTAAATGATTAAGCCATGTGCTCAAATGCTCCCTATTACCCCTCATGTTCTGCTGGATTAAACCACAGAGCCTAGGGCTTGCCGATCAGAAGGTCGACAGTTCAAATCCCTGCGACGGGGTGAGCTCCCATTGCTTGGTCCCTGCTCCTGCCAACGTAGCAGTTTGAAAGCACGTCAAAGTGCAAGCAGATAAATAGGTACCGCTCTGGCGGGAAGGTAAACGGCGTTTCTGTGCGCTGCTCTGGTTTCCCAGAAGCAGCTTAGTCATGCTGGCCACATGACCCGGAAGCTTCTGCAGACAAATGCTGGCTCCCTTGGCCAGTAAAGCGGGATGAGCGCCACAACCCCAGAGTTGTCTGTGACTGGACTTAACGGTCATGGGTCCCTTTACCTTTAATTTCTCAGCCTGTTCATAATTTGCTGGTTCTGATGTAACAGCAAGCAACAATTTGACCAAAATATGTTGTGAAACTCAAGCGGTAGGAAATATGTGTAAGTTGGCTATCAGACACACAAGTTGGCAGGTACACCAACATTTCCTCAAGGGGCCTCTTATGCAGAATCATGAATTTTTGACTGATTAACAGAAGATTATATTTACTTCAAACAAGTCTTTGTCTCCATGGGCCAGACTGCTTCTGCGTCTAGGCTGCATATAGATACAGTTTGCTGACAAATCCCAGACACTGGGAGATGATCCCAAGTGTGTATTATTGCCCCACTAAAATGAACCTGCACTTGCCCTAGTCCAATTTTTCTTAGATCACGTAGTGACTTCTGGAAAGTTCTAGGCAAAATTTACCTGTAAGAATACCCCTACGACTAAGACTGGCTAAGTATTCATGACTTCTTAAAACTGATTCCATCACCATCTATCAAAAACAGTGAGTTTGTGTGCTTATCTATGTAAAACGGGGGTGGCTAAGCTTTTAAAGCCTAAGGACCACATATCAACAGTGGGTAAAGCCAATGAATGGGAATGCATACACAAACACACATACAGACCACATAACACATACCCTTGCACAAACAGCCATCTCTCCCTCTCTCTTCCACACACAAATGCACATGCACAAATAAATACACACACCATTTACAGCCTTCCCCTCTCCAGCGCAGGAGTTCAGAGGGCTGGAAACCCTGTCTTTTGCTCTGTGCAGAAGAATATACAATGTAAAAGACAGGGTTTTCACCCACACCAGCACTGGAGTGGAGGTAAATGCTGCATTTTACTCTTAATGGGTTGAGGTAAGGGAAGAGATATGTAGAAAGGGGCTGAAGGGCTTCCCTGCTGGCCCATCCCAACCCCTTAAGATCCGTTATTGAGCACAAACATTTGAGAAGGGCAAATCCATACATGGAGGGTTTCACAGGAATTGAACCGGTGCATGAAGTTCCAGCTCCCAAAGAAGTCTACGCATATATTGTCCTCAAGCTTAGACATCCACAGTCAACATATGGACATTGGGGTGGGATAAGAAATAACATGACCTTGGGAGCAAAGACAGATTAACATGTGAAGGAGGGTTGCTGTTTTGCCTAAGCACTACCACCAGTGGTCTCTGGAAAGTTCTGGGCACTTGGGTGTTTAAATAAGCAATCTTCCTGAGTGTTCTTATGGGCAGTCAAATAGGACTCCTTCATTCAACAACTGTAACTGTGATGAACATGGGTGTGGGAGCTGCTGAAGGAATCAGCCATAGAACTCAGTATATGCCTGAGTTCCCTACACAGTACAGATGTTTCCAAGAAAAGAGACTCTCTTTATCACAGGTCTATTCAGTGCTTTTTTCCATACCCCTAAACATTTTGTGAATCTAAGTTTGGCCTCATTGGGGGGCAGTATTTCAATATGAGTAGGAAAATGAGAGTACCCCTAAACACTTTAAAGAAAAAAAGTCCTGTGTCTATTTATTTTTTGGGGTGGTTTTTTTTTACAAGTTTGTGGCTTCTTCAGCAGCTCCAGAGTGTAGACTATGTGTACTCCCCAGTGTACAGATTATCCACAAGGAGCTGGCAAATGTGATGTTCCTTCCCACCAGGGGTTCCTTTGTGGAGTGAGAGGGGGTGCATCACTGCTATTCCATCCAACTTGGCTTCTTTCTGCCCAAAACCTAATATCTGGAGACACCATCTCCTGCAGCTATCATTTTGCCTCCCATTTTTTCAAACTAAAAATTAAGCTATTTACTGGTTTCATAAGTGTACCAATATACACATACACAACCAATGAACCACTGAACAAGGCTATATTGCACTATACGTATATTGAGACAAACACTTTAGAATTTCTGAAGTAATTGCACTCCTGTTTCTCATTTCTCTCCCACCCATCACTGATATATTACTGCATCCCTGTGTTTCCACTGGCCTATAAGAAATTGGCTGGCAAATCCTTCCTCCTCTCTACCCCAGTGGTACACGGTTCCCTAAAACTCACTCAGCAAACAGAGCCTCACATGACAATGGGTTTTCCCCCCTTTCCTTTTGTTTTAAAAATATATCACTTGCCATTTGCCATGCTTACATGGCCCTTTCTCCATTTCTTTCATTTGTGTTTTTTTTTTTTCCTTGTTTTTTTTTTTTTTTTTTTTTTGGTTTCCTTAAACAGTCATGTGCCGCTGCATCCGAGAGAATATCTATGACCCTTTCACAGGAAATATTGTGCCTTACCTGCACTGCAAGACTGAAATTAAATGCAAGTGGCTTCAGTAATGAAGTGAGGAGAAAGGTTTCCTACCATGCCAGACTTTCACATTATCGCAACAGTGAGATTGGCTAGATAGATCTAAAGTGAATTTTCCATTAAAAAGAAGAAATAAGAGATGTGAAAAATGGGAGATAAGATGCAACCCAGAACAATGCATAAACTAGTATTTTATTCTTGGAACTTCTGGAAAAAGCCCTAATCAGTAATACTGCTATGGATAGTTTTATAGCAATGTCAATCCTGGCTTTGTTATAAAGATAAATCAACGGCTAACATCCTTTTTTCTGACTTGCTGGCAAAGCCGCTGCATTGTGAAAGAGTTTGATGTAGCACTATCAAGTGAAGTATGTTTCTGGAAATATAAAATGAGAATATGCTTCCCCACTGAGACAGACAGTTGCAGAAAGGCTGGCATTGTGACCTCCTCACCTGCTCTTTCATTTCAGCATAGACTTTTTCTGAGTTCAGCTCCACCTGCCGCTTAAACTCCTCCAGGGCAGCATCAGCCTGCTGGGCATGCAGCCTCTGTACCTCCATCGCCCGAGTCAGCTGCTCCTCCTTCTCCCTAGAAAGTCAGAGAAATTTTTCATAGTTCAAGTATCAAATAAAAGAACATGTGCGCTTGTGTAGAAGAAAGGCCTTTAACCCTATCCATTTAAAGTAGTACTCAGGCTTTAATTTCCTGTCCATGGTTATGCCAAACTTCCCTTAGCAATACTTTGAAGGAGAGAACAACAAGTTGGATGGTAAATCAGAGATTATTCTCACTTGCTTATTGAGCAAAAAGAGCCCAAACATAGGACTAGCTTCTTGTGCAGGTTATTTCACCTTCAAAGTTTTCAGCTATACCAAGGAAGCTTAAGTAGTGCAGCTTTATTGTACCCCATAGAACCCTTTTATTTAATCTTCCATTAAGTAACGTTAACACATCATCCAAAGATATTTAATCAAGAAAACATTTGGAATATATATGCCTGCATTGTTACAGTATATGCCTACATTAACACATCAACAGAAGTATATCCCCTCCACCATCTCCTCTAAGAAAGAAAGAGGATTACTTGCTGCCTGGTATACGTCAGATTATTAAGTATGGAGAACATGACACACATTGGGATCTTCTCAAGTCAATTTAGTGAAAAATCTTAATGCGCAGTTATGATATCCATTCAGCATTTGCATGGGTGACACAACTTACGCTTCAAAAGAGTATGATTATCCCAAGTCACTTTATCTTAATGTCAAACAGTGAACACTAATTTTTAAAGACTAAAGATGCAGCTTTCAGGAGCATTAGAAACTGAAGTATCACAACTGACCATAATATGGTCTTTTTCAGAATTATGCACAAGTTCTTATTCTCGTAACAACCTTTGATCTTGGTATGATGCATGCAGCTGACATGTTTTAAAGCAATAAATCATTTCCCCTATTCCCAAAGTTCAGGGGTGGGTGTAGATCCTTACATATCCGAAACTGCACCATCCATGCACAAAAGGGCAGGTTAGGAGAAACTCTAGGGTTTGCAGACGTACAAAAAAAGAATGGAAGGAAACAGTCCCAAGTAGCCCAATGATGACTGAACGTGCTCAGCCTTTTGGTCAGAGGGAATGAAAAACTGGGTGGGGAGACCAGAGCAACTTCCTAGAAGATACTATGAATGGCTGGCTAGAGCACCAAACAGAAGCACTCCACATTGCAGGTCCTATTTGTCCATGAATACAAGCATGCCTATTTTCAATTCTCCTTGTATTTATGGCATAAGTCAGGGGTCAGCAAACGTTTTCCACAGAGGGCCGGTCCACTGTCCCTCAGACCTTGTGGGGTGCCAGACTATATTTTTTAAAAAAACAACAACCCCCCAGCTCTCCCCTCCCTACTCCACAGCACCGAATGAGCCCCGGTGGCTGCTTACCTGTGCCTTGCGAGTGGCAGGGGCTGGAGGCAGCAGCGGGATGATGAGCGGCGCAAAAGGGCTGGCTCCGAAGAGGGGCTGCTTAAAATGGGGCTCAGCCAACCACAGCTCAACAAAGCCCAGCCCCCTTCCTTCTCTAGGCAGGACGGGGAGAAGCCAGGAGGAAGGAGGGAGGGAGGGAGGGAGGGAGGAGGCACCGCCACGGTGTGTGAGCGAGAGGGGTAGGGAAATGGTGCAGCCCAAACGATCAGAATCCCCACGCTGATCCATACACAATTCCTGGACCGTCCACGGGCCGGATCCAGAAGGCAATTGGGTCAGATCCAGCCCCCGGGCCTTAGTTTGCCAACCCATGGTATAAGTTATTGTTTATACTACATTTCCTCTCAACTTCTCTCTTATATGTGAGTATTCTTAGGTGGTGGGTTTTTCTTTTAAAAAAGACTGCTATTTTGTGAGAACAAAACAAATGTGATTTTTACACACACACCCCAAATCTAGGACTCATACCTAACTTGCTTTCTTTATGGTTTTAATATAACAATACATGCGTGTAATATATATTTTATGTTTATTTTGTTTAGAAAGCTGTTAACCCTTTTTCTTTATAAACTCAAAATGGCTGACAAAAACAATGATACATAAAACAGATGCCTGCTTTTGTTTTTCCAGATTTGTATATTTGTAAATAATTTTTTTTTGCTAGCTTTGCCTTTATATATAGAAAAATTATTACTTTTTAAATACATTTCCGTTTCTACAGATCTGCATATTGACATATTTCTACACTGTTATGAAGTCACAATGATTAATACAGTAAATATATCAAACTGAATCTGATATAACTGACAGGCTATCTGCTGTCGGGGGTGTGTGTAAAATTCAACAAAAAGGGCTCATAGGCATGTAAACTCTAGAATAATTTCCACTAGGCTTAGATAGAAGTTTTGAAAGGTTTGGAGTGTTAGGTTTTTTTAAAAATAAATAAATAAATAGTGATCTATGTCTTTTAAAGATAGTGGTTAATTTTAGCTTTGGCTGCACTACCTAGAAGGAAGTTCCATTGAATTCCGATGTGTGTAGAACTGCAGTCTAACGCTGCCATTCAACCCCCCCTCCCCGCCACACACACATACAACACTTTGTGTGGGTCTGGATTGTGTGCAGTTTTTTGTCCCACTCGCCAAATGGGCAGGTAGGCAGAAGGGCTACTGGTGGGTTCCCCACTAATAGAAACCTGTAGAAAGTCCTGAAAAGGTCCCTTTTCATGAGTGCATCAGACCCAATTCAGGTTGAATTCTGCTCTAGCTCCAAGCTGGCACTTTTATTTGCCCCCACTTTCATCCCGGTGGTGTGAGCAGCAGGGCTGCTTATACAGTGTTGGTCCCACCGTTCTGTTAAGCGCTGCCAACCTGCAAAGCCGGGGTTTTGATTGCACCCTTACCAAACATGAAAAAGCAGCTTGCTGCAAATTGCTGTTTAGGAAAACATGTACTTGGGCAGCGTCATCAACATTCAGCCCGCTTGAAAGAAAACAAATAAAAACAGAATAACAGAACTGTATAGTTGGAAGGGAGTCTGAGGACCATCTTGTCCAACCCCCTACAATGATGGAATATGCAGCTGACTCATACGGGGATCGAACCTGCAACCTTGCCTCCTGTGAAACCCTTTGGGTTGAAGGGACACAGAGAGGTGAACAGAAGCTGCTGATGAACTGAAAACATGACATTCAATGTTATTGCCCTTGAATATGCAAAGTAAGTTTTTCTTCTCAGACTGTTGGCTGATACTTACGTTATCTAAACCAACCAACACACTCCATCTTACTCTCTGTGATAATTGCATTGAAATCTGTTTGTGCTTCAGGAATCTGATTTCATTTCTGATGTATTTCAACCATCAACCTCTTGAGAAGTTGCCTGCCAGGAATCAGCTTCCATTGATTTTCCAGGGTGCAGAAGCCAGTTCTACATCTACAGCAATAATTTGTAGTTCGCAACTTTTCCCCTCCAGGATATTGAGAAGTGTTGTTTCCATGAAGCATTAAAATATTCACTTTGAAGGTCTCCCTCCCACCCCCGGTATTACTTGTTGCAGTGCTCAATACAATACAATTACATCACTCAAATCCCTTAAAAACTGAGCTGGCATGAATATTAAAAGCACGAATTTAATCTTTGGCCTCAATTTATTTGTAAGAAAAAAATTCTTTCATCTCAATGTATAAAGGATATGGTTACAGAATTAGCAGAATTGCGTAAATAATCTCCATTTAAACATGACTATGAAGTCTAAATAACAATTTAAGGAAGAAATGCACAAATAAAGTGAGAATATGTATTCTAAATACTTGTCTTAAGTGTTTAAGCAATTATTTCACTTCCATCTCTCTTCCAAAATATAAAAAACAACTCTGTACAGAAGAGATAATACCAAAATATTCACAATGAGATCAACTAAAACTAGGGGTGATCTAATGGTATACTAATAATCTCTGAATATATATGTGGCTTACTACATGTCAAAACACAAATGATTACTTGTAATAACCACCCCAACTCAACAGTAACTTTGTGCATAAGGTTAAGGGCAAATCAATTAACAGAACAACTATTTCAGCATTTCAAAAGTCCTCTGGAACTACTTGCCATTTGATATCACTTATTTCAGATATTAAAAAGCCACAAGAAACACTAGGGAGTTAAGACCTTGCAAATGACTCAGTTAGTTTAACACAGGCTTCCCCAAACTTCAGCCCTCCAGATGTTTTGGAATACAATTCCCATCATCCCTGACCACTGGTCTTGTTAGCTAGGGAGCATGGGAGTTGAAGGCCAAAACATCTGGAGGGCCACAGTTTGGGGGTGCCTGGTTTAACAGGTCCACAGGTTTCTGTTAAAAACCCAGTAGATCAAGCCAGCCTGATCTGTTCCCCCACTTTGCCCTAAAACACCTCGTAATCTGAATGGATTTATGTTTGACTGGTGTATAAATTTCCCAACACAGGATAAAAGTTAAAAAGTTTATCAGGCAGAAGATGTTTCTGCACTCCACTCCAGGGACAAACTTTGTGAAATACCAATAAAACTCACTAGCAAGAGTATTCATTACAAGGAAAATCCTGAGAAACTTTATTCAGGAACTTGATTTCTTCTCTTATACTTTTTCAATTTATTTATACCTCTCGGACAAACAACAACAACAACAACAAAAACACACCCACACCCAAACCTCCTGGGTATTCTAATTACTATTCCTGCCCAAAAGAAAGGGAGCAGCCTCTGCAGGTTTTAATAAATCAAATAAGAATCATTTTTGTCTTTTGTCTTAAGGTACTTAAGTACTTGAAAGTATCAGGAGCTTGTAGCATTTGTCATTTATTTCTCAATCCATCCCAGAGACCTACAACAACCCACCCAGCTGCTTCCATAAGCCACTAAAACAACCTAAACCTGGATGATACACATATTCTGACAAAAATAAAGAGAAAGAGTGGCCCTCATGTTGCTAAGCAACAGTCACTAAGCCAAGGCTACCACTGGAAATTCCAGGTACTTCACCGACAGAAGAGACCTGTGGCTGTAATGGAAGTCAAGAAATGAAGAGCCATTGCAAAAGGAAGAGTGCGTATGTTCACATTTCTCGGACTTGGGAGACAACAGATAAGCCCAATTTTCTGCAAACTATTTCCACTCTTCCGTCTTGGTCAAAGACCTTCCCATCCAGCCTTACTTTCTCCCAAGAAGCTTTCTATGGGAAAGAACAACCTATGTTTCTTTTCTTAAGGACAACTGTAGAACAGGGGTTTGGGATAGTCCATTTCTGTTTTGGTATCACAGTTCCAAAGTATACTTCCAGGAGAGCCTCATCTTTCTTCAACTTTACTAAGTGATAGGGAAATGATGATCTAGCTCCTGTACTTAAGATTTGTGCAGATATTTAGTATCTCAGCATGCTCCTGAGATGCAACAACTGCTATGTGGCTGAATAGACTGTAAATTAGTAGAGTAAAACACAGCAGCTTCCATCTAGACATTTTAAAGTGTTTACAAACAGCTGTAAATCTTCTGGGAAGTAGCCAGATATTTTTTCCTGCAGTTTATTGTATTATACATACAAAATATTGTGGGTTGTTGTTGTTGTTAGGAAATACATTGAAAGAAATTGTACAAATGAGCTTATAAATGACACTCCCTATATGAGGATATGGAAATAAATCTGAAAGATCTGTCAGGCACCTTGATAAAATATTACATATGAAAATATTCTGCACCCTAGTCTCTCATCTTCCTGACTTCTTTGCATCTTCAAAAGAACTGTGACAAGCAGTTCTGATATTATATATTCTACTATTCTAAGGCAGAGGGATGTATGCCTTCTTCTCTAAAGCAGGCCACTATGAATCACCCAACATTATTAGAGGGCCTTTATCCATGGAAATAACTGTGGACATTTGAACTTTTGGCTGGTGAAAAGATTTTTAAATACAGGGTAAAATATGTTTATTTTGTAGGGTATAAACAGATGTGCCCGGGGGGGGGCATAAACTCTTATTTGGAAACAGACTATTGTTCCCACTTCTAGGGATGTGCACTGGAACACATGTATCCTCAAACATGCCAACATTTCTGTTCTCATATTGCGGAACACACAAATGCGAACAAAATGTAACAGCCATCAACTGGTGACTTAGACACATTTTCAACATAATTTATGCTTGCATGACAAGAAATCCCTGCAGGATTCAGAAGAGTCCTGCTTCTCTACTCACAGTGTACATATACAGGACTGTTTCCGCATTGCTTTAAAACACAGTTATGCTTAACTATGACTTAAAATGAATGTGCAGAATGCTGGTGCATGCGAACAAAACAGTAGCCATTTTGCTCCTTTCCTACTCGAGCTTCTGCTTTGCTGTCTGGAGGGAAGCCATGGTTTGGCTTTGTGTTACATCCAAACTCTGGTTGATGAGTTTGTCTCTATGCAAACAAAACATGAAGGTTGCTTCTTGGCTTGCTTCTCATGCTTTCTTTGGGGGAAAGAAACCACAAGCCCTCATTCAGGCGTAAGCCAAACCATGGCTTAGCTCCCAGCAGCACGGGAGGAGAAAAGCAGCCACAATTTTAGCCTCATATACCAGCATGCTATGTTTTCACCTTTATACTACAACGAAGCTTAACTGTTGTTTAAAGTGATATGTAAACCAGTTTACAGACATGTGCATAGACAACATACTAGGGCATTCCAAAGGGAAGTTCTATTTACACCGCCTTTATCCAACTTCTCCTTGGAGCTCACAGAAACCTGACCAAAACAAAATAAAAAATAAAAAAGAATCCTTCCAGTAGCACCTTAGAGACCAACTAAGTTTGTTCTTGGTATGAGCTTTCGTTTGCATGCACACTTCTTCAGATACCAAGATATCTGAAGAAGTGTGCATGCACACGAAAGCTCATACCAAGAACAAACTTAGTTGGTCTCTAAGGTGCTACTGGAAGGAATTTTTATTTTATTTTATTTTGTTGTGACTATGGCAGACCAACACGGCTACCTACTGTATCCTTCATATTTGTGCTATTTTTCTGTCCTTTAGTTGTGAAATAAAAAAACAGACAATAAACTGCATAATTAAAGATAAGCCTTTTTATAACTATTCACTGGAGTTAAGATGTAATTAAATACATTATTTAAGCAGCAGTTATCAGAATCAAAGAATGGCCATCTTTTACAGCAAAAAAATCCCAACCTGGAATATGTGCAGAATTTCTATTTTTGTTCAGAGAAGGGGGAGGAGGGGAAGAGACAGTGTGAAGTCATTCAAGCAGAATGATAACTAAACCAAACCCAGATCAAAGGAATAAAGAAGAAAGGCTGAAATGTGAAGCTGAAATATTTATTGCCTTCAAAACATCATCCCTGTCCTGTCCCTGGGCACTTTAATATTGTGGAGTTGCTAGAAAGCATTCTAAGTTGCATTCATCACTGCAGACAAATGAACCAAAATTTTAAGGAGACAACAGGCTTGTTCATTATTCAGTGGTTCTGAATGTAATATGGAATTTCTTGTTTAGGGTGGAAGAAAGCAAGCATTTAATTGAAAAATTGTATACAGTTTTGTGTATATTGTGATGTTAACATCAAATAAACTGTATGCAGCATTTTTAGTACACTAAGCCACAACTGAAAACTCCTTTGGGTATTATTATTAATATTAGCATATCAAAAATACAAAATTAAAAGTACATAATCCCCAATATCCTATATACTAATAATGAATTAATTATCAGACCATGGATACTTTTGCAACCAAAACAGCAGCATCCATGCACAATAGAAAGGTTCCAATGAGCTTAGAGGTAGTCAACAGAAGAACAAAATATCTTTAAGTAGGCAAAACCCTTAAGGGCACCCCAAGGAGGACTAAGCATGTTTAGTGGGCAAGAAATGCTAACTGATTGTTGGTTGGGTTGGGAGACTGGCAAATGAAAATCTGATGGAAGTGGGAATAGAATGGAGAATTAGAGAAGAGCAGCCAACTGGCTGGAACAATGAATATGGGGACTCCACACTACAACTTAATATTGCAGATCTGACTGGTCCATCATGAGTAAATAATTGTGAGTTGCCATAAGTACAAATTACAAATCTACCTGCAGCATTGTGGAAACAGTTTTAAAACAAAAACAAAATCCATAAGGGAAACATTTAGCAATTGATAATAAACATAATAAAATAGCAAATGCTTCAGTTATTCTGATGTCCAGTCTCTTCTAATACCTAAGAGAAAGCTCTCTTATTTTTGAATGACCATTTCTGTATTATCAACAAGTTTGTTAATTTAACTATCCCTGTAGGAGTCTACACACCGATGACAGTGAACTCCAAAATCCCAAAGGCATCCATAGGAAAAGATGGAAAATAGTACTTCCAAATTGCAAACTTGATCTTTCATGCCCTATTCAGAACAGGCTGACACCTTAACACTGGAACAATTTGTTTCTTAACAAGGAGCAATTATGTTTGTCCGCATTCAATGGTCCATCAGGACCAACACAGCCTCCCCAAGGAGATGCAGAGCTGAATGTTAGGGGCAGCCTACTCCAGTTCCTGGATGATCTGGGATAAAGCATCTGGGGATTTGGAGTTGTCTGCCATCAATATGTCAGCTTCTGCAAATATCGTTACAGATTTATTGAAAATACAGGCATAGCCATTTAAAAGCAAATACCTTCAAAAAGGAGAGAAAAGTTTATTCACTACTGGAAACAACTGGGCTCCATTAGATTAACTGACCAACGTGCTATTCTATAATGTTGATTAGAAATTGCTGAATGTTTCTCCTCCTAGTTTTTGGTTTTGGCTGTTTAAAATCTATTTCCACAATGCTGTTTGTAGGTATGTTTGTAAAATATAATAGATATAGAATATGGAAGGATTGTTAGGGGTTCTAATGTGTGTTTTTAATATGGTATCTAGTTGTTAAACACAAAGGAGACAGCACAGAACCCTAGGCCAAAAGGTAAAAACATTGAACTGGCATCTCCCATTGCGATCTCCTAGAATCCTAAGAGTCTGATACAGTTATATTTCTGGATAAGCAGGCTTAGAATATAAGCATAGTATGTGGTTTATATGTATCAGTCTAGGATGGCAAATGAGACTTGTTTCCCCACCCTCAACCCTACTGGAAGTGGCATTTACTGCCTTGGCAGGGTGATGGGGAAATATGTTGCTATTTCCCAGCCTCAGCGTGCCAGACGGGGTGATTTGACTGCTCCTCTCAGCCATGTGGAGGGCTGGGAAACATGACAAGAGCCCCGAGAGCCAATTAGCTTTAGGCTTAGCTCCTGGTGGGTGGGGATCCCAGGACAGACCTGGGTTAAGACTTTGTCCATCAAGATCTACTCTGGGAGTATTTAAGGCGAGCTGCAGGGGATTTGAGACCCCACAGTTTACATCTGGCTATCCCTCCTGCCCTCCCTTTATTAAACTTGTTTATGGACTATCCTTTCAGAAGGCAACAACCCTGCATTGACTTTCCTTTGGGTAATTTAGTGGTCACTGTATTCAGGGGCAGGAAGGAATTTGCCCTACAGAGTGATTGTCTGGGTCTGCAGGCTTGGCCTACCTGATAACAATCATCACACTGGGTGGGATCACTGAACGGGGTGGGAGGGATTTCAGTTTGGATGGATAGCCCCCAATATGATTTTAAGGTTCTAGAGGCATAAGAATAGTTGATAGGCACTGACATACAATGTGAGCATGCAATACGTTCAGTTACAATAACAAAACATCCTAAAGAAATTCTTCTGAAATGCTAGTTCATTTCACATCATGTAATATTACTTTGTAACCATCAAGTTATTTATCATGGTGGTGAATCCATCACCTACTGTACCTATCCTGTTGAAGATACCGGTAGTACATTAGAAATAGGCCTAAAGAGAAACCAAGTGCAGAAAGTTTTTATTTATTTTTTAGTTATAAGCATCTAACTAGCATTAATAGGCCCTGTGGAGAAATAAGGCGTGGGATCAGTTTCGAAACAGTTAATGGGATACTTATTCTTTTAAATGGTGACTATAAAATAAAGGTTTCCACATATTTTCTATTCTCTGTTCAT
Source organism: Lacerta agilis (assembly GCF_009819535.1). NCBI lineage: Eukaryota > Metazoa > Chordata > Lepidosauria > Squamata > Lacertidae > Lacerta > Lacerta agilis. Next base: position 21,197,150 of record NC_046313.1, on the reverse strand, counting down.
ACTTTACGTTGTGCCCCCTAGAGTGAGGGTTATGTCAGCATGTTCACTAGAACTAAAGGAATGTTTACAATATGATGGAAACTTTGACTGCTTTGGGACTAAATGGTTTCAGATGCTCAGAGTACCAAGTGGAGAACAGATGCTTTTCCCCAATGATTTAGGAGTAGAGGAAGAATATTAAAGTGGGGGGGGGGGGAGATAATCAACCTCTTCAGCCCTGCATATATCAGTTTTTAAATCACAAAGATTACTACTCTCATCATGATACAACTCTTTTAATGAGCAGAGTACTTAGCATCTATATACAGTAATGTCACAAACACAGTATTGAGCCCCTATAACGTATCAGCTTTGCCATTCCATGTTAAAATGTTCAGAAACTTGGCCCCTGTGTTCAGAAACCTCAGAGTTCCTAGATCCGTAGGATAAGGACGCCAAAACAACTGTGACATCCACACTCAATAAACAACCTCAACATTCTCCAATATAGCTATGGAGGTTCCAGAATCTCAGGGATTCATGATACCGTCCTACTCTGCAGTGAGGCAAAGCAAGGTCTCAGGCCTTCCTGAGTCTTCTGTAGTAGAGTCCTCTGAGTTAAAGGATGTCAGTACCATATCTTCAGGCTGGGTGTGGGGTGGTTCCTGGCATATATAACGGTGAGGAACGAAAGAGTGGGCATACCCCTTGCACAGTATCTAGTGGGATATTAATTCAGGCTGTTCTATGTTCAACCTCTGGCTTTCAGGTCTAAACCACAATGTCAAAGGATTTGGAAACTTCTTCCTACAGAAATGTGATGTGCTACCCAAAGGAAGAAGGAGGAAATTTTAATCTTGCCATATAAATTTTCAGAAGCGACTTCATTCATGACACATTCCCTAAGCCACAATTAAATAACATTAGACACCACTTCTAAAAAAAATGGCTCTGTGCAAATCTTCCACAGGAATATCTCCGATATTCATTTATGCAAAAAAATGGCAGGTCTGCAACTAGCAATATGGAAGGCAAGTCTTATCCAATATCTTCCCCCAACATCCTCATACACACTTACCGGTAGTTTAGCCCATTTTCAGCTCTGTGTCTTGTCTGGCTTGGAAACAGAATCACAAAACCTTACGGGTTGCCTCTGAACCTGCTTACTTAACAAATGGCTCTCTGTGAATTTTGCACCAGGAAAATCTTAGCTAATTCTGAAAGAAGAACATTATAAATTTTAACTATAAGCTATATGATGTGCAGGGCACATTAGATCAAAAACACCAATCCTAGTAACACAAGATAAGGCACATGGGTACGCAGGCCGACATGTCAAAGGACAATATGTGAAACTATAACACTAAAGGGGGGGGAAGCATTCAAAGTTCTAGGCCTAAGGGACAAAATAAAAACTGCCAAATTGCTGTGTCCAAATGGAATTCACTCAAAAGTTCTCAAAGAACTCAAATGCTGATCTTCTGACAAGAATATGTAACATGTCCCTCAGAACAGCCTCCATACCTGAGGACTGGAAAGTAGTCAATGTAACATCAATTTTTTAAAAAGGGACAAGGGAGGGTGTGTCCTGGATATTACAGACTGATCAGCTTAACATCTATCCCAGGGAAACTTGGTCGAGAGGGCGATTTTAAAACAAAAACAACCAAAAACAAACAAACCACCAAACACCAAGCATATAGAAGAATAAGTCTTACTGAAGCAGGACCAGCAGGGTTTCTGCAAGGGCAACTCCTGGACAACCCATAAAGCTGAATGTTGCAAGATTCAGGACAAATAAAATAAAGCACTTCTTCATGTAGCGCATAGTTGAACTATGGAACTTGCTCCCACAAGAGGCAGTGATGGCCACCAATCTCAATGCCTTTAAAAGAGGATTAGAGAATTCATGGAGGAGAGGGCTAGCGATGCTGCTAGTCATGATAACTATGGACTTCCTCCACAGCTGGAGGCAGTGATGGAAACCGTCTGAATACCATTTGCTGGAAACCTTTTTTTTTTTTTTTAGGGGGGAGTGCTATTATGTTTGAATCTTGCTTGTGGATTTCCCACAGTCATCTGTTCACCACTATGAAAACAGAATGATGGACCAGATAGGTTATTGGCCTGATCCAACAGGCTTTTCTCATATTAAAGGTAAGGGACCCCTGACCATTAGGTCCAGTCGTGGATGACTCTGGGGTTGCGGCACTCATGTTGCTTTATTGGCCGAGGGAGCCGGCGTACAGCTTCCAGATCATGTGGCCAGGATGACTAAGCCGCTTCTGGCGAACCAGAGCAGCGCACGGAATGCCGTTTACCTTCCCGCCGGAGCAGTACCTATTTATCTACTTGCACTTTGACGTGCTTTCAAACTGCTAGGTTGGCAGGAGCAGGGACCGAGCAACGGGAGCTCACCCCGCCGCAGGGATTCGAACCGCTGACTTTCTGAACGGCAAGCCCTAGGCTCTGTGGTTTAACCCACAGCGCCACCCGCGTCCGTTCTCATATCAGAAGTTGGGGAATGCTGAGTTCTAGAAGCAATGAGGTTGTTGGTTATCATATAATTTGATTATGTATTGAGTAAATTCTTCTATTAAGCTCACATGATGTGTTCAGGGTACTCATCTGATTGATGTACCACAAAGATAGCACAATGATTTAGACATATATATCATACAAAGGGTGATAATTCCTAAATAGATGTCAAGACAACTTTAATTGAGAGGGACAAGCTTTTGATGGGAGATGAAGACATTTCAGGAGTCTAACGCTATTTTATGACAGACATCTTGTTCATATGAAGCAAGACATGCAGGCAAGCAATTACTGTAGAAGTTATGTAAGTCTTATTGCCAGTACCAACAATGGAGTTATCAACTTTTCCCACAATGTCACAATCTACTACTAAAAAAAACCCCTCAGTAAGCACACTAGCATTCAAACCCTCAGAAGTCACTGAAGAACCACATTACTCCCAACACATATTGTTACAAGAGACAAAATGGTGTTTTTTTATTCATGTATTCCCAAAGAACAAGACAATATTTAAAAAAATATATATATTCTTAACGGGCTATCTTATCCAAATGATCACAATGTCATACCAACTTCTGCATATTGTGGAAAAGAAGTCTGTACAGTATATGATACTGTCGCTGAGATTTGTAAAGCTTGACCTTCCAAACACTGACATTGTGCAAAGCCTTTCATTTTAAACAAGATCTGATCAGATGTACACACCAAAGAAAGATATGTGGCACTACCTTCTTACATAAAAATTTTTTTAGAATGAATTTTAAGCAGTTGGTGGGTAAGCATTTGTTCTATAAGAAGAAGAGTTTGGATTTGATATCCCACTTTATCACTACCCTAAGGAGTCTCAAAGTGGTTAACAATCTCCTTTCCCTTTCACCCCCACAACAAACACTCTGTGAGGTGAGAAGTGTGACTAGCCCAAGGTCACCCAGCAAGCTGCATGTGGATGAGTGGGAAATTGAATCCAGTTCACCAGATTATGAGTCTACCTCACTTAACCACTACGCCACACTGGCTCTCTCATCAGCACTTGCAACAGCTTTAGGCTTGGCTCCCAAGACAGGTAAGGAAAGTAACATAAAGGTTCATCATCATAATCTCCATCACCAAACACTTGATCGTAGATCACATCCACATATGCTTTTGACAATTTAATGTGTGTTTGACCCATTTCACTCACCAAGCTACATGAGTGTCAGTGGAAAATTATGGCCTATGGATAACATACTTGCAGAAAACAACTACAGTACAATCAAAGCAAATATAGTAACAGTGCAGTTCTATGCATTTCTACTCATAATTAAGTTCCACTGATCTCAGTTAAGGCTTCCTCCCAGAAAACTATGTAGAGCAGGGATGGGGAACCTGTTGCCCTTCAGATGTTGTTAAGCTCCAATTCTTGTCAGCTCCAGCCAACATGGACAATGGTCAGTGATAGTTGTAGTCCACAACATGTGGAACTCCACAGGTCCCCTTTCTCTGGTGTAGAGGACTGCAATCAAGCTTGCACTAAGGGTAGCGATCACTTTGAAAAATAATATCTGATCTCACACAAGAGTAGTGTTAAGTGAAGTAACTCTGTGGTCCCGGTCCCCCCAAATTTATGGATCACACCAACACCCTACTGTGGAATATCAGTTTATTGTGTAAGTTAGCTGAACAGGATGCAAGAATGAAGTATATTCCTGTTCTTATATTTAGTTACTTATGGAACTGTGGCAGCCCACTAGTAGTTGATCTGCCATTCATGTAGATCAATCCATGTAGTACAAAATGTATCAGGTCCCTGTGCAAAGATCACCAGTGAAAGAATGAGAACAGCTGGAAAAGTGAATTAATGACAGCACTTGCAAGTCACATATCGGAAAACAATATCCCTGTGCAAATAGCTTAGACAACTATCAGATCTTAGAATCACCAATATTACACCTAACATTTCAGAGCTGACAGCGAAGCAGGCTACTGTATATGGAACTAAATTATTTGCTAATGTAATACATACCCCACTTAAAGCACAGCGTACATGGTGCTCCTAACAATAGCCATCTAAGTACTTGATAGGACTTGATGTGCATAAAGAACATGCTCTGGATCTTAGTTTCATTGCATGCATGCCCATACACATTTTTAATTGGCCAGGTCATTTTGTTTATGAATGTATCTTCTTTCATCCATTTTTACTATGCTTACCATTTTTACATTTCTTAACCTACCCAACCCGGCTTTTTCAACACACACTTAAAAACCCCACTTTTCAGCATTTGGTGTATACTCTGTATATACTTAGCAATGTAATCCCAGCCCCCCATTTTCTGTATTCATTGCAAATGAGATTACATCCAGAAAGGTTTAGCCTAATAAGTGATCTGTCCCTCATAACATGCCATTATGATTCAACTAACATACAGTAATCAGAAAGAACCTCCCTTGCCCTAAGTAATTATATAGGCATTATGTGTTCAGTCATGGTGTGTAGACATTTTAAATTACTTTCTAAAGAAACACTAACTTATATTAAAACAATTTCCACTAAGGAGAACATGGCAGTGACTAGTTTGCCAACATTAAATATAAATCAGCATTGACAGGAAATGTGAAGCAATTATGAGAACTGCAAAGCAGAAAAGAGTATTTTTAAACATGCTTCCAATGGAAGCATAGGCACATTAACAAGAATTCAAACCCACAAATCTGCTGGGCTGAAGCAAGTTAGGATATGGCCTATGTCCCCTGGCAGAAGGGAGTCTTTATCTGTGGAAATACCCCTACCAGCAGAAGTCTGCTGAGTACCATGAAGGCTCTGTGGCTTCAGATGGAGTGTAGTGGTGTGGAGACTGGCTGCTTGTTGCAGGAGCCAGTGCCTCCCTTGAAACATGCCTTGATGGTACTCCAGGAAGGTGCTGGGGGACAGGAACATAGCTCAAGTAAATGACCATCTCCATGCAAGGGGTGCATGGCCATGGGGGTTTCACAGTCTCCCTGGACCATGCTAAGCACTGACCATGAGATATGGAAAACATTCCCCGTTGCTGGTGGAAAGGGTGGCAGAGGTGCCAGGCAATTCCAGAAGCATGAAATATGGCAGAGTCAGTTATAACGTATACAGTAAATTAAAAAAATGTCACGAACAGAACCTCCTAAATTTAAAGTAGCTGCGGCCACCCTATTATTTCCTAGTTGGAAACATTTAGTTATATGATACTTTAATGCAAGAGCAAGACTAGACTTTGGAATACAATGTAACTACAACTTTAATTGTCACAAAGGTGGAAGCAGAATAAAAAAAGTAACTTACTGCAACAAACAATCTACATACCTAAAGACTGCTTCTTTATCTGATGGGCAGACTGAAAAAACCAGTCATTATAGCATGGAAATATTTTCACCGTAGATATAAGAATAACACAATTCTATTAGAGGCTCACATTTTATTTCTTGGTTTAGGGGATTAAAAAAACAACCTTTGCTCTATTTAACTTAATAACTTTTCCTGTTCAAACCTGCATTTGTTTGCTTGAACAACACTCAACCGAATCATACTCTGGTCTTTCATTCATTCATTTGATTTGTATGCCTTCGTCCAAAGATTACGGGGCAGCTGACAACATAATACAAAATGAGAGCACAAATAACCCCCCCCACACACACACACACAAACACATTTTAAAGACCATAGAATGTTAATCAGCCAAAGGCCTGGTTATAAGATAAAAATGAAATGCTCCATCTCCTTTGCTCTACTCAAAGCCCAGCTCCATCAGGCTCCTCCCTGAATTGTCATCTAGCAACAGCCATTTAATCAGAGAACAGAGGGAGAGAAAGCGGGATCTGCAGCGGCTCTACATCAGTGTTGCTGAAAGTATTATCTGAAGAAGTGTGCATGCACGTGAAAACTCATACCAGGAACAAACTTAGTTGGTCTCTAAGGTGCTACTGGAAGGATTTTTTTTATTTATTTTGTTTTGACTATGGCAGACCAACACGGCTACCTACCTGTAGGTGAAAGATAGTAACTTTTAGCTCTTTCTCTCCTAGAGATCTTTTCATTCCAAATGATCATTACAAGAACTCTATGCCTAAATTCTCTTCCTCACCTCCATCCCTTTTCAGTTTGCATTGCCTTTTAGATTGTGAGGGGATGAGAGGGAGAATGCCCCATTGTGCAAGTCCCACTGTGCAAGTTAGTGCCCTTGCTTCCGCTGATGGGACTCATTAGGTAATTGCTGCCCTTATGGTTTTGCTTTGGAGAAAACAAGCCATTAACAGTGTACTGTGTTTACAGTTTAGAGCAGGGTATTCTCTACAACATATATACCAACAAACAGCCCAACCCTACTCAAAAGTAAGTCCAAGTGAATCCAGTGGGGTTTACTCCCAAGTAGGGATGGGGACAAAATTAAATTTGATTCACCTTTAAAGATGAACCTGCCTAATTTCCACATTCAGAAAAAATACATAAACTGAAGCCATCCTTCAAAATTCATATTTCTACGAAATTTGCAATGCTGTTCCCCAACCAAGTAATCTGTACAAAAATGTGTATAGTTGGGCAAAATGGGCATAAAAATACTTTTACTGGTCAAAATTGCTTTGCAAAAACATGTAGATTTTGCAGAATTGTGTATATTCCTTTCTCCAGCAGCACTGTTAGCAGAGGGACTCAGGAGCAGTGGCAGTTTCACCAGCGATATGCCACTGAGTGAAACCAACATTGCACTCTGCTCTCATACAATGCAGAGGAAGAAACAAGCTGTATTGCCGAGGTGCCGATATAGCTTGTTCCTCCCTCTGCATTTTTAAACTGCTCGACTGAGGATGAGTGTGCAGCTGCCCTTACCTCAACCAAGCAGTTAAATGAGCCCCAAGACCAACACTGGCTCCCGTGAGCCGGTGGTGGGGGCTCCGTGAAACTGCTCAGCTGAGGGGAGCACAGTTGGCACTCCTCACAGCAAGCAGTTAAAGGAGCACTAATGCTCAGCCTGCTCGCGGCGGGACTGTCTCTACTGGGGAATGGGAACCTTCCCTCCACCCAGCTGAGCTAGGCAAACAAGTTGTGTTGTCCTAGCCCACAAGCGCCTGGGTGAAACCACCTCAGCTCCCTAGGTGAGAGCTGGAGCAGTTTCACCAGGTGCCTCATGGGCAGAGACAATGCAGATTGTTTTTTCAACATCATGGTATATCACCAAATGGCGATGTTTGGTTGGCGATACACCATGAAGTTGAAAAGCTAATATCGCCCAGTCCTATTGTGTGTTATGTTTGTTATCTAAGAAATAACATATCTGTGTCTCTCTAAAAAAATCTGAATGCGTTTCCCATGATGAAAAGGAAAGGATACTTGTTAAACTGCCCTAAAATACAGGTGAAAATCGAAAAATTAGAATATCGTGGAAAGGTTCATTTCTTTCAGTAATTCAACTTAAAAGGTGAAACTAATATATGAGATAGATTCATGACATGCAAAGCGAGATATGTCAAGCCTTTATTTGCTATAATTGTGTTGATTATGGCGCACATCTGATGAGAACCCCAAATTAACAATTTCAACTTTGGGGTTTTCATCAGCTGTACGCCATAATCATCACAATCGTAACAAATAAAGGCTTGATGTATCTCACTTTGCATGTCATGAGTCTATCTCATATATTAAACTCCAGGAGCTAATGAAAACAATTGCTTACATAAATGGAATTTTCCATGATATTCTAATTTTTTGAGTTTCGCCTGTATTGTTCACCTCTCTTAAACCAGCAACTAGTAAAACTCAAACTACAGCAGTACCTCGGGTTACAAACTTAATTCATTCTGGAGGTCCGTTCTTAACCTGAAACCGTTCTTAACCTGAGGTACCACTTTAGCTAATGGGGCCTCCCACTGCCACCGTGCTGCCACGGCGCGATTTCTGTTCTCATCCTGAAGTAAAGTTCTTAACCCGAGGTTCTTAACCCGATTTTGTGATTTCATTGCTTCTTTTATTTTTATATATTGTGTTTTATTGTATTACAATCTGAATTCTATGGAATTGGTTCACAAAGTGCAGGGCTTGCAAAGCTTGCAATCAATTGGTTGGGCACTTGGGAAACACTGCACAAGGGATTTTTGCAGGCACTGCACTTTGTGTGATGTAGGGAAGGTGTTTGGGCTTGACCAAAATGGCCTAGCAAACCCAATTGGGAGGCCTGTTCAACTACATTTGGCCCAGGTAGGCTGCCCACCCCTCATCTATAGTCTCCAACCACATGGTTAAGATCAGTGTTACCATGCAGCAATTGTGTAGATTTTCAAGCAACACAGAGGGATGATAAGCTGTTTAATAGTTGCTGTGCAGCTTTTGGTATAGCCCACATCCATTTCTATGGATTAATGGGAGTGACTACCTCTTCACTGCTACGGTGGCACTAGCCCTAATCTAGCAAGCATTTGTAAGATAGTAACAGAAGGAACATAATAGAGGGAAGAAAAGAATCTTGCAGCTGCTCTTTTTCTAGTCCCAGAACTCAAAAGAAATGTGGAACTGAATAGACCAGATCAGAGTCAGCTTCTGATCTAGTAAATTTCACTCCTGAAATAATTTCACACTTTTTTTTCATTTTAAGGGGCTGCATAAATCATTTAAGATATTTAAGCATCCCTTCACTTAGGAAAACAAGGAAGTGCAATTAAAAATAAGTTTTAAAAACTGTCAAAAAACAGTTTCAAAACTGCTTTCTGCATGGAGTGGAAGGAGCATATTATCAGTCACAGGCACCATACTGCAGGCTCTCAGAATCATGCTAAAAGGGACACATTTCTATCTCAAGTGTGCTGGCTATGTTTATGTTTTTCTGTCACAGAGCTTTAAGCACTACAAGGCAGTATCACATGAGATGATGGCAGAACAAAACAGCTGCTCACATGCAAAAGCACATTGCCTAGAAGCAATGAGCCCCTTATAATATTGCCTCAAATCTCTGAAAAATCATCTGTACATAGTCTAAAGATCTGCCAAGTTGAGAACTTATAAGGGCATACTATAAGCACACACATGAAATAAACACAAAACACTACACAGACACAGACACACACACAACACCCCTTTCAAAATATAGCTAGTTTACCCCCTTTCCTTCCCATGCAGAATATATGTTTCTGGGTTCTGCACAATTATCAGGTGTACATAATCAGGCCATACATCTATTCCCTGAAAACGCACAATACAACCTTCATTCCTTTATATGCTGCTATTTACCTAAAAACAACTGTGAGAACACCATAAGATAATATTTTAATGTGAGTATGAGCATCGTCTTTGGGATTTACCATAAATTAATACAGCAGCCATCAACACTAAATGCTCAAAGTGTAAATGCTCTCTCATCTCAGTGTGCTGGAATATTTATTAGAGTTGAACTAAAAAGAGGAGTTTGTGGTTTTTGCCAAAGCTTTCATCTGCTGAAAAAAGCACACACCTTTAGCAGTTGGGGTTTGGAAATGGGCAAATGCACTCACTTATTCAGAGTCAGGACAGGGTGCACTGACTTGGCTCTTAAATGGTTTTGTAATGCTGTCATATAGTCATATAGGATAAGGTGCACCTTATCCTTACGTTCATGCAAAACCTGACTTTCAGGGGAAAAGTAGAGGAGCACATGGATGACAATCTTGATGTAGCAACAGAGAGGGTAAAAATATTGCTACAAGCACAGTTAGTTTTTACAGGTAACTTTTAAACTCAACAAATATTTACAGAGCACTGCTCTGTACAGATCTATATTTCACACTGAAAAAACAAAATACAATATTTATTTGTATCACCATATTGTCATTGCTTTGTTATATTACTGCTTATAAAAGCTATAAGCAAAAGGTGACATTAAACTCTGCATGCACAGGAACTTTTCAAATGCCCTAAAAAAAACCACAACTGGATATGCACAATTAACACAGGCAGCAATTTTAATCTCCAGACCTCACTGTTTTTAATCACATACTGGGTGACGCTTTTTGATTGAACAGTAGAAAGAAAGAACAGCACTCTTCTTAAGAGTTTGATGCCTTTTCTTGAGAAGAGCTCTTTGCCTACAATGCAGACAGCCCTTTTCTTTTTACAGAGAAATGAGGATATAGTGAAAGTGTCCAAATAGCAGAGATAAGTGGAACTTCACCACTCTTGATTCTATCTGCATGGCTAAGAGTCACCTCTCTCCATCATGTACAGGTATATTAAGATACAAGCATGAATCCAGTATCAACAAAACCTACATATGTATTAGGATAACAACACTATATGAATTTATATAATGTATAGGAATCTATGGGAGTATATTACATTGTGTGTGTGTGTGTGTGTGTGTGTGTTTGTGTTTATTTACTTACACACACACACACACACACACACACACACACACACTTTCTCTCTCTTTCTTATACACATCTTTGTTCTCCACACCCCCTCACTTCTCCCCTTTTTTTCCTTTGTATCAATTTATTTCTTTATAACCGAGATTCTTTCAATAAAAATATTAATATTCAAAAAACAAAACATAATCTTCCTCAGGAACATTCTGGAGCCATTTTACTCACCTCAGCATGTCTTCCATTTTTCGTATTCTCCTATGGGAATCCTTCCTCTCCTTCTCAAAGTCATTCTGCAACCCATGCATCTAACATTTAAAAAAGAAAAAGAGTTACATTCCAGCCATCACACACCTGATAACTGTGACATATGGTCAGTGCCATTCATTCTCTGAGGTCTTCCACAACAGACTCTATGTGGGGCTGCATTTGAAGATGGTTCTGAAACTTCAGCTAATGCGGAATACAGCAGCCTGCCCATTAACCACTATTCTCACATATCACCTGTTTTGAAATACAGTCGTGCCTTAGTTCGCGAACGCCTTGTGAGTCAAATGTTTAGGCTCTTGAATGCCGCAAACCCAGAAGTGAGTGTTCCGATTTGCGAACGTTCTTTGGAACCCAAACATCTAACGCAACTTCCACAGCTTCCAATTAGCTGCAGGAGCTTCCTGCAGCCAACTGGAAGCCGTGCCTTGGTTTCCGAACGTATTGGAAGTCAAACTGACTTCCGGAACGGATTCCGTTCAACTTACAATGTACCACTGTATCTGCAATGCTCCCAGTTTGTTTTCCAGTCCAATATTAAAGGCTTATTTAAAGCAGAGCTTTCCAAACTGTGTGTCACAATACATTAGCGTGTCAGCTGCAATGTGTGTGTCGTGGGAACACTCCCTGCACTCCTCCCAGGACTGGAAAGGGCCAGTCTATTTCCTGTAAAAGGCTACTCCTGCCTTTGTCCACTAGAGGTGCAAGTAACCCCGACCAGTGATGCAAGTGAACTTGGGACAAAGCTAAGTGAGCATGAGCCAGATAGTCATGTAAAATATAGTAGTGTTAAGAAATAAAACAGCATAACTGAGAGTTTCAAATGTTTTTTTAAAAATATATTTCTTGTTAGTGGAACTTGCCAGGGAGAGCTTTGTCCCTTTTGCTACCTTGTACTGCAAAGCAGATTGAAAGCCGCCATCTCACCATTCTTGACCAATGTGATCACAGATTTTACATACTCTAAAATATCTAATTTCTCACTACGTCTTCCTCAATTAAATAAGTCAAAAGTTATGGAAAGCTATGAAGACCAGCTAATATACCTATGATTGTAATGTTTGGTTGCTAGCAATTCTGCTCTGTAGAAGGTCTTTTACTTTGAGGTCTGCTTTTCTTTATTGGTCCAACAGAGTCAAAACTTTAAACTTGCTAGACATATGTTCCCAGTGGTTTTGCCCAAGGCAGAATAGGTGTTAAGGTTGTTTCTTCCTTTGATATGGTTCTGATACCTATGTGGAACTGTCAACCTCATGTCTGTTGTAGAGATAGTTCTCCTCATTTGTCTAGTGGAGTTTTCAAGCTTAATATGCTGCAATAAATAAAATAACAACAGTAGAATATGTCTGTTGAATTAGCCCCTACTAATGTAGTTGCATTTAAGGGGTGTTTTTATGCCTTGTAGGTAAACCACAGATGGCTAATAATTTCAGCCCTGGGGTCATCTATTATCCTGCAGAGAACCCTTCAAAGGACATCTGCCAGTGGACAAAAAAAAAAACAACAGAAGCCACCCACACTCTCATGCATGTATACATACACACACACACCAGAAAATGCACACAAAATGCTGAAGATGGTGGTGTCAAACCTATGGGCTCAGAAGGCAATCTCGGGGCAATTTTTAAACCACTGAACGCAACTTTACCACACACACACACACACCCCGGAGCAGAAACCTATGCTCTACCATGTGACAGCACAGCCTCAATGTGATTAGATTCTCAGGGGGGTGTCACATGGGGCCATGAGTTAGCTACTCCTGATGTAAAGCAAGTAATCTCTTGGTTTGGGGCAACTGGCTAAAATGTTTTATAATGTTTTAAATGGTTCTAATTTTTGTTCCTCTGTTTTGTTTTTGTCCGGCTGGTATGAGTTAAATGTTTAGTTGGGGTTGGCAGTTATTTTAATCTGGGTATATCTGTAAACTGTATGTTGTTGTTGTTGTTGCTGCTGCTGCTGTTATTATTGATTTCTATTGCTTTATTTTTTGCTTGAATAGGATTTTTTAAAAAATGTTTGATGTTTTGTTATGTTTTTATATACGTTGTAAGCCACCCAGGATAGCTGGGAAAACCCAGCCCAATGGGTGGGATATACATTTTATTATTATTATTATTATTATTAAAGCATATATCAATGCAACCACATTTCACCTTTTTAACTGCCAGATCTGATGATCATCAGTTCTATGGTAGCTGCTCCTTGTCCTGGCTTCAATAATATATGTGGTATGTGGTAAGAGGTAGTATGTGGGCTACTGACACACATGTGCTTTTAGCATATCACAGACAACCCATGTAGAACTATCCACAGCTCAAACACCAGGTCTCTACACTATAGTACATGCAGTGGACAGCTGCATTAATGGGAATATCTTCTAAATCAAGACATCAACTGAGTGATGGCCAACAGGCACCCAACAACAAATATCCAAAATAATCACACTATCATGTGTATTCCGGAAAAGCAAAGTTGGCCAACCTTGATTTACATTTTCCTACACCACTGCAAGGGAAAGTACACACAGCAGAGATCAAACATAGCTATTTTGTACTCTCAGGAACCTGTTAAGAGTTTCAACAAGTGTATGACAATCAAGAGAGATATTTGCAGGATTCTTTATACATGATTGTGTTCTCCATTGTTTCCTACAAAAGTGCAGACACTGATAGAAAAGAAATAGACCTCAAGTGAAATAGTTCTGTATTTTGCTAAGAATTCTGGGTGATTGGGATTGATGGACTGCCATGAAAATTTCAAGAACAGGCTTGTCAGCAAAGAGGGGGTCGTGAAGATTGAAAGTGGAAGAAAATAATTTAATATTACTTTTTCTCAAATCTGGCACAAGGAGCTGGTGTACTGGGGTGGAATTAGCCTGTGTCCTCCAGTTTCTGCCCCACTGATTAATCTGGAGAACAGGCAAAAATAATCCGTGATTCATTTTTTAGTTAATAGATCTTCCAATTCAACCTTTTAAATCTGAGTGTCATTATAACTAAAAATAATTACTGAAAGATCTTAAGCATTTTCAGACAGGGCATTATCCCCCCCCCCCATGGACTAAAATATGGTAGTGAGTATAACAGTAAAGACAGTACAGTGGTACCTCGGTTTTCAAACAGCTTAGTTCTCAAACTACTTGGAACCCGAACACTTCAAGCCTGGAAATGAGTGTTCTGGTTTTCAAACTTTTTTTGGAAGCCGAACGTGCTCTGTTCTGAGTATAACTTCAGTTTTGAGTGCCACACTTCTGTTTTCTGCCACCACCACAACAGCAACCACCCCCTACTCCAGCTCTGGCAGCCCCAGCGCTGAGTGAGGGAAGGCTAGGATGGGGTGGCAAGTGAGCAGGCACCTGCCGCCCTCCAGCGTTGGGTCCCTCCGCCGCCACAACAGCAACCACACCCTCCTCCAGCTCTGGCGGCTTCCTTCACTCAGCACCGGGGCCGCAGCACTGCATTCAAAATTAAAACTGAAACTTTCCAGAAAATCACAAAGCCAACAAACTTGCAACTCGTGAAAAAGCAGCAACACAACAAATTGAAAAAAGCAAACCAACTGCAAATGAATCAAAATCACAAGAAAACATAAAACACTGACCCTGACCCTAACCCTAACCCTAATTCTAATCCTTACCCTAGCCCTAACCCTGTCCTAAAATTAACCCTAACCCTAATCCAGAAATGGCCTGGTTAGATCCAGAAATGGCCTGGTTGAATTTTTCATGTTAAATTGATGTTTTAGGGCTTGTTTTTAAAAGTCTGGAACGGATTAATCTGTTTTGCATTACTTTATAGGGGAAAGCGTGCCTTGGTTTTGGAACGTTTTGGTTTTGGAACAGATTTCCAGAACCGATTAAGTTTAAGAACCAAGGTACCACTGTATAGCTCTCTGACAAACATCAACAGGTTTATCACTGAAAAGAGCTCATTGGCAGATAGGCTTTTACATTTCACCAGTTCTGTGTTCCTTTTCTGGCCAACATTTGCATTTTACAGTTTATAAATAAAACTTTTAATGGCTATAGTGGATATTCCATACAATGAAACTGATACTTCAATTTATTACCTTCTTTTCATGATCTCTCTCTAAATGATGTTTCTCCTGCAGATATGTCTGTTCTTGATCCTGAAAAATTGAGGTCAAGGAACTGATGATTACTTGATGAATAAAAGCTTTTTAGAATTATCTGCTAACCACATTCAATGCACATGTAAGAGCAAGTTTGAGTGGACGGCGGGGAGTTAACTTAGCTAATCAATTTAAAAACAGGTGAAAAACTGGTCTATAGAAAAGGTGTGGGAATCTGAGCTCAAGATGCCACCGGTTCCAGTCTCCCATTAGAGGTGTGTAAACATGCAGAACCAGTTTCCATATGCCCCCCACCCCAAAGTGGGAGAGAGGTTTGCATACATGAGCAAAATACTACGAACAGTGAACTGCATAATGTGGCTTCCTCTCCCTAAAGGGTTACACTACCCATATTAAAGGCAGCTAATGGATAAAGAAGGAAAGGATGTTGGGCAGTGGAAAGCTGAAAAGGAGATGCAGTGAATTTACTGGTTAGGAATGAGAAAGAGTAAGAGCCAGGCATAATTTGGACAGCAAGGAAAAGGCAACAAATATTTGAAATGTAGGAGCCATGTGACATGTTTATGCTAATGTACTAATTTATACAAATGTAGCTATCACTATGTAAGACAGACACAGGGATTACTTTCAACTTCACTGTATGCATTTCTTTAATCCACTGATATATACGCTTTTCATATCAGTTCAATAAGCAAGGAAATAAGACAAATAGCCCCCAAGTTTCTTTAAAGGGTTTAGCCAGAAATAAGAACATATTCCATTATTACGCATGTTGAGTGATTGGCTCACATTTCCAAGAACTCCAGAAACTCTCTCACTAGAGCATTCTATTCATACAAATCACAGAAAGTAGTAGTATAAAAAAAAGCTCATCATTTTTCCTGTGAAAAATGCAGGGCTCACCCTCAGCTGTTGCTGCCTTTGATGTTCTGATTCCAGTAACTGTTGTTTTAATTGCGACACACACTGTTCTAATTCTTCAATCACATCAGATGCCTGTAGGGATTTAATAGACAAGGGAATGTTGGTCTTGTATTAGCTCCGGCAGAAATAAACTTTTTTCAAAGTTCAACTTAAAAGACAGGGGGAGGAGAAGATGATCTACTTGGAAAAGATACAGAAAACTTTTAAACACAATCCCTCCATATTTCATTTGTCCTTAAAATGCAAATACTACTATAGTTACTGATAGATTAAACAGTGTTGTTAGAATAGTCATTGGCACCCGATTAAAAATTGTGCACACACAATTTTTAGAGAAACAAACCAACGTTGAAACGTTAACTTCAACCCTGTCAACATGCATGCATATAAGCATATTAAGGGAGCTGAGAAGACTCAGTTGATTAAATTAAACCCAGTCATATCTATACATGTGTATGCAAGCATGAAACCTCAAAAATTAACACTGAAAACTTGCTTTAATATATTGTTTATATATAAGCCTATCTGTATATAAGCTTATCCTATTTTTGAGTATGAACTTACTTTCACTGCAGAAAGAGCATGTTCCTGTTTCAACAAATCTATGTCATCATCATATTTGCTTTGTAGAGTCTGAATGTTCTGCTCAAAGTCTTGTACAATACGGGCCTTTTCTTTCTGAAGTGAGTTGCATCTACAAATATTGCAAGGAAATCTAAGCAGAGGTATCTGACATAACATAACATTCTCTTCTCTTACACATCTTACAGCATGAACAGAACAATATTAATCTTCATTTTCTTATGAAGCATGAAAATACATTCACTTCAAACAAGGAACTGCTTTTACAAAAATACAACCAAGGAGAAAACAAGCGGTTTCATATACCAGTTCCTATAGCTATATATAGAGCTCCATTTTCAACCAGGGGACTCTACACCCACCATCGGGAAATCCTATGAGAAGCAACCAATAACAGAGAAAGATCAAGTACATTATCTGAGGTAATGGCAGATGAAGGTTTGCTTATACCTGAAGGAGCGTCTCCACCCCCATCATTCTGCCCGGACACTGAGGTCCAGTGCCCAGGGCCTTCTGGCGGTTCCCTCGCTGCGAGAAGCCAAGTTACAGGGAACCAGGCAGAGGGCCTTCTTGGTAGTGGCACCCACCCTGTGGAACACCCTCCCACCAGATGTCAAAGAGAAAACCAACTACCAGACTTTTAGGAGACATCTGAAAGCAGCCCTGTTTAGGGAAGCTTTTAATGTTTAATAGATTATTGTATTTTAACATTCTGTTGGAAGCCGCCCAGAGTGGCTGGGGAAACCCAGCCAGATGGGCGGGGTATAAATAAATTATTATTATTATTATTATTATTATTATTATTATTATTATTATACATTCACTTTTCTCATAAAGTTACTATGCGGATCAAGGAGAACAAGAAGTTTAAGAATGCTTACAATACACTATCTTGCTGACTATCCTGGGTTCTTTTTAAGTTCATTGTATTTCTCCATGGAACTGTGAATTCCTCAACCACTGATGTGTCTTGGTGCCACAAGATGGTTTGTTGTTTTTGCTACAACCTATCAACATCACTACCCCCTTAGAAGTTGTGCTATTGATTATTATCACCGTTGATTTATCCCATTAACGTGGAAACACACCAGAATATGAGAAAATTATTCCACAATAGGTGATCCAAATAGGCAAGTAAAATATACCCAGATATTTATGAAACTCAAAATGCAGCTTTTTGTTTTCATTTACCAGTCAGTTATTACTAAATACGAATGTTTTATTACTAGTGGCACTGAGTAACTTTACACCAATTGTCAGGGAACTGTCCCTGGCGCAGTGCAAGGTGGTAGAAGGGCTCTCAGGATGCTACAGAGAGCCCCGGCCCCACCTGACCAGCAGCACCTCCTCTGGCAGCAGAGGGACCAGCAAGGCTTCCAGCGGGGAGGGTCATGCGTTTCAGGGAATGGAGGGTAGAGGCTCTGAGGATGCTGGAGAGACCCTGCACTCCCCTAGCCCAAGGGGCGATGAAGGAGACACGCAGCTTCCGTCGCCCCAAAGGCGTCGAGGGGTGAAACGAAAGGATGGGAGGGAGGGTTTTCATATACCGAAACTCTTTTGTTGGGGTCAGAACTGGAAGGGGCCATTCCCGGATTCTGGCAAGGTTTGATACAGACATGAACTTGTTAGCTCTGCACTGTACATAGTATGCACAAGAAAACTACAAAAGGAAAGGTCGGAGTTTTGCCTGGCTACTCATGAGCAACTAACCGAGGACCTTACACCTATTATCCAAAGTGGAAACATTCATTAAGTACCTTGCCTTGACTTCTTCGAGTTCTGTGCACACAGCCTGGTAGGCTTGCTCAGTACTGGTCTTTTCTTGAGATAACTTCTGATGCTGCAAATTACTGGATTCCGCTTCCACAGTCAACTGGTGGACACGGGCCTCCAGCTCTTTGACCATCTGGTTCTAAATAAAGTGGTTAAAACTCTATTAGGAATTAAGTTAATGTGCAGATTATCTATGGAAAATACAAAGGTTGGAAAAGCAAGCCCATCAAATTCACATACAACAAAACAAATTAAATGTATATCAATTTCAAACAGTTTCAAACAGAATGAACAGCCATTCATTCAAAATTTCAAATTTCAAAAACAATTTCAAATTTTCATTTCCAGATGGGAGAGTCATTATAGAGAGTTGCTCCAGAATAATATAGCACTCTATACTTAATCTTGGACTGGACATAACCATCCAAGGTTCTTTTTCCTTTACCTTTATACCTAATCTTATCATAAAGCTACAAAAATTGAGACTGTAAAGAATTGGTAGATTTACTAACACAGAGAACTGAATTATACTGACATCATATTGTTGGCATTTATTTCTCTCGAGAGACAGTGGAGTGCACCTCTGGAGGTGAAGTCAAACTGCTGCATTAGCAACACTGAAGTGACCTCCCTGGGGCACAAGCCTGGGCAGTGTGGACAGAGGTCCTGGGCTGTCCAGATGACAAGACCCCACTCTCGGCTTCATTGACTCTACTCCAGATTTGTGCAGGATTTATTCCTTAACCTTTTTTTCTCCCGGAGATATCCCACAAGGCAGCAGAAGTTTAGGATCAGAGTTTTCCTTTGTCCCTTATCTGAAAGTAGGTTTGTTATGCCCCTGCACTTTTGTTTTGCCACTGCAGTATTCTATATATCATGCCATGATGCAGATATGTGCTATTTTAGATAGCACTACTATGCGGGGACTAGATGCCGGAGGCCTTTTGCATAGTGCTGCTGCATTATTATTATTTTAAAAAACTTCTGGCAGCAACATCACTCATGGCCTCCAGGCAGCATTTTAGCAACAGGTGTATGGTAGTACCATTTTTTTTTATCTTGGCCCCCTAGGTGAAAAGGCTGTTCGCTATCTGAATTTATCCAAAATGCAAAGACACATAATTCATTTACATAGTGAATGTACATATGCCATTAATTAATTCCACTTATATCCCACCTTTTTCTCCAAGGAGAAAAAAGTTCTCCCTTATTTTGTTTAATCCACATAACAACCTTGTGAAGGTAGGTTAGGCTGAGAGGCAGTGACTGGCCCAGGGTCATCCAGTGAGCTTCATGGCCAAGTGGGGATTTGAAACCTGGTCGCCCGCCCCGGTCCTACTCTGGCACTCGAACTACTACATGACACATTCCAAAAGCAATCTCTACACCATATGTTTCATATATCTATGGGTCAAGGCATTACAATTTGAGCAACTTAAAACAGCAAATGGCCATTGCAAAATGAGCCGAACTTGCCTCTTGTCCAAATTAATAAATAAATAAATTGCTGCCATCCCACTGCAATTTATTTATTTATTTATTAATCATCTGGATGTTGCTCTTTGGGGCACTGCGCACCCAGAACTATTCACAACATCATAAAACAATACATAAATAAAATAGAACATAACGACAGCACTGGTGTTCACAATCCTTTAAAGGTCTGGGCAGTTTACAAGCATCAGTACAAATTAGCACCTAACAAGCAGAACCATCTGTAGTAAAATAACCAGTTCTAAGAGTATAGCCTTTAAGAGGTTTGATAGAGGTAGGTCTTTAAGACACACATAAACACCGGCAGTGGAGAAGCCATACACACCCCTGTGGAGTTCCCCAGTCTGGAGGGCACCATAGAGAAGGTCCCATCTCTCATGCCCAGCAGCCGAACTGACCTGACAGGCAGATATACAAGCAAAACCTCTGAGCTTGCTCAGAAATGTACAGGCAACCAATGCCACAGGTATAGATTTGCTGTCCTATGCTCCAATCACCACACACTCAATATCAACTAGCATTCTGCACCAGCTGAAAGTTTCTGGACAGTCTTCAAAGGCAGCCCACAGTAGAGTAAAAGTACATTACAGTAGTCTTTCCTGAATGAGACCAGCCAATGGATTGCTGGGGCAGGGTTTGATCTATCTAGATAAATTTGTAACAGGCATACAAGTCTCAACTGGTAAAGGTCAGATGCCTCCCATGACAACCAGGCAAGTGGTTAAAATTAAAGCTGGGTTAGGATTCAAGAATTTAAACAGGACACACAAATCACAATTTTTATGTTAACAAAGGCTTGTGCGGCAGAAGAACGAGGAAAGAATGAATATTTCCAGCCACTGCTAAAGTGAAACTTAGCATCCATCAACTCAGTGCTTTTTTATAGTATGTAGCTGAAATTATTGTTGACACAATTATCTAAACTGGAGATTTTTATTGCTCGTACTTGGGTAAAGCACTTGCATTATATCTTCTGAAACACGAACATCACATACACAGTGCATTCTTAAAATATATTCTTTCAAATTGTTCTTAACACATCTTTAAGGACTTTATTTGTTTGGACAAAAAGTCAAGCACATTTTTCTTTTCAATTATAGGATTTGCTGTGTAGCCAGTGGAGATTACTATCCTGCTTTTGATAAACAGCAGCTTTCAGACATCCTGTATCCAGTAGATTTGGCCATATGATAAGATCAAGAGGATATCCCACTTTGCCAGTTGGACAGTATATGGCAAGGGGGGGGGAATAACTTGAAACACTCGTAAGAGAATAAACTTTTCTTGTTTAAGAAACTGTTAGCAGTTCATAATGACACCCAAGAGAAAACTGAAAGGGCCCAAATAATCATCTTAAAAGCATTGATAATGAAAACAATAAACCCACTGGCTAGAAATTAAAACACATCTCCTAGCTGATTTGAAGTAAAATTAGTTTTTAAAAATGTTCTACCAGAAAAGGACTCAAGGCAATGTACTGTAAATGAAAAAAATAGCTCATATATAAAAACAATAAAAACCAAAGGAACAGTGTAAGCTATTTTAATAGGACAAGAAAATTAAAATATTTACTCCCTGTCTGAACTCTAATACTGAGGCAGGGTGGGAGGCTTTCCAGGAAAGCAGATTCCAAAATTCTGGTGCTATTACAGCGAACACCCTGCCCCAGGCTCTACAAAGATTTCACTTCACAAAGACGTAGAGGGAAAACCTGGACTAAGAGCTCTACAACCAATCACAAAGAATGGAGACGTTCATATGGAAGGAAATATGTGCCTGTTAGAAATTCAAATGGAAAGATATTTTAACCTAGATGACAGAGATAAAATGAATTGTAATCTTAATGGAAAAAGATGAAACTTCATTGCATAAACTCTGCATATAGGTCATTAGCAATGGCGTGGCCAACTTAATAAAGTGTCCACATCAGATGTACCCTTGTAAAGCAAGCCTCCTGAAGGCCCTCTCAGAAGAGGTTAAAATGTTCATCTTATAGTGTTTTGGTAAAGGTATGTCCTGAACACCATGGCTGCCTTCACATCTCATGTAAAGAAATCCTTTCTCACAAAGCTGCTGTGGTGACAGCTCCCTAATCAAGCATGCCACAAAACCCTCAGGGACTTGAAAGTTAAAGCAAATGTGTAGAGCAATACACCAACCATGGAAGAGGAAAGGTTGTGAAGACTCTTCCATAGCTAAAACAAAATCTGATCTGAAGAAGTGTGCATGCACACGAAAGCTCATACCAAGAACAAACTTAGTTGGTCTCTAAGGTGCTACTGGAAGGATTTTTTTATTTTTTATTTTGTTTTGACTATGGCAGACCAACACGGCTACCTACCTGTAACTCTTCCATAGCTGTCAACCTTCCTTTTTCTTGCATTGGGAAACTGCCATAGCTGTCAACCTTCCCTTTTTTTGCAGTGGGAAACAGCTCTGGAATAAGGGAATTTCCCGCAAAAAAGGGAAAGTTGAAAGCTATGCTTCTGACCATTACGGGAGTGGGACATCTGAGGAGCACTGAAACTCCCCATGTACTCTGTCAATTCCCAGAGAGAAAATGATTGTGTGCCCTACCTTCCTGTGTCATACATCTGGTACTTGCTGTGTCCTCTGTGGAGAATCGAACCACATGGTTGTTTAGGCAACCATGATTCTATTGGCAAGTTCTGTGGAATCTGCCATTTGGAAAACCTATTGAAGAAGTCCACTTTTCTCCCTACTGGTGCTCCCTACATCCTCTCCTATCAGTTCCAGCTAGCATGGCCAATTTATGCAGCCTAGGGCTCATGGGTGTTGTAGTTGAAAACATCTGGAGAGCACCAGGTTGGACATGCAAGACTTGTCACTCCACAAGTTCATGTGTCCACCGGTGCTTGTGAAGTGAAAGCCTATGCCATGAAGAATGACTGCCAGCACATGACTATACTGGAAAAACTGAGACCTAAGAGAAACTCTCTCTCTCTCTCTTTCCCATCTCCAAGTGAACCAGCTCTTTCCCATCTCCAAGTGAAGTGTATGCCAGGATAGTGTGACCAAAGGGGGAGTCTCTCTACTCTGTTCTCTAGGCTAGAGTTCTTAACTTAGCTCCTTCTTTCAAATTACTAAACTGCCACAAGTTAGGAACCATGCCAGAGTCTATCTGCCCATGACAAAGGTGGAAAGAGAATGATCCTCTTCCCAAAATAAGTTTAGGAGATGGCCCTTCCTGGGACCCCAAAAAACATAATTCCCGTAGGCTATGTGTCCTACTCCAGGAGAAAATATTGTCCCTGTAAATTTGACATCTAAAATAATAGACTGGAAAGCCTCCTCACAATGAAGAAATAACCACCCATATGTACGCTGCTATGATTCCTAGTACAGTGGTACCTCGGGTTACATACGCTTCAGGTTACATACTCCGCTAACCCAGAAATAACGCTTCAGGTTAAGAACTTTGCTTCAGGGTAAGAACAGAAATTGTGCTCTGGCAGCGCAGCAGCAGCAGGAGGTCCCATTAGCTAAAGTGGTGCTTCAGGTTAAGAACAGTTTCAGGTTAAGAACGGACCTCCGGAACAAATTAAGTTCTTATCCCGAGGTACCACTGTACTTCTTTACTGATGTTTATGCATACAAGCAGACTGTTACCTGAAATAAGGGGAAGTAAGACATAGCAAGGGGCAATACAAAATAAAAACTAGACAAAGCAGTAGACATTATGTGGAAGCAACATTAGAATTAAGCATTTTTAAAACACTGTACAAAAGAAGTGAAGTGGTGATGTGTGAATAAAATCATAAACCATAAAAAAGAAAGTTCATAATTCCATGATATACCAGGTTACACAAGAGGAATTTGCTATTGAACGAAATATCTAATACTTATTTAAAGCTGAACCTGATCAAGCAGAATCCTATCAAGTGTTTTAGATCTTATCTGCTATCTAGCAAGTTA
Source organism: Lacerta agilis (assembly GCF_009819535.1). Lineage (NCBI taxonomy): Eukaryota > Metazoa > Chordata > Lepidosauria > Squamata > Lacertidae > Lacerta > Lacerta agilis. Next base: position 21,173,228 of record NC_046313.1, on the reverse strand, counting down.
CCAGGAAATAAGAAGATATTTAACTCCTATTGTATACAGGGGATAGGAAGATATTTGATTCCTGTTATGATGAAATGTAAACACATGTAATTGGAAGAGAAAACAATGTGGCTATTAGGCAGTGAATCACTTTCAGATTTCTTGAGACCCTTTGCCTCAAAGCAAAGAAAAACAATGCGAGGGGAAATAAAGATGATTGCCTAACAACCTGGTTGTTTATACACATGCTAATGCTGAAATCTTTCAACTTTTACACATAAGTGTGATTGAAACAAAATGTATTTTAGTGTACAAAGCAATATACACAAAGTAAATCATCAATAAAAACTCCATATGACTACTGAAAGGTCTGAATGTGTGAAAATATGTGGTTCATAATGTTACCAGGGTAACTGCTCAGGAGAAGATATATGAGATACAAGACGGCTTGCAGGAGGAAGGAGGAGTCAGTGAAAGTTGTCTCCCCCGCTTCCTCCCCACTTTCCCACTTCCATCTTGTTTGTGGAACTGGGCGTAGGGAATGCTCCCACCAGTAGAAGCCTAGTTACGTAGGTTCTAAGCCTTTTTCTTTCTTTTTTAAAGTGACAGCTTCTGGGAAAACAGCATTTCCCCTTCATTTATCAGCCAGAAAATTAAACAGCATACTGAACCATGCCTTCCCCTCATGTTGTGGTTGTATCTGAAAACAACAATGTAAATGTTTAACATTTGAATTTATATAAAATATATGTATATTTTGGGTGGGGTGCAGTGTGGTGCAGAGGGATAGTCTTCAACATTTTGAAAGGGGGGGAGGCATTGTCAAAAACAAGCACTGTGGATTTCAGGTGAATTAAAAAATAACAACACCCCATGTGGTACATGACAGGCAACACAGGCAACCCCTGTGTTGATAAATTGATGTACTGTTGTATTATTATGTATTATTATGATTATTAGACTGCATAGCTGGCAAGCAGAAACTAAAAGTTGGCTACAAAGCCCAGCCATAATTTGTAGACCCCAGTACACAGATCAGATTCAAGCTCCTATTGAAGCAGAATTTTCTTTAACAGAATTTTCTTTTAACAAGTTATCAGCCCTGCTGATAACTAAACTAAACTTCATTGTTCATATAACCCTTCTCTCTGGCTAAAGGCACAAGAAGATAAAATATGTACTGGAGGTTTTAAGAAACAAAATAAATGTTTATTTATCAAGTGAAGATAAATTAAGCTGGTATGTAAAACATAGTTCTTATTGCTGTAGACTTCTTATACAAAACTAATGTGTGCTATTTGAGTATGCTAATACTTAATACTTTTAAGGCTTTTAAAAGACCTCCAGGTATATATTCATTTGCCACTTACAGTTATAAAAAGCCCCCACTCTCCCCCAGTAGAAAGCAATGTCCAACCTGGCCAAATACTTCATTCATTCTTACTGGGATATCCCTGAATTTGATGTCTTTCACAGGAGAATATGATGATTTGCTGGGTAAGATACTACACCTACAGTTTAGGGACAGCAGCCAGGCAAAACATAGGAATCATGCGAGTCAGAGAGTCACTCCACTGTGTACTATGTTCAGAGAGTAATATCTAACATGACCAGAGATCCATCCATCTCTAAATCCCATTTCTGTTTTAAAAGGCTGCCAATTTTTAAATATTCCAAAATGAATCATTCACCACCACGTGTCTCCCCCCAATTCCTTCCTATATATTTTTTAAAATTCCATTTATATGTTTATTATAAGCTTAAAAAGGATTAGGAGTCAAATGCCAAATCTACTGTTGATTTGTTGGGTGAAACCATTTGTCAAATTCTAATAATTTTTTTCTGGTCCAAAATCTAGCAATAACTAAAGCTGTATGTTTAAGATAGCAATATTTCTCCTCAGAAATAGAACTATGTATAACAGAATAATGCATGTGTCAAGAATATAATTTGCAAGTCTCATCACTCAGCAAAATTCACTTGTGCACAACAAATGGCACTCTTGACAGTAGAAAACTCTATGAAAAAGGAGGGTGGGGGAGTATGAAATAATAAGAAAAAAGAAACTAATTTTCAGTGACAGTCTAGTCTTTCATCTTAAGCCATACCTTGAACCCTACCATGTTTAATTATTAAATCAGGAGCTGCTGTGCAAGATCTGTCTGCTTTTGATGGTTCTAAAATTCAATCCTGCTGACAGACTGTGTCCATTTCTTGCCATATTTATCATTACCTATGCCAAGGTTTGAATGCTAATTTTTTTTCAATTCAACTTTCATTAACAACAGAATCTAAAATTTGAGTGAGCTTTAAAGGCAACATCAAACAAATGATCACTTCTTTAAATGTGCCACACTGATGAAAAATGTCAAAAGGGACTTGTTGATTTTTAAGGCACAAATACCTGCCTTGCAAACTCCAAGTACAAAATTCATGTCACAAGCAACCCAGAAGGGAAGGACACCAAGACACAAAACCCTGTGAAACATCAACACCTGAGCATAGAACAGAGAGACACTTTTGCGATGAGTTTGTATTCTGTCTCTGCTGTCAAACTAGAATAAAGAAATGATGAAGGACCACGCGGGAACTGCAAGATGAAAAGTGACTTCCCATCTACATGAGGAACCAATCTGGGATGATGGATGACCCCTTTTAATGAGATTCCCCCCTAGGGGTTACAGCTTCCCAATCTGTGTCCAGTTCCCTATCTGCTAACAAGTACTTTCAAATCTTTAAACGTTGCTCAAGTGTGTCACCATTCCACCCTGCAAATCTATAAGAATAAGTCATTACTTGTGCCCACTGTTGCAATACAACCTCTGATATCATAACTATGCTGATGCTATGACAACTCAAAGAAAGCATTCATGGTCTTTGTTGTCTTTCAACAGGCCTTGTCAATGCTGGGAGGGGGGACAGACAACCATGCCATATCATGAAGAGCACAAAGAGTTCAATCGTAACACATGGAAGCTACTACCAGCACTAACAATAACTTGAACATAATTTATTTAAGATGATGAACGTTCTCCCTTTCCATAAATCAAAATACTTTGCATTTATAGGTCCTGTTCACATGTCATGGAAAGCCACAGTCCATGACTTAGTATGAACTGCTGACATATTCCTGGTTCACTCACCCTTCCTTGGGCAGGGGGAAAGGAACCACGAGTGCTGCTTTGCACATCACAGCTTGTGGTTTGCTTCCTCCTGCTTGAGTAAGGACAGAGTGAAATGGGAGCAATTCGACAGTCTGCAATAGAACACTGCTCATTCACAATGAGCAACAGCTCATGGCTTGCTGTAATATGCAAACATGGTCAGAGAGAGCATTTCAAATTTTCCAAGTGCTGCATACACATTGATATAACTGCCCCAGAAGGAAGGGCCAGAATTATCACTGAGAGATAATGGTTCATATAAGGCAGGGGTCAGCAAACTTTTTCAGCAGGGGGCTGGTCCACTGTCCCTCAGACCTTGTGGGGGGCCGGACTATATTTTGAAAAAAAAAATGAACGAATTCCTATGCCCCACAAATAACCCAGAGATGCATTTTAAATAAAAGCGCATATTTTACTCATGTAAAAACACCAGCCAGGCCCCACAAATAACCCAGAGATGCATTTTAAATAAAAGGACACATTATACTCATGTAAAAACACGCTGATTCCCGGACTGTCTGCGGGCCGGATTTAGAAGGTGATTGGGCCGCATCCGGCCCCCGGGCCTTAGTTTGGGGACCCCCTGGTCTAAGGCCACCTAATGAGTTAATGGCCAGGGAGAGATGGGAAGAAGCAACACTAGGAACTTCTTTCCTCTTGCTCTGCTTCAGCTCCCCTCCCTCCAACCTTCCACTACTTAAGACTGGAAAAGAGCAAAAAGAGGTAAGAGAAAGGTTAGTTTGTCCAATCATAATGAAGGAAGAGAAAGAAGAAAAAAGAAAACTGTTGTAAAATAGAATCCGGTGCCCTGTGAAGTCTTACTGACCACTCTGATTATCACAACGAATCTGGAAGTCATCTTCCTTGGCTGTGTACTTAGTTTGGCTCAGCCTTTCAGAACAGGGAAGAGGAATCATTTTCCAGAATCAAAGACTGACTACTTGCCAGTACCCAAGAAAGGTGTCAGTTTTCCTGCAACATCTCTGCCTTCCAGAACAGAGATGGGGAGGAATTTTTTAAGCAAAATGACTTCATTTGAACCTCCTGGACTACCATAAGGATCAGAATGTAAATATCCTGCAGATTTGGCACTCGGAATTTTGTGATACAGTTCTTAGCTTTTAAAAAAAGAATCAAAATGCATTCTAAAGTACTTATTTTATGAAAAAACACATTTAGAAATGTGTACATTGAGATAAAATAGGTATTTGAAGACATATTCCATGACTAACCACATATTTAAGCATCTATGAATATTCATACAGATTTATCTTTTTTTAAAAAAATCTGCAGGTTAACTGCAGAAATGGGATGGAACAGACTTCTGAATAAACACACTTGACATAGATACAAACCAGAGACAGAGTGATCTGGCCAACCCTACCTTCCAATCCTCTGCGTTGTTCACACTCTACACTAAACTGACTGAACTTGCAGATCTGAAAGTAGGTCACTTGGGGGGGGGTGGAGATTAAAAAGTGGGGATTTTGTAACTAACTGAGCAATTCTTTTGATAAGGTCTCTTGGCATCCTTTATGGCAAATGTCCATGAAAAAACATTAAGATGGGGCAATGGAACAATCAGGAGACACCAGCAGAGCAGTTTTATCATAGCATTAAACTTATAGGTTTAAATATCCCATGCTAAGAACATTAAAATTTGAAAATAAAGTGCAAACATAAGGAAAAGGCATACACCTACATTATATGTAGGGCTGCCTCTGAAAATAGTTCGGAAACTTCAGGTAGTGCAGAATTCAGCGGCCAGGTTGCTCACCGGAGCAAGACGATTTGAGCAGATTACACCAATCCTGGTCTGACTGCACTGGCTACCAGTTTCCGGGCCCAATTCAAAGTGCTGGTTTTGACCTATAGAGCCCAAAATGCCTCAGGACCGCAATACCCCAAGGACCGCCACTTTCCATATAAACCTACCCGGACCCTGCGATCATCTTCTGAGGCCCTCTGATACATTCGGAGGGTGGCAACACGAGAACAGGCCTTCTCTGCAATGGCTCCCCATCTGTGGAATGCTCTCCTCAGGGAGGTTCGCCTGGCACCTTCAATATGCACCTTTAGGCGCCAGGCAAAAACGTTCCTTTTTTAATCAGGACTTTGGTTGATTTGATTGACATCCTATGCCCTTTTAAAATGTGTTGGGTGAGGAGTTATTGGGTTGTTGTTGTTTTCATTTTGATTATGTACTTTGTGGTTTTATATTCTGATTTTATTCTGTGAACCACCCTGAGACCTGCATGTATAGCGCGGAGGAGGAGGAGGAGGAGGAGGAGGAGGAGGAGGAGGAAGAAGAAGAAGAAGAAGAAGAGCAACAACAACAACAACAACTCATTGCAGGAAAGTAATCCACACTTTAGATCAAGGAAACCCACTATTTCAATGATACAGAAAAAAATGTGACTTAAAGAGGAAGCAGTTGCTGATTAGCCATAATACCATAAAAGGCAAGGCCCACACTCCAATGCAGGTTTTGCAGGTTTGATTTTCTATAGAACTAAAAAGTAGGAGAAAAGCTTTAGCTGGAGCTCTGAATCATTACTGCCATTTTATAATAAAAATCTTACAAAAAACTGTAAAACGTATCAGGTGTTATATCCAAAACAAACATGGATGCGAAGTGAAACCTTGTGTGAAGTAGGATGGGGGAGAGGAAGAGACATAGTGTTCCCATTTCAACTATCCATTTAGTAAAGCAATGTCACTGTTTACAGTCTTGTACTGCACAAGAGTTACAATAATTCTCAGCCTGACAATATTTACGCATATTTCTGTGACACAAAGAATTGTTTTACCTAAATTTTTATATCAGCACTGCAATACACTCGTTTATGTCACTTAAACTATACAAATTCCCACACTCTGGAATACTTACAGTTGATTTGGTTTGTGCCAAGTATTCTGCTTCCATTTTACTTAGTCGTGCATTTGTATCCTCCAGCAATTCCTGGATGTTTTCCGTGTGTTTTTTCTGAAGGTCAAACTTCTCCTTTTCCATTTCAGCCACGGCATTATGGAGCTATACGCAAACACACACCAAAATTAGGATAGCATTCAGCAGCTCCTATCCTAAAATGGCTGTGGTTTATAAAAAGGCAATGGTATTATTAAAAAAAAGAAATAGAAATATTACTTCCATATCAATATCTTCCTACATTTATAGTGAGTCCAGAAAAAAAAATACAGATTACCCTTTTCTCCCATTCATTGTTCAAGGAATCTGTACTTTGCTCACACAACTTCTTTAGTTCTGCAATTTGCTTTTCCTTTGCTTCTCTAACAACTTGTGACTCACGGACAAGCGTCTGAACTGTCAGAAAAGAAAAATATAAAAGAAGAAAATGCAATACATAAGAAAATGGGCCTTTCTGATATTACATCTGGCAACGGATATAATCAGATGAGTGTTCCAGCTGACCTCACTTTGTTTAAAAGCGGCATTTCATTTTAATGTGCGAAACCTGCCTTTGGTTACATTTCTAAAAAACAATGAATGATAAATTAGTTTGCTTCCAGTTTATTTCTGGATAAGTGTGATCATAAAACGTATCAATGTTTTGAATATAAAGGGTGGTCAGGTTCCGAAGAACTACAGGTGGTGACCATTTTAGATACGTCCAATTGACGCGTGATTGCTGATGTGCAGATCCTTTTGGAACCGGAAGAGGGCAGAATGGGGACAGGATAAGGGCAGGGCTTAATGGGGGCAGGGCATAA